>NC_046604.1:5535286-5869967 GCF_011750605.1 Drosophila busckii
TCACTCATTTTTATTTTAACATAAATTTCAATTAGTATAGAATTCATAAGCCTTACCTGATATAAAGCACATATCATTATTTGATGTAGGCATTAACTGTCCCAATGCAATCCCTAAATATGCCATAAGCAGGCTACTCACAAGGCAAATGAGAATTTTACCCGGAAGATTGCGGAGTTTTTCGAGCGAGATATAGACCAAAAGGGTTATTGCATAAAAACAACAAGAAATCAGCAGACCAATCGGATACATCTGGAACCTAATGCGATCGTTGCCCACGACTTTAGAATCAAAGCACAAAAACGTGTACAGCTATTCTAAAAAGAAGGGATTTATTTAATTTAAAATTGCATTGTTAAATATATTAAATATTTATATTACCTTTTGGTCAACAAATGAAGAGTTCTTAATCTTTTCGATACAATATTGACCGTTTGAATACACTTTATTAGTGCTTGCTATAAAGAGGGATCCGTTGGTTGAACTAATTATATGAGACTCATCTGAGTATGAATCGGGATCTAAGCGAAATTTTGGACAATCCAATCCACTTAGTACTCCAAATTCTGTAAAGAAATTTTACTCATAATGTGACAGAGAACTTTAATAAATTTCACATACCTGATGGCTTTGTAAAATTCCCACTTATGTTTAAAGTGGAGGAGCTCTGAAAATTGTGTTCGTTGTTCTCGCGCTTGCATAGAGTGGTCCTATTTCCTTTGGCGTAAAATTCTCCATCGCCGCAGCATTTGCGAATACAAGCGAGGGATCTACAAATTGCATTCTTTTGGCAAGAACGTATAAGAAATTGGTGACTCTGTTCAACATTGCTATTGGCAATGATTGTCTCAAGACAAAACTCATTTCTTTTAAAGCTTTTGGTGCCGTCTTTCCACACAAGTTGATTATTTTTCCAGCGTATATCGTTCGCTGTTATTTCATATTCAATTAGAACTTGATTTTTTGCACAACCAAATGAATTATCTACGAAAATCATGGGCTTATCGAATATGTTGATGAAAACACTGAAGTCGGGATCACGTAAGGAGCATTTGTTCAGCTCAGTTATGTAGCTATAACCATGGGGACAACACTTGTTAATAAAACCAATATTTTGGAATTGCTCAGAATTATTGTTGTTTTCACATTTCATAACAATGAGTCGATCGCTTAACCCTAGAATGCATGAATTTGTGGGCAAACTCATAGATTCTTCTCCACTGCGAGAAATATTCAAGTAAGTAGTTCGTGTACATTGCGGAAACTGAGGTTGTTCTTGCTCTACAATGCCAAAACCCAAAACCCTTTCTGTTTGATCAACAATATCATCATTTTGATCACTAATGGTGTTGGCGCACTTAAAGTTTTCGGTTCCATTTGTATCGCGTATTTTGAATAAAGTTGATTCCGGCGCACAACAAGATTTCAACGCACTAAAATTTGCAGTTACGAAACTGAAAGATAGCAACATAACACCCAGCGTAGTACTCATGGGTTCTAATCACAGAATTATCCTTTTTTTAAACAAATTAATTTAATCGAATTATTTATTATTGATATTCTTGTTTTGTTTTCAAAGTAAAATATTTTGCACGTGCATTTGTATGCTATAAAGAAAATCTTATCTTTCGGATTGATACCACGAAATACGTTTAGACGGCTGGCGTTCTTGAGTCCAACTGACGGCATGCGTTCCTTACGACCTGAAAGAACAAATGGATAGTAAAGTAAACAATAAATACCAATATGAGTGTACACATGCATAAGTGTGTTATTGTGTTTTACACACATACATACTTAAACATAAATTTGTAGTTATGTATCTATTTATGTACATACTTGCAAACGCTAAATAGATGAACTTTTACCTCATCGATACTTAAATACATACATCAAATCTATAAGATCCAAGTACTAAGTATGTACATACGTATGTCTCCATACTGTTGTTTATTTGTACATATTGGGGTATGCTATATACTTAAGTGCGTGGGTAGTTCCAAGAGTTTGCATGTAGATTAGAATGCATATATAAAAGCAGCTGTAATTTACTTTCCGACTTCCATATTCAGCTTAAGTACTGTACACCCTAGATTCATAACGTTTATCGCTCATGCTCCATTTAATAAAAGCACATAATTGTTAATAATCTTGTATCAATTAGACTTAATGCACAACTAATATAAATTTTATATATGCTCGGAACACATGGGGCTTCACACTTAGATAACACGCTGAGTGTTATTTTTTCGCTCATTAACACAACTCACATCACTTCTCCACTCTGTGCATGAATGAAGTCAACTGTTCTGGTCGCTTAGGGGTAGAGCTTACGTACTTAGCCTAATTGAAATGGATCTAGTTTTGAAAGTCCATTGTATATTGGTGTATGACAAATATGTTTGTTGATTAAGGTGGGTGTATTTTTCGCCAAGGATACTCATAAAATGTATATTCTTACTTTCATTTTGTCAATTATCCATTTTAATGGATGGCAATGCATATAAACAATGAAAATTGGGTTGTCGTCAGCGTTAAATTATATTTGGAACGCTAATGACTAAAGCGATTAAATGATTCAAATACTAAGTAAATAAAAAACTTTGGCGACAAAAGCTGAGCTTAGTGACAGTATAAGACTCTGTATATGGCATGTCATAAGTTTGTTAGTGAAAGAGTATCTGCAAGTCGAAGCGATTAGGTTACATCATTTTTTGCTCATATATGTTTATTCTTTCTTTCAATTGCTGCGTTTTGACAACAAATAAAAACTTCAAACTGGTTTTTACATACGCACGAGCTGAGCATTGAATATTGATACTGCAAGAGAAACTTGTTAAAGCAGAGTGAAAAGAAAACACACGAAGAAAATACTTTCGTTTGGACTAGGTCGGGTGACACACTCTCAAAATTTAGTAACAAGTTGGTCAACATATGAGCCGCACCAGTAAATATTGCGTATAAATAGTTTTATATCATTTCGCATGTGCCTAAATACAAAATGCGCATCTTGATTCCAACGCTTATAGTGGCCATACTTATAGCCGCTTCACATGTTCATGGAGCATCCAAAGTTGTGCAATTAGCTGATTTGCAAAATGTGGAACTGAAAGACTCTGGGCGCCAAGCCGCCAGCACGGGTGCACCCAACTTTGTGCGTCTTGTCATAATGCGTCTGATATACGGTATTGCTTCCACCATGGGTGTAGAGGATCGGCTAGAGGACGCTTTCAATGGAGCATTTGTGCCGCCAAATTCTGATGGACTTGGATTTGGAGACTTTGGTGGTGGCGATGACGACGGTGACGGTATATTAGGCAACATTTTCGACTCGGACTATTAATATAAAGTGTGAAAATATCTATAATGGAGCAACATTGTGTGTGTGTTCAAGTATTACATAGCTAACTATTTAAGAAATAAAATTACTATAATTGCAATTAAAGTAAAAGTTCATATAACACGTAACAAAGTGTAATATACCTATAAGTTTCTATATGCATGCAACTTAATCTTAATCTTAAGTCGTTATTTATTTTTAAAATTAAATACTTCGTGACTTTCGCACGAAGTGGTTGCCTGATAATTAAATAAAAAAATAACTAATATTGTGTTACTTTATACAAATTTCACTAAACAAGAAAGAAATCTCGCCGCGCCTATGATTAAATACTCTTAAAAGCTGTTGTACTTAATGTAATAAAGATTTTGATGAAATAAAACACTTTAGAAATGAATCTAATGTTTTTCTTTATAGTTATGTATGTTGGCCTATAAAGAAACAATTATACTTCAGATATGGGTCAGAATTCAAATATTTTGCCTTCATTCGTTGTGGTAAATGCAAAAACATTTTATGTATAGTAAATATTGTTTAGAATTATATATAGCTCTGAAAATATAGCAATAGGCTAGATTCTTTACTGAATCAATAAAATAAAAATTATGATGACTGCCAAAAACTGTTAATAAGGTAACACGCAGATTTTATTTCGGTTTGCACAGAATTGAAGATCTTTAAGATTAAAAGCATACTTTGTTAAGTTCTTCACTCACACCAATTAGCTCCATCTGTAGTGAGCGTAAGCGCGATTGCTTTCACATAACCTATGCAAGTCGTCCTTTCGTTTCACAACACGGCCCTGTCCACAGGCAGCGTCTAATATTTCCCAAGCCAGTTTCTCTGGCAGGCTCACTTTGCGTTCCTTCTCTCGCGCCGCCTCCAGAATCCATTTCATGGCCAAAAAGTACGACTTCTTTTCAGTCAATGGTATGGGAACTTGGTATTTAACACCACCTCTCTTAATTGCAGATAAGTGCAGAAGAGGCCGTGTATTCTCAATTGCATTGATTAGCAGCGTTTCGGCATCGGTTATTATGCTCCCTTTATCGCCTTTGGCCAGATGTAGACGTTCAATCTGTGTGCGCTTGATTATTTCAAATGTTTTGGTTAGCAGCTCTCTGGCCAACGCGCTGTTGCCCTCTTTTAATATATAATTTGTAAATTTCTGCTTTAGTTCTCCATAGAATATTGAATCGGTGGACACATTCAATGCGGGTTTTATTGGTATGTGAGACAGCTCATGTGCCTTCTCTTTTTGCAAAGATTTGTTTATGATTGGATCCACAAAATGCTGTGGGTATACTGACATTAACCGGACGCATTTTATTGTGCTGCAATATAGAACATAATTAACACATTTCATTCTAATTCATTGTTATTAATACCTCAAAAAACTTCGAGTCGCACATGTAAGCGACATTTTTACATAATAATATTTATAATAGAGATGACACTTTGCTCTTTTATAATATCGATATTTTAATACTTAACATCCTACAATTTAAATGATAGTTTTTTTTTTTTATAAAAACGAATTAGGACAGTATGTGTTTAATTTTGATAGAGATAATATTTAAAATACTAAAGAAAAAAACATAGGCTTGAATTTAATTTTTCTTGCTGTATCGATTATAGCTATTTATCTCTGCAATGTGCACCATTAAGAAAATATCGAGCAAAAGAACGAAATGAACAAGATTCAAAATTCGAATTGAACCAACGATTTGACAGAAAAGCTCTTCCTGCCGCTAGTTTCCTAGTCCGCAATTTTTGTGCCATAGTGTCCATATATTTAAATCAATTGAGTTGCCGCTGTATATTAGTGGACGAATCCCTGGTATGTTATTTTAAGTGAATATATTAAAATAATTACTAACAATAAGTAAATTATATTTGACATTCGGAAAAAACTTTGTGTTTGCATATGATGGGTAAAGTAACTGTAAACTGTGTGCTCAGTTAGAAATTTACGCATATCAGTTTATAAACGTATACACACATACGTACTTGGTGTACATTTGTGTATTTTATTGTGTGCAAACCAATTAAATATTAGAATTTAAATATATAGAGAACATAATTATGTGTTTGTGCATGAACAAAATTTTTGCGATCATTCATGTAATTGATGAATGAAATTTCCGGGAATATTGGATTTTTGACGAGTAATAACAAAAAGTGAAGACTTCATGCATTAGTAAGCCTCAAGAATCTCGTGGTTTTATATATTTTTAGTAAAATGTCTGGCCGGGGCAATCTGCTTTCCTTGTTTAAAAAGACTGGAGCTTCTGCAGCTTCTACATCAAGTGGCGAACAGGCCAAGGACAGTGGACTTGATGGAGATTTGTCCCTTTCGAGCCTAGAAGCTGGACAAGAGAATATACCGCATGAACTTGCAGCCGATTTACAAAATATTAAAATATCCAAGGGCCGCGGGCGAGCTCGTTTATTGGAATCATTTAAAAGTTCGACACAATTGGGCAATGTTGCGTCAGTCGGGGCTTCATCATTAGTAGTTCAGGAGAAACCTAAGGAGGCTATACACCATAAGCCGACCATTTCAAGCAGTGGATTGTATTTCCCAGAGAAAGTATACGGGAGCACAGGTGAGTGAACATAAATATTTGTGCTCTCATCTCCTTTCTGACTGATTTCTTCTTCCAAATGCAGGCGCACCTGTCAATTTAACATGCAATTATATAAATTTGCAATCTGACCCGAACAAGGGAGTTTATCTATATGAAGTTCGATTTAATCCTGCAGTTGATTCCAAACAACTGCGAAATCATTATTTAAATGAACATAAGGATAAATTTGGTGGAACTAAAACCTTCGATGGCGTAAATCTCTACTTACCGATAATGCTGGACAAGGAACTGACAACCTATGTCTCGAACAGTAAGGAAGGCACTAAGATTGAAGTACGCATTTTGTTTAAGAAAAAGGAATCTCTAAAGAACTGTTTGCCATTGTATAACATTTTGTTTGATCGCGTAATGAATTCGCTGAAGTACGTTAGATTCGATCGCAAGCAGTACGATCCGTCCTGCCCAAAGGTAATACCTATAGCCAAGCTGGAAGTTTGGCCAGGTTACGTAACTGCTGTCGATGAATTCGATGGCGGTCTTATGCTTTGTTGCGACGTTTCGCATCGTCTGCTCTGCCAAAAGACTGTGTTGGAAATGCTCATTGAGTTATATCATCAAAACAAGAGCAATTACCAGGATCAGGCCAAAAAGTGCCTAATAGGAAATATTGTGCTTACACGTTATAATAATCGCACATATAAAATTGATGATATTTGCTTTACACAAAATCCGAGCTCAACTTTTGAAACACATACGGGCTCAATAAACTATACGGATTATTACAAAAATCATCACAACATAACCATAAAAGATATTAAACAACCCTTGCTTCTAAGCATGAAAAAAGCACGCGGAGCGGATGGAGCAAGCGCCAATGATTTGAAATTTTGTTTGATACCAGAACTTTGTTATCTTACTGGTCTACGGGATGAAATGCGTGAGGATAAAAAGCTTATGCGAGAGATTGCCACTTACACCAGAGTGTCGCCAAATCAGCGTATGTTGGCGCTTGAAAAGTTTTTCGACTCTGTAACTAAGAGCCCAGATGCAAAAGCCATACTAGCAAGCTGGGGATTGACGCTCATGAAAAATTTCAATGTGCAAGGACGCAAAATGAGTCCGGAGCAAATATACTTTGCAAACAAGGATGTTTCGGCTGGATATAAAGCGGATTTCAACAACGATGCTTTAAGTTCTGAAATGCTGGATGTTGTGCATCTGAATACCTGGATATTAATCCATCACAAAAATGATTTTCGTGCTGCACAGACCTTGCTTGAAAATATGAAACGTTGCTGCCAAGCACTTGGCATGAAAATAGCAAGCCCAAGAATAATAAGTTTGGATCAGGATCGCGTGGACTTGTATGTGGATGCACTACGTCGTAACATTGACATGAATTGCCAACTTGTAGTATGCATAACCCCCAATATGCGAGAAGATAGATACTCTGCCATTAAGAAAATCTGCTGCTCAGAGTTGCCAGTGGCATCTCAGGTAACTATTATTAACCTTCAATCATCTTTATTCAATGAATTCTAATGATCATTTGTAGGTTATAAACGCACGGACATTGGCTAATGAAAGCAAGAATCGCTCTATTGTGCAGAAAATCATATTACAAGTGAATTGTAAAATGGGCGGCAGCTTGTGGACTGTGAAGATTCCATTTAAGTCGGTTATGGTCTGTGGCATAGACTCTTATCACGATCCTTCACAAAAAAAAAACTCAGTAGCAGGTAACAGCTGACTAATGCATAATATATATATGTACAATAGATTAATATTGCGATTGCTTTACAGCTTTTGTTGCTTCATTAAACAACACTTATACCAATTGGTATAGTAAGGCTATAATTCAAACCAAGAGGGAAGAGATTGTGGGTGGCCTTACAGCTGCATTTGAGGCGGCGTTGGCCTGCTATAAAGCTCGCAACGGCAATCTTCCCGACAGCGTTATTATATACAGGTATGCATGCCATTATAGCGATAAAAATAATTTTTATGTTCTATGTAAATTTCAGAGATGGAGTTGGCGACGGTCAACTTGCCTTATGTTCCAACTACGAAGTTCCTCAATTTGAGGCAGCATGTAAAGGGAAGGTTCGCATTACGTTTATAGTTGTGCAAAAACGTATTAATACACGCTTTTTTACGGTAAAATAAGGCACTTTTATTAATTAATAATTCCAGTAAGTGAAACCTTTTCATTGTTTTATTTCAGGGCTCGATGAAAAACTTTGATAATCCTCAGCCAGGCACTGTTATAGATCAACGCATTACACGATCTCATATGTATGACTTCTTTCTGGTCTCGCAACAGGTGCGTCAGGGCACAGTCAGCCCCACACATTTTGTTGTTTTACGTGATGATTCCAACTACGGTCCTGACATTGTACAAAAACTTAGTTATAAGCTTTGCTTCCTTTATTATAATTGGCCTGGAACTGTGCGCATTCCAGCTTCTTGTATGGTAAGTTATAAGTTTGTTATGCCTTTTATTTTTATTTAACAGATGCCTTCTTTTCCTTTCAGTACGCTCATAAGCTAGCTTATTTAATTGGCGAAAGTATACAACGGGACACAGCAGATAGTTTAAAGGAAAAACTATTTTATTTATAAGTCAGCCCTTGGTGCATTTTTGCTATGGAGTATAAAACATTTTTGTTTCTTTAATTCTAAATTAATTTTTAGACATTTTTGACTATTCGAATATTCGTTTTTCTATACGTGATAATAATTTATCGCTGAATGCGATCAAAACAAAACATATGTATAACAACCACCCAGCTGTAAATCCGATAACATACATTGTATAGTTTCAATGGATTATCGAGAGGCAGTGAAAAATGACAATAATTTAACTAACGTGACTAACAACGTACAAAAATAAATACCTTAAACATTTATAACTTATTTCCAATTGATTTTATTCTATAAAAATTAACATATGTACGAGAGTGAAACTATGGGCACACTGAAAACTTGGGGGTTGAAACTGTTCATCGTCCTGCGCATTGCTCATTGTAAATACTGATAACTAAAACACATAGTAGTTAAGAACTCACAAATAGATACATGAAAGCAATAAAACGCGACTAAATATCCGCATAAAAAACAATACAAATTATTTTTTTAAGCCGCTTTTAATATGATTTTAAAGCATTGCACTTTTCTCATTGTTAATTATATTATTTGTATAGTTTTGCTTGAAAATGTAGCCCAGGCAATAAACTCCAAGTATGAGCACTATGGGTATGTCAAAGTTTCTCCTTCTCAAAGAAAGAATTGATTTTAAACATGAAACTCACTTAAGTGTTTACCTGTGAAGTGATATATGAGTGTAAAATGGAATATAATATTCATCATATAATGCAAGTCGTGTCATGGCTTTAATATAATATAAGCAGAAAAAGTATGAAATATGTAATAATTTAAATTGCTTTTAGGTTTCAGCAATCTTCCGGCATTTGTCAACTCTACAATGGCACTATTTGTCAGGAGTACTTGAGCAATGCCCACGTTTTTATATCTCCCAATATAACTATGAACATATTAGAGGAACGTCTTAAGGCTGCTTATGGTGTAATCAGGGAATCAAAGTAAGTTTTGATTGCAATTTTTTTAAGTTTATTTTAACTAATATCTCGCTCTTTTAGGGATATGAACTCCAACTGCCGAAAATATGCACTGCCAAGTCTTTGTTTCAGCGCGCTTCCAGTTTGCCGAACTCCAGAACGCACAAATTTATTATATTTCGCCAATGTGGCTATGATAAGAAATCAATTTAATGTCAATAGCACACGTAAAAAAAGAGTTGTATCAAAGAATTCCAAAAATACGAATCTATTTCTTAAGAAAAAGTCCGTTTTTTACGACGATGTGTTCAGTACAGATATATCAAGTAAATATCCGCCCACTAGAGAATCTGAAAACCTGCGACGTATTTGTCGCGAAGAATGCGAGCTGCTTGAAAACGAACTATGCCAAAAAGAATACGCCATTGCTAAGCGCCATCCAGTAATTGGCGCTGTAGGAGTTGAGGACTGTCAAAATATTCCACAGCACAAAGACTGTTCAACTTTGGGTATCACAATAGAAGTTGATGAAACGGAAGACTGCTATTGGGAGGATGGTGCCAGTTATAGAGGCATACAAAACGTAACTGCCACAGGAAAGCCCTGCCTAAGATGGTCTTGGTTGATGAAGGAGATTAGTGACTATCCAGAGCTCATAGGGCAAAACTACTGCCGGTAAGTGTAGACGCATTTCGTTGATTCAACGTTCGCTTAACATGCTTTATTCCTATGACTTGACAGTAATCCAGGAGGCGCCGAAAAGAGTCCATGGTGTTTCGTTGATGATAAATCGCATGATCGCATCATCGAAACATGTTATATACCAAAGTGTGCTAACAAAATATGGCTAACCATAGCTACTATAGTGGGCGTGACGGTTGTGGTTATTGGCATTATGCTCTTAATATGCTGTCTAAGACGTAGAAGCTCAGATGGCATAAAAAATATACAAAATGTAAGTCCGCACGCTAGAAAGTTAAATCAAACATAATTAATTTTTAATTGTCTTACAGATAAACACGCCGAATGCTGGCAACAACATTTATGGCAACTCGCAGCTGAACTCCAATCAGGATATGGGCAGGTCAACAATGAATAACTCCATGGAACACTTGGGCATTTCATCGAAGAGCTCAGAAAAGAACTCACTGCTGAGAATACCTCACTTTACATTGCAAGATGTGGAATTTCTAGAGGAACTAGGCGAAGGCGCATTCGGAAAGGTCTACAAGGGACAGCTGACACAGACTAATAAGAAAACAGTGAATGTGGCTATAAAGGCTTTGAAGGAGAACGCATCGGTCAAGACACAACAAGACTTTAAGCGCGAAATCGAACTCATATCTGATCTTAAGCATCAAAACATTGTCTGCATACTGGGTGTGATTTTGAACAAGGAACCCTACTGCATGCTATTCGAATACATGGCCAATGGTGATCTGCATGAGTTTCTAATCTCAAACTCACCCATTGAGAAAAAATCCTTATTGCAACTGGAATTTCTAAAGATTGCCATGCAAATCAGTGAAGGCATGGAGTACTTGTCTGGACATCATTATGTGCATCGTGATTTGGCTGCACGCAACTGTTTGGTCAACGAGGGATTGGTTGTGAAAATTTCTGATTTTGGTTTATCCAGAGATATTTACAGTTCGGACTATTATAGGTTTGCAATTAGTTAACTTAACTCAATGTAATAAATTAATTTATTCATTTTGCAGAGTACAATCAAAATCCTTGCTTCCTGTACGTTGGATGCCCTCCGAGTCTATTCTGTATGGCAAATTTACAACCGAAAGCGATATTTGGTCCTTTGGTGTTGTGCTTTGGGAAATTTATAGCTATGGCATGCAGGTATATATAAAACAATACTCACATTATATCATTTATAAACTGTACTTTGTTTTGCTTTCAGCCGTACTGCGGTTATAGCAATCCAGAAGTAATCAATTTAATTAGATCACGGCAATTACTTTCCTGTCCGGAGAATTGCCCCACAGCAGTCTATTCGCTGATGATCGAATGCTGGCATGAACAAGCGGTAAAGCGTCCAACATTTACCGATATTTCACACCGTCTCAGAACTTGGTACGAGGGTCACATTAAGATTTGTAACCAAAAATCATAAATACTTATTATATATACATTCACTCATATACATAACTCATGCATAGCCATTAATAAAAATATAAAAACATATTATATGATGGGTTTACTTAAAATGAAGTTAAGGGCAGTTCAAATTTTTAGCACATCTAGCACAGCCAGCGGTTCATCCACAACTGAATTGCTCCAGCTCACAAGCCTTGGGCAGAGGTCTCCGCTGCTTACGCTCTCGCTCTTTGGCTCTGATTCTCACTCACGTCTGAACTGCAGCTCACAAGCCTTGGGCAGAGGTCTCTGCTGCTTACGCTCCCGCTCACGCTCTTTGGCTCTCGCTCTCATGCTTGGGAGCCTAGCGCTCCTTGTTGCGATCTCTTCGCTCTTCTACTCTTCTCTCGTATGTTTGACTGCAAGCCGTTGGAGCATCTGTAGTTTGTGAGAGTGGGAGAGAGTTGCTTACGGTCCAGCAGTTTTGTATTGCATTTTTTTTTATCATTTTAAGTAAACTCAAGTATTTTTTTCATAAAAAACTTCTTTTTATTGTCAAAATCAAATATGTATATGTTATTTAGTCTGGTATATGTGACAAACGTGCAATAATCTGTCTAGATTATTAATGATGCTCTGGGTATGGGCCAAAGACAGATTTTGTTTCTTATTATTTGCTAATTTTACAATATAAATGTTAACAAAACAAGTATTCTGCGTTTTATAAGTAAGTAGCTAGAATATTTATAAACTACAATACATATGTGTGTGTATGTATATATTTTAGTACATGTTGTGTGTGTTTTTTAATGACGTGTATGTATGTAAAAACATTACAAGAAAAAAAAACAACTGCTGTAAATGATAGAAAAGTACAAAGAAGTATAAACATCAGCGCAATCAGCTGTTGGTTTTCTCTTTTCTAACAATACCAGATGAACTAAATACTAAATAAATAAATGACACTTTGTGGACATAGAAAATTGGGTACATTTTATGAACATACTAGTGACAAAGTAAATTATGTAAAAAAAACTGCAGTCGAAAGTGCAGCGAAGGTTCTCAAATCAGAGACTTTATACGATTATTAGGTACAGGAAATAAAGACCGCATTAATTAAATCAAAATTTAGTGCAATTTTGAATTAACAATTGTTGTTGTCAGTAAAGTTAAACTTGGCATTGCTCAAAGTCCCTTTCAGTTCATAGCAGAATGGGTTGAGCAATATTTTCTATATCTAACTCAATCTTTTATTACTTGATATTGATGATATATGATAAATATTGGTAATTAGCATTAACTACTCTTTGGCTGTACTACAGATTGAGCTTTCTTTTTTTTTTTTTTAATTATGTACGCATTTTATAATAATGGCCGTAATTCTTAAATACTGTACTTAATAAAACTAACTGTTTATGATATTTAGAACGTGTAACACTCTCGACTGCAGTTCTCTCAGTTAATTTGTTGTATTGGCTTGTCGGGAAGCTTGAGCTCCTGTTGTATGTTGCTGACAGCATCCGTTTTAAGCATTCTTTTGTGACTGGGTCTCCTCGGATAAGGTGTTTTCATTAGTGTGGCTGATGATGATGATGAAGACGATGACGGTGACGTTGTTGTTCTTGTTGTTGATGTTGTGGTTGTTGTTCTTGGCGTGAGTTCTCTTAGGTTCTTGCCAATGGTAGAGCTGCCTTTCATACCTGCCAAAGTAAAAATTATAAAACAATAAGTTCTTTGTTGTTTAGTAAAAAGTGCTTTAGTTGCAATTTGACAGTTTTCATTTGTGTGTAAGTATAATGCGCTGTTAATGGAAGATATACACCTTGCTATATTTTTAGAGAACAAAACAATGGTAAAGCGACAACTTAAGCATTTAAACGATGCTTCGTACTGAGAGTAAAGCGACACAGCGACAGAAATACAGAGAGAGAGAGAGAGAAAGACAGTGTGTGAGAGAGCAGTGAGACAGACAGAGAGACAGAGAGAGAGAGAGAGAGAAATGCATTTCGTTTACCTTGGTAACACAAACAATTCTGATAGATGGCAAATATATCGCAAGGCTTATAGCATGGCTCGTACGCTATATCGTCGGCTATCTTATCGATATTATTGCCGGTTTCAGAAATGCTTGCGGCAGACGTTTGGTAACGACTTTGCTTATGGGAGGGTGTTGGTGTTGGTATTGGTGGTGCTGGCGATGCTAACGGGCTTTGCTCCACTTTCTTTGGCGCTCGCATTGCCTTTGCGCCTCGGCTTGTACTTGTTGCAGTTGCAGTTGTTGTGTTGTTTGTGTTTGATTGTTGTTGCTTCAGCATTAATAATTGCTTTTGCTTTTGCTTTTGTTTGTAAGTGTGTCTTTTGTGTTGTTGCACGCTGCTGAGGCATAGATAGGTAACGGTTGTTGTGTTGTTTTGTGTGTTGTTGTGGAAAATGGTAACAAAGTGTATTAGTTTCTGTATAACTTGGTGTTAGGGACGGATAGAGACAATCTATCTAAACTAAAGAGTGTATAACTTAATTGTTCATTTACCTCACTATCCTCGCAGGCAACATCCGGATTGGAGCTCGATGTTAGGCATTGCACAAACTGCTCATCACTCTCCGGATCATCCGATGCCAAATGAGCGCGAAATTGTTTGCTTCTGAAAAAGGGAAAGCAAAAGAATTTATTCAATTTTCTATCAGCTAATCAAATTTGGAATAATCAGTCCTAAATATCAAAACGTCTTCTAAGAGTAGGCAGAAGACTATATAGCCACTCGTTTATATAATCTATATAACTAATTTTCTTCTTAATGAGGTGAAATCCGAAACCACTCGAACCTCTACTTCAAGCGTGGGTTTGGTGCAAAAAGAATTCAGTGGTTTAAGGGAAAGATTTTGCTAATCGAACAGATCTAACATAATCTACAAGACTAATATTAAACTATATCTTTGTATATAAAATATATAAATCAAGGCACTATGGGTACAAGTTCGAATATTATGGCATGTAATTTTGTTCGTTTCGTAATTCAAAATGCTTTTTGCATTTCAGATAAAATATACATAAATAATTTAAAAACATTTTCAAGGCATGTTCCATATTTAAATTTACTTTGAATTTAAGAAAATTTTGGGAAAAGTTGTACAGCTGAATGTTAGCTCAATGCCAAATATTATTAATTATTAGTAAATGTTCGATCGGAAATCTAAGACTATTTCATCATTACTCTAAAACTGATATTGTCTTATATTTGGATTGATTGCCTAATATTGCAATAATAAATAATATTTTTAAATTGTAAATTTTAACTCTTTAGCTTTGAAATTAGACTTTTTTTTGCCAGAATTGTAGACTTTTTGTCCATAGTATTCAGCCTTGTAGATTGCTTAGGACGCTTTACCTCAGCTCCAGTTGTTGCATGTGCCGCAGGTGCCTCAGTTTGCCATTTGCCATATTTAGTTGCTCCATGAGCGCTGCATTTTCCACACATTTGATCGAATACTTTTCGGAAAAGGATAGAATCTCCAGACGTAACTCCTCGAGCTCCTCACTGCAAATTCTACAATTGATAAGCTTCAGATGAATTGAGGAGTACTCGAATACTTACTCCTTGAGCTTGGCGCCATCGCCTTGGATGAGTTCACCGCGCTGCATTTGATGCAGAAACTCCGACTTAAAGTGCGACACCTCACGTTGCACCTCGTTCTGGTGAGCTCGACGCATGGCATCCAGTGCAGCAAGCGTAGCCTGTAGAAGAAGAAGAGAGAGAGAGAGAGAGACTTTAGTTGAAGTTAACAATATGAAGTAGATTGAGCTATTGCCTGTGTCTCCTCCGCCAACGCAGTTTCCTTCTCCGCCAGCAGACGTTCCATTTCCAGCTTGTGCTTTTGCTCCAGATCGCTGATCATGCGTCGATGCGAGTTCTCCATAGCAGTGAGTCCCTTTTCGCATAAAGTCTGCAATAGAATTAAATTGAATAACGATCTTTAATCTCAAAAGTGTTATCCACTTACTCGCAGCTGTTCGATCTCCTGCTGATAGCGCAGTGGAAAGCTGTGCTCATCGCTCACATTGGCGTGCTCATGGCGATAGACTTCCTTGAGGCACTCCAGCTGCTTGCCATGCTCGCGCTCCAGCATGTCCAGCCGCTTCTCCAGCTGCTCTTTGCCCTTGAGCGACAGCGAGCGCCGACGCTCCGACTTGGCCAGCTTCTGCTTCAGCGCACGCACCTGTCGCTCCGAGCTGCTGTACTTGATGGTCAGATCCTGTATGCGCGCCGCCATCAGCTGCAGCTGCGCTCCATTCTCCATTTGGCTGCGATCGAGCTTCTGCTTCAGCGATGCCTGCGTCAGCTCCAGTGCATCGTATTGATTCTGCGACTGCTTCAGCTCGCGCTTCATCGCGCGTATCTCGTTCACCGCCTTGTCGAAGCGCGTGCGCAGCTCATTGTACTCCTCGGCCAGAGAGTCGCGCTGCAGGCAATAGGGATCAATGTCGCTGATGGTCGTCAGATCGCTTAGCGAGTCCATGCGCTTCATTTTATCCCCATGACGCTGCAGATTGCTTAGGCTGGGCGCATTGACAGTCTTGGTTAACTGCAAGAGGAAGCAACAGATCAATTAATTCATCAATAAATAAAAACTAATAAATATTTCATAGCAACAAAATAAATAAATTAATTTGTTTTTAAATATACAATTAAAATTCAATTCATAAAAATAAATTAAGAGTTCCTAATACTAAAAACTTAACAGAAAATAATTATCAATTTGTACTTTTAGTAGAAAAAAAAAAACAATTATTAATTTTATATTAAATCAATAAATAAATCAAAGAAACTATGTATAAATAAATGCTAAAAAGAATGAAAATTAGAATTAATTGCAATACACTTTCTAAAGAAAATAGTTATGAAATATAAAAATATTGTAAGTAATAATAAAATATTAAAAATAAATTATATGATTTTATATGGAATACTATAAATATAAAAATTAATACATAATCTTTATTAAAAAAGGTTTTAAAATCTCAAATAGAATAACTTAATGAAGTAAGAATAACTATACAAAATTAAATAAGAAGCAAAAATATGCTACAAATCTTAAAATAATTATAATAATAATGAATTTGTAAATAAAATAATAAGTGAAATAAAAATTTAAAAGAAATATATTGCAGTCTTATTATACTGAATTAAATAGGTAAGAATATTTACCAAAGGTGTTGGCGACAAGGGTGAGCCCCAGTCCAGACTGTAGCGACGTCCGCCCTCGGAGGCAGTGCGATATTCCTCGTCGGATGAGAAGTGCGTGGCATTGGCTGGCGTGCTGGGCGTGGCCGGACTGGACTGACTGGAGCTGAATGCGTATGGCTGGAGCTGAGCCTTGATGAAGTCCTGTTCGATGTCGCTCTGCTTGATGAGCAGCGTGGTCGTTGGCGTCTCCAGCTGCTGCGGCAGACCCGCCGCACTGCGCAGCACGGCCATCCAGCTCTTGCGCGAATTGGGCGAGAGGCTGGCCAGGAAGAGGCACTGCTTGTCCCAGGTGACCAGCTGGAAGGCGTGCTGCTTGCTGGCGCTGGGCTCCTCCAGCACATTCAGCAGACTATTGATGTCCAGCACGCCGTCGAGCACGCCGCGCTCCTCGCAGAGCGGATCTCTATAATAGAAGAGCGCGGCGCCGCTGAGCGTGAACCAGTGCTTGCTCCACTCACCAGTGCGGTTGTCTAGCTTCATGAGCCAGCCCTTTTTGGCATTAAAGTCCTCAATGTCCTTGCTTGGCGGCTTGCTGGGCACAACGCCGCATTTGCTGGCTTTGCTCACGGCTCGCAGTTCGTCTGACTTGGCCATGTAGTTGGCGCAGAGCTCGTCCAGATTGCAGCCGCCATCAGGATCGCCGCGCTCATGCTGGAAATCCTTCTTAGGCTTTGCCTGCTTGCCGCTCTTCAGGCTATCCAGTTGTTGTTGTTGCTGCTTCTGCTGCTGCTGTTGTTGTTGTTGTTGTTGTTGTTGTTGTTGCGACACCAGCACCGTGGGTATTTTCTTAACAATTGCAGACACAATCGCTGGCGTCGAGTTGGCCGCCAGTGGCAATGAAGTGGGTCGCTGATTAACCGTTAGCTGCTCACCCAACGCTTTGCAGTGGCTGGACTTGGACTTGAAATCGGTCTCATCCCGTGATATTTGGTATTGATAAAGCTGTTGATTGTTTTGAGCATTGTTAACAGCCGTACTCCAGCGCTTGTTCTGCTGTTGACTGAGATTCGTTATCGTATTGGCAATATCCTTGATCGTCTTCTCATCGTGTCGCAGATCCTCGATCAGCAGACAGTCCTTCGCTTGCGCCACTGCAAAGTGAGAGAATATAAAAATTAGAAATAATAATTACAAAATTGAATATACTAACAAAAAGTTAATCTATAAAGAAATATCTTCTGATTCGCTATATTCTTATTTTAATATTGAATTCTAGTAAAACTTATTAAAAGCTTAAGCTTATTAAATATATTATTTAAATATTACTTATTTATCTATATTTTATATCAAACAAAATATTCTAAGCCTCTATCGATGTTTTAAAAAATGTTCGAAATCTGTTATATTTTTAAATATAAAACCATGTTTATATTGTATTCCTCTTTCGATATCATCATCATTTAAATAAATAATACAAATAATTACAAAATTAAATACAACAAATATTACAAGCAAATAGTAAAGCATTGAAACTTCGGATTCGTTAGAATTCGTTAATTATAATTATATAATGCCTTTAAAAATCCAAGAAAACGGTGTCTAAAAAAATATACCTATATATTATATATATAAAAAAATACATTATAAGTAATATAAAAAACTGGCAAATATTAGGAATTTTAGGATAGAATAACTTCTTCCAAGAATCTCAGGTGAGATCTTTACCACGAGATTCGAAATTAATTTGAAAACTTAATTTAATATGTATTCTACCGATTGAAACAAAAACATTATTCTATCTGGATGGAAGTTTTTAGAAAAGCTATCAGAACATTGAATATATTGACTAACTTAATATTTTAAAAATATTTTGGATACATTATGTTGTGTATTTCTTGATAATTTTCTAAATCGCTTTTCATATTAAAATATTCCCTACCTGCAGTTGTATTT
This sequence comes from Drosophila busckii, assembly GCF_011750605.1. Lineage (NCBI taxonomy): Eukaryota > Metazoa > Arthropoda > Insecta > Diptera > Drosophilidae > Drosophila > Drosophila busckii. The sequence goes on from NC_046604.1 coordinate 5,554,023, forward strand.
TCATTGCCCGCATTGCGATTGTTCTCGTCCTGGGCCTTCAATGACGTATTTAGCTTTGATCTTCTTATATGAGTCTGGGGTACAACATCCGCTTCGTTTTCATCCTCGTCCTCATCATCTTCGCCGGTTTCGACGCCATCGTCTTCCTCATCATTGGTTGTTGTGTTGCCCGTGGAGCTGCTGCTGCTGGTGCTGTTGGGCGCGCTGCGAGTGCTCAGATTCACCAGCAGATTGGCAGTGGCTTGGGTGTCCTTGTGGTAGGAGCTATGGCGATTCTCCAGCTTAATGGCCATATTGGTTTTGGCGCTTTGGCGCGTGCCGCTGATATGACCGCCCGGCAATGTGGCACTGCGATTGTGACGCGCTCTGGACTTGGGGAACGGCGACCAGACTTGTTGAACCACCATTGGGACTCCTCGGCGCTAATGCTCTTGACGAATGTGACGCGATCCGGCGCTGTTATGGCAATCGAATTGGTATGGCCAGTCACCTCCTCCGCGCTGCTCACCTCCAGCACTTTGGTCATATCAATGCAGGCTTGCGGTATCGTCTCGGGCTATCGATCGAAGAATTCACAATTAATAATTCATTCTATTCAAGTCTAGCCTAATATAACTTACAAAATCATCCACCGAGTAGGTTAGTTCGCCATCATCATAAAGCACAAACCATCGTCTTTGCCAGCGCTAAAATAAGTAAAATAAATTAAAGAATTAATACAAAATAAAAAGAGTATAGGTTAAGCTTTTAATGTTGGGTAATTTCGCAAATAATTTAATTTAATTTGCACTTCTGCATTATCTCTGGTTGTACAGACGTCATAAAAATTTAAATTATACTGATATAGCTTAGGTCATGCAGGTAGCATCTAATCAACTAAGAGTGAAGCAAATAGAGATAGAAAGCTTTGCAATTATGAAAGGTGACTTTGATAATTTTAATATAAATAATAGTACGCCGGCTATTAATAAAATGTAAACAATAAACAACGGCCAAGAATCGTAATATTTATTATTATTTTCCTTTTATTTATTTTTGAATTGTATAAGGTCAGCACTAACCTAAGGTAAAGTTTTTAGTTCGAAAAGCTCTAATGCATAGTTTTTAGACCCGGTATATAAAAATATACAAAGGGACTTATAATTTAGTCGAATGCGATTTGTGGGAAGTAGGCGTGGCGACTCTATAAAGCACACATATTCTTAATCTGGCTGACGAGCTGAGTCATTATAGCCATTCCATTCTGCCTGTAATATTCTTCATTTCAGCTACTATAACAATACAGCTGGTATGAGTTGGTGATTTTGTTGGTGAAAATCATTGGTGAATACCAATACTACGCAATGCTGGAATAAAGCGTAAGTAATGGAACGATAAGCGAATTTCAGGCGTCTGTTGGTGAATTTATTGGTGATTGGAGATGATTTATCCTCTAGTTAATTTCACCACTGTTTTTATGGGCGGTAGTTGGTGGGGTCAAAGTAGTAACTAGTGAAATTAACAAAGTGTTCACCAGTAAATTATAACTAACAAACTTGGAACTTGGTTGGTGTTTTTCTTTTTCTTTTCTTAGAAATCAAGAAGAACTGTATCAGCTCTATTGTCGAAATTCAGGACGAAGGGCAGTCGATTCCTGACATCGATATATTATTTTATTTTGCAACAAAGATGGCAAATAGTAGTGAAAACGCTGAACAATTTTTTGAATAACGCTGCTGTAATAATACCACGAATTGATTCCAACACCTTGTAAATGTGAAACTTTCTTATATTCACCCTTTACACCAGGTCTCATATTGTCGACTGCGCTTGATAATTCGAATTTCCTTATGCTGTTATAGGATCAACAATGTAGCTAAACCTATTTATATAAATGTTGAGTTGAAATGCAATAATTACTTAATAAAGATTTCAATTTCAAGCAAAAAAAATTCCACATATTGATAATAAATATATAATTATTTGTACGATAACCCGCGCTGGTCTTAGGGTCAATACGTTCAGTCTATGTACAGAAGAAAGTAAACATCAAGTAATAAATATTTGTGGATAACTCACTTAACACTTGAGTGTAGCAATAAGCTTGAGCTAAGTTTAATATTTAGTACACAAATGTGTTTAGGTTTGGGTTGCTTGAGATAGAATGCGCTTGAAGGCCACGACAGCCGCCCCCCGCCTTGACTAGATTAATCTTAGACTTAGACTAAGCTCGCGCTCTCACTCACTTGCTCTCTCTTTTGCACATAGACAAGCAGCCACGCTCTTAAAATGCAAATGAGCGTAGGCTTTTCAATAAGAAATCAGGCTTGCGGTTATTGCTTTGACATTCCCTGAAGGTCAAAGCTGCGTCTCTTCGCGCTCTTCACACATACTATGCTATTCTATTTGTTCTCTGGCAATCGATGCGGCTATTTAAAGGCGCTCACTGCTTAGCGGAATTTGATTATTGCCAGCGCAGTGTAGGCAGCTAGATCGGGATTAATATAAATAACTATATTTTATATAAACAAAAGGTAAGCCAGTCTAAACTCTATTAAGGAATTAGATTATCAATTTAAATTCCCATAGCATGGATCTCACCAACAAGAATATTATTTTTGTGGCTGGACTTGGAGGCATTGGCCTGGACACCAGTCGCGAGCTGGTCAAGCGCTCTCCCAAGGTAAGAGCACCCAAAATAAAGGCGCAACTATTATGCTAAGCTCTTGTTCCCATTCAGAACCTGGTGATCCTTGATCGAGTTGACAATCCCGTCGCTGTTGCTGAGCTGAAGGCAATGAATCCCAAGGTGACCGTTACATACTATCCATATGATGTAACTGTACCTGTGGTCGAGACCGTCAAGCTGCTGAAGACCATTTTCGCCAAGGTGAAGACCGTCGATGTGCTCATCAATGGCGCCGGCATCTTGGACGATCATCAGATCGAGCGCACCATTGCCATCAACTTCACGGGCCTGGTCAACACCACCACCGCCATGATGGAGTTCTGGGATAAGCGCAAGGGCGGTCCAGGCGGCGTTGTTGTCAACATTTGCTCCGTCACCGGTTTCAATGCCATCTACCAGGTGCCCGTCTACAGCGCCTCCAAGGCGGCTGTAGTGAGCTTCACCATGTCCATGGCGGTAAGTCCAACTCGCAAGTTAAGCAGCTCGATATTAATTTATGGCTTTGCATAGAAACTCGCGCACATTACTGGCGTCACTGCCTTCTCGGTGAATCCCGGCATTACCAAGACCACGCTGGTGCACAAGTTCAACTCCTGGCTGGATGTGGAGCCACGTGTGGCCGAGCTGCTGCTGGAGCATCCCACCCAGACCACACAGCAGTGTGCCCAGAACTTTGTCAAGGCCATTGAGGCGAACAAGAATGGCGCAGTCTGGAAGTTGGACTTGGGTCGCTTGGATTTGGTTGAATGGACCAAGCACTGGGACTCGGGCATCTAAGCTGACGGCCAAATTGCATTTGATTTCATAACTGAACCCTTCACACTTTTATAATCACACTGAAAGCTTTGCTATCTCCAAATACAAAAACAATGATGCGATAAAATTCTGTATTTAATTAAAATTCTTGATAAAAAGCCAGAGCCGACCGATCGGACCGGACCAGCTGACATTGGGAAATAATTTTTATAAATTTAGTTGTAAATTTTATTACGTGCTGCACACTTCCAAATGTTTGATCTACGGGGTAAAAATGTATGCTATGTGGCCGACTGTGGCGGCATTGCCCTGGAGACCTGCAAGGCGCTTATGAGTAAAAATATTGCAGTAAGTTTAAGAAATGCATTTTAAACTCTATAACTCTCTATATGTTAAAGCTGGTGACTAACTTAGGCGAGATTACTTTCTGTCTGTTTGTAATATTTTATGCATAACTCGCTTATATGAACTTTATGTACAGGGTCCAACAATGTCGCCTGTGCCCAATTGAATCACTAAACTAGTAAACATAATATAATAATAATTTAATTTATGAGGGTTGATATAAAAAAATATGTTGAAAATAAGGAATTGTTAATTAGGGCAATCCTAAACATGGAAACCTTCTAAAACCTTTGATAAAGTTAAAATTTAGTTTAAAAACTTTCTTTTCATAATTTACAATAATTTTTTTTAAATAGAATTATAGATATCGAATTATATATATCGATAGAATAGTTTAACTCTAGGACTAACAATAAGAAGCAAAATGCATAAGCTCAGTTTATATTTTTTAAATTGTAGAGTTAAACTAATTTTATATAAAAAGGTTTTGGGCTAGGTTCCGATGTTCGAGCTAAATGTTATATACATTTTTTCCTCATTACCATTATATTAACTGTTTGTTTCTCTCTCTTTTATAGAAATTAGCCATTTTGCATAGCGTTGAGAATTTGCAAGCGATTGCCAAACTGCAGTCGATCAAGCATAGCACGCAGATATTTTTCTGGAACTACGATGTGACGATGGAGCGTGAGGAAATGAAGAAATATTTCGATGAAGTGATGGTGCAAATGGACTATATCGATGTATTAATCAATGGCGCCACCCTATGTGATGAACAGAATATAGCGGCGACTATAAATACAAATCTAACGGGCATGATGAACACTTGCGCCACAGTGCTGCCCTATATGGATAAAAAGCAAGGAGGCAAGGGTGGTCTCATATTGAATGTCACCTCCGTTATAGGCTTGGATCCATCGCCTGTGTTTTGTGCCTATAGCGCTTCGAAATTCGGAGTTATAGGCTTTACCAGAAGTCTGGCAGTAAGTTGCGTTTATGCTTCAGTCTACAACAATTTCTTAATCTTAATTCTATTTTTAGGATCCTCTTTACTATACACAAAATGGCGTCGCTGTCATGGCTTTGTGCTGTGGACCCACCAAGATGTTTGTTAATCAGGATCTTAAAGCGTTTCTTAGCTATGGACAATCCTTTGCCGATCGTTTGCGTAGTGCTCCCTGTCAATCGACCGCGATTTGTGGCAAGAACATTGTCCAAGCCATTGAGCTGGGAGAGAATGGACAAATCTGGATTGCCGACAAGGGCGTTCTGGAGCTTGTCAAGCTGCATTGGTATTGGCAAATGTCTGAACAGTTCCGACATTATATGCAGAACCCGCAACCGCATCCCGAAAATTAATTTCATCTATTATTAATTAAAATCCAGTTTGCTTTTATTTATGCAGCAAATTTAAAACTGAAGCAAACAGTTTGTTATTTAATTTATTCTTTTAACTTTACCCAATCATTCTATAAATTTTAGTAAGGTCGTAAGGTTTCTTTCAGAGCTTAACTATTTTTTTTCGGTTTAAGTAAACTGCAACTAAATTTCTTTTCTTATAAATTTCTTTTCTTATAAAAATTCAGAAAAGTGTTGTTGTCTAGCTAATATGTTGGGTTTAATAAACTTAAAAATTTTATTTTTAAATCTTTGTATAAATCTTTGTATGACCATTTGCAGGAGCTTTAGCTCCCATGCCAATAAAGGCTTAGCTAGAATGAATTTAAGTTATATTAACTATATTTAGTTAATTTATTTGTAGCATGAAGCATTAAGCATTGGAGTGGAGACCAGTAAAGAGCTTGTTAAGCGTATGCCCAAGGCAGAGAAATTGTTGATTAAGTCTGGAATTAAAATTAATCAATATTTATCTTTTTAGAATATTGTGATTCTCGACTTTGAGGGTAAGCCAGAAGTAATGTGTGAGCTACAGGGTATAATTCCCAAGCGAAAATAACTTTTCAGAAATATGATGTGACTTGCTTGTTGAGGAAATCCAAGAAACTTTTGAAGAAAATATTTGAAGATATTGGCGGTGGTTGTGCTCATCACCAGATGGATGATCACCAGATTAAACGCAGTGTTGCCATTATTTGCACAGGCACTGTAAACACCAACACAGCGAATATGGATCATTGGGATATACCTAAGGGGGCCCCGTTTGCTTAGCAATGTTTGCTCTATGGTGGGAATGAATCCGAATCATCAGGCGTCTGTTTACTCCGGCTCTACGGTCTTATATATTTATACTAATTTATATAATATTTTATACTAATACATAATTTCGGTTAATCCCGGCATCACCAGAACCTCTTTGAAATTTCAACATTTAGCTTGATGTGGAGCCATGTGCTTCGGAATTGGTGCTAACGCATCCCACACAGTCGCCCAAGGAGTGCGGCAAGGCCCTAGCGGCAAATGAAAATGGAACCATTTGGAAAATGGATTTGGGCGATTTGAAACGTGTTGGCTGGCCACAACATTGGGACTCGCATATTTAACTTTTATAGTATTTCACGTAGATTTAGCATAGATTATAATAAATGCAGAAATTTTTTAAAGATAGCTTTTAATTTAGGCATATATGAATATATAGGCGATTGCATAAGTTTCTTTTGCTAAACGGCTTATTGGGTTTCTTTTTATCTAATATACGATCTAATCTATTTTGAATTTATAACAAAGGAAAGCATCTTTATGTTTAAAGATAATGTAGCGATATCAATTTGTAATTCAAATGCCTATACGCATATATATATATTTAAAAGCGATCTTATATAAATCTTACCTTTGTCTTGTATAAGGGATTCGTAAAATCCCAATCGGGAGCTACAAACAAATAGCCGCATTTGGAGATTTTGCGTGTAGCCTAAAATGAAGAGAATAATAATTAAGTTAAAAAAATAAAGTAAGTAATAAATTAAATTTATTTTAATGACTAGAATAGATTATCTAATTGACATTAAAGAGTTTTGAGAGCGACAGTTGATAACTTATTATTATTATATTCTTAATCGCTAAAAATCAAAATTATTTTAGGTATTAGTTTCAAGTAAGTGACATTTAGACGAACTCTAGATTAATTTTTGTGATATTATTTATAATAAAAAGATCAGCATTTATAATTTTTTTTTAGTTATAAGCAACTGATGCTGAGATATATAATATTGATATAAGCTCTGAGCCATTGTATTCAGCTTTATTTAATTTATTAAATATTAATTTCTGAGTGCAAATTGCTATGATGAAGTTGGTCCATCAAATTATAGCTAAACACATAAATTTCTCTTAGCTCTGCCAAATGCCAGTAGCTAAATAAAGATTGCCAAATAAAATAATTGTAGCCCGCTCGAAGACAAGACATATGTATATATAGTCAAAATAAAAAAAGTACGCAAATGTATTTGTCTTCAGGTATTAACACACACGTGGATTTGGGCAAAGACTAAAATCAAATATAACTCCGAACACGTCGCGTTGTTGCTTCGGGTGGAAAGTTGTTTGCTTTATAGTTGTTATTGTTGTTGTTGTTGTTGTTGCTCCAGGGTATCTTTTTGATTTTTAACTTAATTTGAGGCCGGTTTTTGTCGGCTGCTTGCTTATGTATTTATCTTTTTTTTTTTTTTTTACATATTTTTTAAACGCATATATATGTGATTAGCATAACCTGTAGCCATTACAAATCGGTTTAAAGGGTATTTTTAAGCATTTTGTAAATACGTGTAACAAACTGAGCTTACATTGAAGGTCAATGAACTGGCGCTAGCTTGAAGAATATTCAATTGTTTTCTCTTTTTGATTAAACTAATAAATAACTTGACTAGTCAACAGATTTTGAGTCGCTTTTTTTTCGGTGTCAATAGCTTTTCAAAGCCATCAAGATAAACGCGTTTGTTACATTGCCACAAAATGTCGCAATACAAAGTACTTTCTTTTTCGAACAAACACGAAAATCAATGGAAAAGCGACAGACAGACAGACAGAGAGACAGACAGACGGACAACGATTGACAACGTCAAATCTCAATGAACTTTTGCAGCGTCAAGTTTTCAGCTTTCAGCTTTGTGTCTGTGTCTGTGCCTGTGAGAAGGGACTAAACTCTAATGCCTAGTTGCCAATATAAAAAGATCAATGATTGTCATACTTGGCTGCAGCTTCAACTGTCTGCCTGCCATCGTTGATATTAAGTGAAAGTGAAGTTGATGAGGCCAACTCGATGACGTCGTAATCGTCATCGATTAATCATCGTGACTTAAGAAACAACAAAAAATAAAATAACAGGCAGTTCGAATTTCATGCAACAACTTGTCCCCAGTCTGGCCAAGTAGCAGGTACTTGTAGCCACTGCCGCTGCGTCAACTCAATTGTAAAAAAACGCAATTTTGTTTATTATTAATTGACATTTTTTGAATAAAAATCACATTATTTAGCTATAAGTGCATAAAATGCAAAGCAGACATGTTTTTGTAATTTTGACTAATTGTCATACGTATAGTATAATTATTGTTATAAAACGGCAATTATAATAATTTATGCAATATTAATTAATTATCTTTGCTATTATATATTCGATCAGCTTGATTTTGTGCACGACTAATTTTAATATTATAAATGAAAAAGGCATCAATTAATTTTTACATATTTTATTTTAGGATTTACTTTCATTTTAAACTCTATCTAGTTAAAATTCAAAATTTAAATAACAGAATTAAATTGGGATTTTAATTTAAGTAAATGCTCTCAAATTTTTGCCACTAGATGGCGCTGCAGCAAATAATATTATTATTATAGTATAATCAAATCACCTATTTTTAATTTTTTTTTAAAATTATTTTATTCATAAAAAATGCTATTGCAACATTAAAGCAAAACTAAATGATCTACTAGAAAATTTAAAAAATAAAACTAAACAAAAGATACATTAGGAACTGAACTAAATGATCTAAAATTTTTTAAGTCTGTAGAATCAAAGATTAGCTAAATGAATTTTAGAAAATTTAACAACGATCTAAAATTTGAAATATTTGAAGTTCCATAAACTTCGCTTAATTAATTTAATTTCGCTTAATTAATTTAATAAGTCTATAACTTCAGATTGGCATTGAATTGAATTTGTAGCTCTTTATATAAATTTGCTCACTAGCATTTGCTACTAAGCATTTAATTTGCTAATTAATGCTGTTATTAGAGTTTAAGAAATAAGCAACTACAACATTTAAAAATAGCTCAAGTTAGTTATGAATTTTAGTCAAGGCCTAACAAAGAAAACAAGACCCTAGAGCTAAGCTCTGTTATTTATCTCAGTCGATTGGCTGTCAAGTTAATTAGGCAATTAGCTAACGGTTAAGCGTATTGAAATGAATTTGGCACAAATATGTTGCTGTGCCCTCGATTAGCACTAAAACTTGGTCATAAACAAAAGCCATATAATTTGCTATAGTTGCAGCTGCTGCACTTTTGATTTAATTGCAAATATTAATAATAATAATTAATAAATGTAAACAATTTGTGGCGTCTAGACAAAGTCCTTGAGCCCCGCTGACAAAGGGAAACTTAATTGCCAAGTAGAATGCTCAGGGTCTTAGTCTTGTGCTCTTAAATCAATAAACAAATACAAGTGTTTTTTGCTTGTGTTAACAAATTTTCGTGCAATAAAATTAAATTGAATTTCAGTAGAAATTTGGGTTAAACATTATTGTAGTTGCCGTTGATGTTGTTGTTGTTGTTTTATTGAAATTGCTATTGCCAAAGTTGTTATTGTTGGTTAGCGGTTTTGCTTGCTTGTTACTGCCACTGCCAAGATCCTCAAGTACATCAAGAGTAAAACAAAAACAAAAAAAAAGCATAGAACAAGTGAGCGCAACAAAGTTGGACGTACGCAACTTTTGTATACACTTTGACTAGGGCGCGATGTGAATTACAGCAAAGTTCTTTATTCCGATTGAGAACATGACAAAGCGTTTTTGTGATTTATTTGCAATTTTTCAGTTAAATATTGTGAACATAAATTGTTGTTTTTCGATTTGCGAGTAATGCGTAAGAAATAAATAAAAAATAAAATAACATAAAGGCGTTTTAGATCGTGTCTAGGAGAAACAACATACAAAATTTGGTGGCTCTAGTTCTTATAATTTGCGAGTTTTGATTGCTCATACAGACGAATATCGACTCAGCATTTCTTACTGATCAAGCACATATACTCGTATAAGTTATAAGGTCTGCCACGCCCACTTCATCAGAATCTCATTATACCCTTTTCGATACTTATTACAAATATCAAAGTGTATAAAAAAGAAATACTTGTATTCTATGCATGGTGTTTGAAAAATAGCATACTGGCTAGAATGACTTTGGCTTTGGCCAGGCCAATGGTTTGCCGTTTGCCGTTTGCCACTCGTTGACTAGTTTTCTGTGAAAAATTCTGATCCCAAGATTGCGTAGTCTACGCTAAAATGCAACTACGACTGAGTTTCCACTGCATTCTAGCCAAGCGACCCCCTTTCCGCACCGCCCTTGGTCTAAGCACAACGCCATCTTTCAAACTGTGCTGCAGCTCATTCTAATTGCACTTATAGCACAGCTTTATCTTGTGGCCAAACCAAAGCCAACCAAGCTGGTTGCCACAGCTAGCGCTAGAGCTAGAGCTAGAGCTGAGGCTGAAGCTGAAGCCAGAGCCAGCACCACCACCACACAGTGCTGCAAAGAAGTATGTGTCCATATACAGCTGGAAAACGAGTTTGATCTGCGAGTCGAGTCGAGCGGGCGCGCAAGTTAATATTTATGAGTTAGGCTCGGACTTGAAATATGTCTCCAGCGTGTAGCGGTAGCCGGACAGTCATTAAAATAAATCAACTATTATTTCGCTGATTTTCAGCAATTTTAGCTGTAAGTGAAAATCTGTCAGCCGCGCGCTCTGAGCTTTTGTCTTACCAACGAAACAAACAAACAACAAACAAACTCTATATATACATCTATCAACGTTAATTAGCGGGGGGTGCTAGCAACTTTCACACTTTCCAATTTGACACGCGGAAAACAGAAACAATCAAATATGCAAATGTAAGCAAAACCTTTAAAAAAAACACACACATAGCATATAGCATATGCCTATATTAAGTATTTTGCCATTCCCTCCACACCGGAAATAACAATAGCTCAGGCATACAAAATGAGCCATGAGGCATTCATCAAATGCCAGTCAATGTGCCTCCCCTAATGGCTCTGCAGCTCACTCAGTCAGTTCAACAAAGCCAAAGGTTATTACCAATTTAAGAACAAATCATAATTAAGCTTAAATTATTTATTTTGCCAAATTTGGTTTTTGTATAATTGAAATTTCCTATTATTTATTGCGGAAATTATTTAAAATAATATTCCCATATTTTTGTTTGGACTCTGTAAATAAAAATATTTACTAAGCGGTCTTTGAATTTGTTTTAAAAATGTTTTGGTTTATTGAATTTTCCTATTGTTTATTGAGAAAATTATTTAAGCTTTTGTGTGTTAAGAGTTTATAATATTCCAATAGTTTCTAAGACTCTGTAATTCAAAAATGTACAAAATGGTCTTATAATGCGTTTTAATGAACTGAATTTTTCTATTATTTATTAGGAAAATTATTTAAGAAGTAATGGGCGAGGAATTAATAATATTCTAACTGCATTTTTCTATTTTTATTAAGGAAATTATTTAAGATGTAATGGGCTAGGAACTAATAATATTCTCATATCTAAATATCTCATATCAGTCTAAAATTTCTCAAAGCTAAATGTAGAGACTTTATTGATTGAAATATTAAAGTAACTGTGACTAAGAGTACCCCGGATTAATTCTATCTTATATATATGTATATATATCTATATAAATACCCCACGATAAAAAAATTGTGAGCTGTAAGATTTTTTATAATTTCCAAAGTTTTTTTCTTAAATTATGAGGATTAATTTTCAAATTAAAAATGCTTAAATCAACTTCTTTGTAGCTATTTTTAAGCATTTTGAGTTTGTTTCTTTTTTTTCAGAAATTGAAAGTGTCAACATTTTACATTTCTTTGTTCTTTTTTTATGGGCGTGAAAATTTACATATAAAAATAAATCTTGTCAGAATGGAACAAAGATGTCATTTATTATGAGCTTACATTTCAAATTCATTGTTAAGAAAAAGATATGAGAGCTGCTAACGGCCGATTGAATATGAATTATTCGTTTAACTTTATTAATAGTAAGCAATAATTTAAATGCAAACTGAGAAATATAAAATACATGTTTGGCTTTTTTTACTTAAGACACTTTTAGTTGCTGCATTGGTTAAGAGTTTTTGGCACATATAAACATATGTATTAAAGCATTCGCAATAATAATAGCATAAGTCACGCTCCGGTTGGCCAAAAGCGAAAAAAAAAAAAATAAAACATATGAACTTTAACACGCTATCAGAGGCCCCAACTGACTAACGACCCATACACAATGGTCGGCAATAAAGTACAATAAAAATTTCAAGTTTACAAGAGGGGTTACCACATGGGTCACAGCTGATGTCGATGTCGCCAGCTAAGCTCACCCTCCGGGTCAACATGTGCCGCCGCCTTAAACTGCAGTTGGAAGTTGGAGAAGGGCAACCAAACAACGGACAACGGACTCAAACAATTGATGAAATAATTTATGATGTGTTTTATAACTTAAGCAGCTGTACGAGTACTTGGGGACTGGGACTGTGACTCCAACTGGGACTGGACAATGCGCTTAATGTTAGCTCTGGCTTGAGAGCTAAAAATTGTTAATTTCAATTACTGCAATGACAATTCTCTTTAAGCAAAAAGTCAATGACGCATTCGGAGATTCGGAGAGTGTCTCTGCAGTTGAAATTCAGTCAGCGGGAATGGATGGGAATCCAACTGAGGTCAGACAGACATAGTTGGGGCAGGTTAAGTGAGTGAGTGAGTGAGACCGCGAGCAAAACGAGTGCTGGGAGTATTTATTAATGTTTGCACTGAAAGTGAAATATGCACTGAGAGAATTTGTAGTGTCAACTAATTGCTGAACGAACATATTTAACAAATACAGCAAAATATTTGGAAAAATTAAAAAATAATACAATTAAGTATTGTAAAAATAACTTAAAGAAGTACAGAACATAATTAATAAATTGCCAATATTAAAAAAAATTAAAACAAACAAAATACTAAAAAGTATTACAAAATATTAACAAAAACTTTTGTTTTTAATTACTAAATAATAATAATATTTTTAAAAATTTCGATAAAGTATTAAATTAAACCTAAAATTTAAAACATTTAAAAAAAATTTCAAGTAACTATTAAAATAAAAACTTTTTTACGAAAAAATATTTCAAAAATAAAAGAAATTAAATATAACAAAATACATATTTAAAATTATTTATAAAAAAATAAACAAGCATAAGTCGAATATAAAATTCAGACTATTTTTCTTTCGTTTATGAGCCGAAACAATTTTTTTTTAGAATTTCTTAGCTAAAATCTAAAAAAACGACACGATGTCAACATTGATGTAGGTCAGTTACAGACTGTGACTATATGGTTAACTAACTAGCGGTACCTAGGCCAATTTTTTTTTTAGACTGCTGAAGCTTCCAAGCGTACGTTTGTATGTATGTATGTATGTGTGTGTATTTGCATTTAAACGTTTTACACATGCTCAAATGAACCCGTTATAAGCGGGATCAACTAACGTAGCCCATTTAGAATTCAGCATTGCATGTCAATAATATACCTACATACATACGATTAAACAAATGTATGTGTTGTTGTACGCTTGTTGTCTTCGCAATGCGTAGAGCATAGCTGTAAAAATGTGTGCGGAACCAAAGAGAGGCAACTGAAGTAATAATAATATAATAATTTTCTATAGACGAGAGCTGGAGGAAAAGCGACAGACAGACAGACAGACAAAGAATAGGCAAACAACACAAACTGTTGGAAGAGTATAACGAACAAAAATTGAGCCAATGTACAGTAAGTTCAACAACCTTTTGTTGTTGTTGTTTTTGTTCGTAACAGTGGAACACAAAAATAAAAAAAAAACAGAGAAGAATACTTACAACAACTTTTGAGGCCAGAGCTTGAGTTACTCTTGTCGCTTAAGCTCAACTAACGATTACTTCACACAGATACAAACACACACACACACACATACAGAGACAACGTTATTGATTTTGATGATAATGCTGAAGAGTCGACTCGACTTGACTCGACTCGTTTGTCTATTTAATTGTTGGCCCACAAAATAATTAAGTTAAGCGCATCAGCTGTTTCTCTCTCTATTTTGTTGCCCTTTTAAACTACTTTTTGCATTTTTGTAGCTTTCAATAAACCTAAATTTCTGAAGTGGAGCATACTTTCTAACCGAGTCTCAAGATTTTTGGCTTGTAGTTTATTAATTACAAGCTGCGGCGCTCTAGCCAAAACTAAATATTTTTCGCCACACACATACACACACAAAAAAAAGCTAACATATGTGTGTGTGTGTGCGAGTTATGTTGCGCGAGTGGCGCGCGCGTGTGCACACACAACAAGAGAAAGCTGAATGGCAGGCATGCCAAAGCGAAAACAAAAATCAAATTGAAATTTGTAAAGCAATCAATTGTTCAACAGCTGCCCCCGCCCCTCGCTACACATATGTGTGTGTGTGCGTGTGTGTTTGTGTTAGTGTCTGCCCATGCGTTGTTCGCTTGTCATGTCTCAGGGTCTGAAATTAGACCTTGTCAATAGTCCAACCCAACATCAAATGCTAATTAAATGTAATAAGCACAGAACAACTGTAACATGCATAAAAATTGGCATATACGACTTGAGCAGACCCTAGGCAAGTGCGCAGTCATATATCAAAAGCTCAGCTAGCACTTATGCAAGCTCATATTTTCACACACACACACACACACACACACACACACACATGCAAGCGCACGTATACATAACAAAAAACTATTATGGCCCATGCTCTACAAGTGAATAAAAAACAGCTTGGAAAAATATGTAGAAACTGCATCTAGCCATAAATACACCCATACACATGCATAAGCAACGGAAAGAGCGAGCGAGCAAAAGAGAGAGAGAGAGAGAGAGAGCGCGCGCTAAAGCCAGACGCGCGCACGCAAATAAACTGACTGAGATTTTTTTTATAGCTCAAGTCTGCTTGTGTGCGTGTCTGTGTGCGCTCTCTTCGCTCTTCTCGCTCAGGTGCTGCTGCTGCTGCTGCTGCTGCTGTGGTACTCACCTTATTGCATTCCAATGCGGCAGCGCTGTGCTCCTCTCGTTGACGAAAACAGTGGGTGCATTTGCTCTTGTTGAATATATTTGGTGAGAATTTACGACAGTCGGCCGATCGTACGCTGTTCGCAGCAGCGAGCGGGGGCGTTGCAGTCGATGAAGAAGCTGCCGCTGCTGCTGCTGCTGAAGATGCTCGCGTCGCTGTCGCTGTTGTTGTTATAGTTGTGGTTGACATTTTGCAGCTTGATGCAGTTGATGCTCTCTCAGCTGCTGCTGCTGCTGCTGCTGTTGTTTACAATAGAATCTGATGACAAGATCAGCATTCAACTGAGCGCTAATGTTGTTCACGCTTGTTAGCTGGCATTGTATGCTCGCTCTCTTTCTCTCTCTTTCGCTCGCACACATACACTGTATTCGTTATGACACACAGTCACAAATTTGCTGAAAATGCAATGAAAATTAGCAGAGCTTACACACACACACACACACACACACACACGAACACAATTTACACAACTTTAAAATACCAATGGCACTTTGCACAATTTGTAGCTTTATTTCAGCTTTAATTATTATTTCATTTTATTTGTTTGAGCACTTGTTTTTGCATTGGTATTTGTATTTGGTAAATAACACACCCACTGCTCTCAATTGCCGGCACAACCTTAATGTTGTTGTTTTTGCTATTTTTATTATTATTATTTTTTTTTTGTGCCTTTAAATAATAGCAAAACTAACAGTGCTCTGAATTGAATTGAATTGAATTGCTGAATCAGCTCACAGCTCAGCACTTGCAGCTGAAAAATTCACGTTTTACTTCGTTAACCGTTTTGCACGTTTGCTTTGGGCTTTAGATTTTTATATCTACTTTATATTTCGGCATGACAAGCAAATAAGACGAAAAACGCTCACACACACACGCACTACGCACACCAATGCACAATAAAAAATTATTCAATTTTGTTTTGCTCTTGGTTTCTTCTTTTGTGCAACAACAAAATACCAGCGCTCACATTCACACGCACACAATTAAACGCACACACACATACATACACATACATACAAAGGTATGCTATTAATACGCGCTTTGTAAATTCCCGCTCCAGACACAACGAATCGGTTCGATTGCATGCACGACACTGAACTGACGACGACTGTTGTTGGAGCCAAGCCCCAACCAGTGCGCCAGTCAAGAGCCAACCAGTTGAGAGCCTAACGAAAAGCAGCGCTAGCAGCGGCAGCGACAGCAGCAGCGCAAGCAGCAGCAGCGGGAGAGACAAATACGTGTTGCGCTAATATGTTGGCGATGGTTGCTGCTGCGACGGCTGCTGCTGCTGCTTGCTGTTGTTGTTGTTGTTGTTGTTGCTGTTGCTAGTGAGTGGGGATAGGCTTTGAGGTTATCAATCGAAAACCAGTCAAGCAGTAGAAACGACTTGACTGGTTAGACGCTGTACCTCAAAATGCACAAAAGGGTCTTATAATTAAGTTGAAGCAGGCGTGGCAGTAGACATAAAATATATGATCCGCTTGATCAGATTGAAAAGTTGTCTGTCGCTCTGTCTGTATGAGCAGTGATATTTCGGGAACTACAAGAGTTAGAGACTGCAAACTTGGTATATCTATAATATGTTAGCTGAATGCGTAGCAGTCAACAGTATATATATTCTTGATCAGCTTGACGAGTTGTCTGGCGCTCTGTCTGTATGAACAGTGATATGACAACTTAGCATATTTAAAAAATATGTTACAAAATATTGGGTTCTTTAAAAGCTAACAATACCTTACAAAAGCAGTTATTTATTTTTGTGTTTAATATTTTTCAATTTATGATCTGCTTGACAAGCTGTTCACATGTCTGTCTGTATAAACCTTTTAAATTTAGAAACTACAAGACCTTGAGTCTGCAAACTTGTAATTTTGTATTATGTATTTATTACATAGAGATATGTTTTAAAAAAATACGAAAAATATTGTTTTGTTTATAGGAAAATCTTTAATTTTATTTTTTGTTTCTTAATTTCCTTTTTTTATGAAGGTTGTAAATGTTATGACTGGCATCGAATAAATTGTTCTTTTCTTTTTTCGTAACTTCGCTTAACGACCAGCGTCTCTTAATGTCGGTTAAGGCACAGTTCTCTGAATTTTTCCGATTCAAAAGAATGCATTAAACGCTGAGAAATTATGTGTCTGCTTTGGTAACTCTTATACGGCGGCTAATATTAACTACTACCTAGCACTATTTCTAGAGCGACAGATCGAGAGAGCGCCGAGCAGAGCAGAGCAGAGCAAAATATTCTCTTGTGGATCATTTTAATTGTTTCGTTTTATGTTTTCAGCTGTTGCTTGGGCTATTTGTGTTTTGGAGCAAGCGAGAGTCTTCTTCTTCTTCTGCTGCTTGCTGGTTGCATTACAAGCAGAGATAAATTTATTTTTAGGTGGGGGTGGGTCGCAAACAAAATTATGTTATATGCAGCAAAAAAAAAAAAACACACACACACACACATATACATATACATAGATATATTTTTATGGCTTGTACTCATTTAAAAATGGGCGAAACACACAAATTTAACAACTAGTTGTGAAAATTTGTGCTATGTTTGACATTTTGAAATCGATGCGTATATTCTTGATCTGCGCCAATAAGCTATATATACATATCTGAGATATTATAAGAGATATACAACATATTAGGCATATCTTTATGTATGCTCTACGTAAATGTTTAGCTGCATATTTGGGGCTGTTATATTGCTTATCTTAATACCGAAGATATCTAATCTTTGAGGTGGCCTAGCTTACATACAAGTTCAAAATGTATTTTCATGACCCAAATTAGTCATAGGCGCGTGTAAGCTAATATTTGTTTTAATTTTGTGATAATATATTGCATTTAGCATAAATTAATGCGGCGAGCAACACTTTCACTTGCTGGACTCTAATCTGTGATAATACAATCTCCGACTTTATCTTTCATAATCTCGAGATACCTGCTGTGTTACTATCTTAACTTTTCAATATCTTGCGATGCAACAGGTACTATACAAAATGAAAAACTTACAGTTAGACACAAAATCAGAGACAGCAAATAAGAGTTATGAATTCAGTTTTTAATTAAATAAAGCAATGTGAATGAAATATGATACAACAATATGAAATATCTACTGTGAAAATATTAACGGAAAGAAATAATATTAGTTAGTTTCTATTTTCTTCAACTTTAGTAATCAAAAATAAAAATAAGAAAGATTTCTTGTTCAGTTGTTTATATTGACAAATTCCGAATAGTTTTTTTTTTTGGAGAGATTCTTATTTCATACGTTATTATCGATATCAGCCATATGAGCTTTAAATTGCAAGTTATATAAAATAAATCATATTTAACTTAAATGCAATTTATTACATAAAAGTTTCAAAATATTGTACATTATATTAATTTTCAATTTTTTTAATTTAAATAAAGTATAGGAGTTATTTATAAAATATTTACTCCATTACTTTTATTTTTAAAGCAAAAAATTCAGACACACTTCTAAAAATTAATTGCCTAAAAATTGAATCGAGAGAATAAAAAAGGCTTAAGCATTTTAGTATAAGTTTTGGTATTATCAGAAATTTTAGCGCCTATAACATTTATTCTTAAAAATTATATTAAATTAATTTTTTTTGATTTATTTTTAAAGTTGGAAATTGATGCATATTTTTGATTTTCATTATAAATTAATTATTTTGTATTTATTGAAATTTTCCAATAAACTTATGTTTCAAAAGTCTGCCAAAAAAGTTTTAAAATAAAAATGTTATCAAAAACATTTGCTATAAATTATTTTCTAAAGCGTATTAACGCTTACGCATAACATTATTATTTTGAAATTCGTACATAGACTGAGGATATAAAACGCGGTGAATTTTCGTTCCATCGCGTAACATGTTTATCAAAAAAATGCGCTGTGGCTTCCGCTAAAAAGGCGCTGAAGTAAGCAATTACTTATATACATAAATAAAATACATATACGTACATAATTTTAAGCATACATATGTATGTACATGCAATAGTTGAGATAGCGCTGGCGCCTTTGGGCTGCCAAGCAACCAAACTATGCACAAGCGACCAAAAACTCTGACCAATTGCCAGCTTATAAGAAACCACCTGCAAACGATTTCCCATCAAACAACAAAAAAAAAATAAAAAAACAGAAACAAAAAAAACTCGTGAAAAATGCTGCTAATCGACGGCTGAGAGTCAATGGCTGGCACTCTGGTACCAATTTGCCATCGATTTGCGCCAGTCGTTGTGAAAGAGAGAAATGTCTGCAAGTGTGTGTGTGTGTGTGTGTGTGTCTCTATGGGTGTGTGTGTGTGAGTGGAGTGAGAGCTAAGCTAAGCGCGCGCGATCGAGAGAAAATCGGGGTGGTGTCCATAGACCTTTTTGTGAAAGTGAAAATTTATCAGTGTGAGTACAAAAGGCAATGGCAGCGCGACGGCGACGGCGACGGCGACAGAGACTGCGAAAGCAACTGCGATTTTTATAACTGTTGGGTACCCATTACAAAATCGCTAGAAAGGGTATTATATGCACCTGTGCCGAACAAAAACAATGTGCAAATGCAATGAGGTAATGCCCAGAGCTTTGAACAAAGAAATGATAATAATTTGTTTAAAACTAAACCGAGATTAAAATTATTTCTAAGAGAATTATAAATATAAATAGATATCTAAACTACAGTTGAAATATTTCCTTAAATATTTATAGATTATTTATAAGTCAAGCAATAGCAGAAAAAGTGTTTTTTGATCATAGTAAGTAGTAGAAGATCACAGTAAAAGAATAAGTGTTTTTATTCATAAGGTAATACTATAACACAAACAAAGATATTTATAAACTATTTCTATGTCTTTTATATGCAAATGCTGTATTAAAATCATTTTCTAAAATAATTATAAATCAAACAATACAAGAATAAGTATTTTTCTCTTTATAAACTGCAACTAAAATATTTTCTAAAATATTTAAAAACTATATTTAGTATAGTCTGAACAATGAAAAAGAAATTTAAAATACAGCTAAAACATTTTGTAAAATATTTAAAAGTTATTATTATTTATAAACTGTGATTAAAATATATTCTAAATATTTAAATTTATATAAGCGTTGTACTCAAATCTCTTTCATGTTAATAATTTAATTGAATTATTCATATATTTATTAATATTCAAATATATTATACTTATAAGTTTTTGTTTTTAATCTGTTATTAAAACATTTTCTCAAATAAATAATTTATATATAAATCAAACAAGAACATACGTTTTTTATTCATAAAATGAGGTGAAAATATTTTCTAAAATATTTATAGATTATTTAAATGTTGAGCGATACAAAACGTGATTAAAACACATTTTTTTTAAGTATATATGAATTATTTACAAGTCAGATTATATAAAAACAAGTATTTTTTATTCATAAACTGTAATGAAAACATTTTCTAAAATAATTATAAACTATAATGAGTATAGTATATAAATTTCCTAAAATTTTATTGAGTAAATCGAATGGTAAATCGAACAATTAAAAGCAACTGTTTGTTCGTTGAACTAATTACCCAGTTTTATTTTAATTGCATAATAGACTCAGAATATGCTTTAATCAGTTCGAAATTGTAAAACAGACGCAGTTAAGCAAACACACACGTATTAAAACACACACACACACACACATACAGTTAGCCATATGCATTGTTCACTGATAAAAAACATGATAAATTAAGCGCTTAAATAACTTTTAATAATCAACGCTCATTACAAACAGAGAGACATACATATAAAGTTTATAAATAAAGCTAAGCGACGTGTTCAGCTCGATTAATAAATAATTTTTTTTTTTTTTTGATAGCTCTCTGCTAGTTTTGCATGCCGCACTTTATGGCATTTTCTTTATACGATATATAAATTCGATGTGCCTTAATTGATTAGAAACTTTTGAATGCACGTGGGCTGTTAATAAATTTGTGAGACATGGCGACAATATATTTGTGGCTAATGCAGCGGCGGCCCTCAGACGATTTCACCTAACAAAACTCCAAGCCGCTTGCCAAGCCCCCAAACAATTGCTTGACTTGATATGCGGCATATTTTAATGTCTCGGAAATGTCTCCACATGCCGTCGATGCCTTGATAAATCAGAGCTATGAAGGGTGGGGGGAGGGGAAGGGACAAGCGTTGAAGCTTTTATGCTTTCATGTTTTTTAATGGTCGTGTCAAATGTACGTGCATTGCATTCGAAATTCATTTCGAATATTTTCGAAATCGAGTCATTTACATGCTTCAAACTTCAAAAGGTGCTAAATTTCACGAATTCTGCCAAGAGAGGCGCGCTCCACTTTTCTTTCAACAATTAGAAGTGTGAGCTGAGCTCAAGAAATTCTTGTATAGCAAAGCGCAGTTAGTTAGCTTAGCTGGTTTGCCTTCTAAGCCAGTAAAGAGGGTCGGGCAGAGCTTTGTATTGTAGTAATGACTTATTATTTATACAATAAATTATTTAATTTTTGTAAATTTATGTATTTATTGTGTGTGTTGAATAGTAAAGAATGCAGAGACATTTATGGAATTTTAATTGTATGCAAACGAGAAAACAAATAACAACAAAATGCCTACAATTTAAAAAATAAAGTATTTTGCATATATTTAAAGTTGGTAGAAGTTCTTTTAAACGCTATATAGATTTTAAAAACCCTAGCTCAAATATATTTTAAATTATATAAAATATTTCAAACAATGAACAGCGGGTGAGCTTTAAAAAATATATCAAACATGTTAATAAGTGTGTAATGTTTATAATAGAAATTATAATAATTACGCTAGCTGCTTTCAATAATAACTCTAACTCATAGTTAGATCATTTTATTTTAGGTATTGTTAGTTTCTAATAATTCAGTTTAGTTTTAAATGTTAGTTTACGTTAAAATAAAAATATTATGATGCTTTTAAAAATTATATTATGTTGTAATGATTATTTTTTTCTATTATTTTCTATTCATTTTTGATTAATTTTTTTATAAAGCATTAAATGCTTATCATTAATTGTGAGCCGTAAAAAATATAAGTCAAAAATAATATTAAATATACATATGCCAATAATTTTATTAATAAATAAATAAAGCAAGCACTTGTTTGCTATATTATTATACTATAAAAAATAAATGCTAAGCAACATTTAAAAATAATAAAATTAATTAATACACAACTTAAAGCTGCTGGAATTTGATTATCGACAATAAGTTTTTACTTATTGTTTGACAAGTTTAAAGTTTGAATTTGTTAGTGCTTAAAAAAGCTGTGCAGTCTATTTGATTTAAAATAAACATAAGTATTCAAAGCCGTACAGACATTGCATGTAAATAGAAATTGACTGCAATAATAATAGAAAATAATAATAAGTTGTTGCAGTAGCAGCAGCAGCAGCAGGAGAAAGAAGCATAGAAAATTAAATTAGCTGCAATTATGTTGACAATGAGTGCATAACGAGAATTATGACTTCGGCAGCTAATGCACCACACACACACCACAGTTACACACACACACACACACACACACACATGAGATACAAATGTATCTGCAGCTTACGCCCGCTGCTTCTAATGAGCGAAAGTGTTGAAAACTTATTAACTAAAGCGCTGTGCGGTCTTTCTCAATCGATCTTTATAGTTCCCACTCTATATATATAAAGCTAATCAGCCAGTGCAATCAATTTAATATATACGATTATTGTCGAGTAGTATTTTGGTTTATTTCCCAATGGGGCTTGCATTTTGCTTTCTCATTAGTTGTAATAAGCTTGGTCGCGCTCTAATTTGTTGGCCACCAACTCTTATTATTATTAAGATTGTTGTTGTTGTTGTTGTTGCCCGTATCACAAACAATGAGATATATTGGAGAAAGGGGCATTGCAGCGTCTTATTCATGTGCAACATCATGTCTGTGAAAAAATATGATCAAAGTAAATTTTTCGAGAAATGCAATCTTCGGACTGTTCGTATTTCCAAAATCTTTTGACACCCAACTTGGGGGTGTCTGGGAAAATATTTAACAATTATGTCGACAGTTTCACAATGCGAATTTTGTACAGTTATTATTGCTACAAATGCAGCCGCTGCGGGCTGGGAAAATAAATTTGTTATTAATGTTGCCAATTGGAAACAAAAAAGTAAAAAGGGCTGAGCGTTGACTTTGTCTGTAATTAATTTAGGTCAACACTGCAAATGACTTGCAAGATTTAAAAGCTCAGTAGCGAGCGCTTACAAGAAAACTGCATTCATCAAAATCTGGACAGCCCGGGCGGGCAACTTGCATATGTCATTCAAGTCGACAGTCGATTAGGGTCAGCTTTTCCAACTGCCCCAGCCCAACTGCTCACCTGAGAGAAAGAGAGAGAGAGGTGAGAAGGTTTGTTTTTTTTTTTTGCGAAAGTTAAGTCTCTGCTTGTGTCACGCATCGTCAGCGACTTGGCCAAGAATGCAGCTAACAGAGTTAAGCCTAGATTAACACTTGCTAACTGATCTAGAAATCTAGAAGCTGCAGTTGAAAGTAATTATGATTTCAATTTCTTAAATATTTAAATTAAAATAAAAAAAGCTACATATGTAAATAGCTGTGTAAATATAGATTTATAATTTATTTATATTCTTCAAATTCATAGAATTGTAATTCGTAATCATGTTTTGATTTTTTATATGCAGTCATTCAATAAAAAAGTATTACTGTGTTTAATTGCATTTCATTTATTTTATATTTATTTACTTGCATTTTTAAATTTATAGAATTGCTAGAACAAGCTAGCCAGCTGTTCCTAGTAAGACTGTTACAAACTGTTCTCATTATTTCTCTCAGGGCTGAAGAGCTTATTGCTGCTGCACTGCAACTCGACTAAGTAATAACGGTTTGAAACCTTGCTAAAGCAAGTCTTATGCCTACGCTACATTAGGTGCATGTATGTGCTAAAATGTTTACAGAGCTGTTCACGCTTTTTGTTTAGCGCAATTTAATGAATTTATTAAAAACAGAAGAAACACAATGAACTATAAAGGTTTTATTTTAATTAAACAAGTAAAATACGCTATATATGAGTAGTAAGTCAAACATTAAAGCGACAGCTGTTAGTTACGTCATTCAACTTCTAATTGTTTGATTGATTAATTGATTTAGCATTTTATTTAAACTGCACGCTCTCCTCTCTCTCTCTCTGTCCCTTTTTGTTGGTTAAATTATATTAAAATTAATAATTTATAAAAAATAGTACAGTGAGCAATATAAACAAAAAGTCTGGCCTAAGTAGAACTGAAATATCGTAACTGATTGTTAAACTGATTGACTTAAATAATTTAAGTGCATTTTAGTTAAGCTTAAAATGTGCATACAAAAATTAGCGACATCTAGGCAAGAATCAAATTGTTTTTGTATGTTTGTTTATGAAATTTTTGTTTCTCTTTAGCGCATAAAGTATTTTTTAAAAATAAAAAAGTTTGTTTTCAGTTTTATAAATCTTTTTGAACAGAACACACTCAAAATATTTAAACACGCTTCAAATGATTGATTTATATAACGAACATCAAAGCTTAGATAGCAACCAAATGGGATTCAAATTAAATATAATCGAAGTATAATTGTTAATAATAGTTTAATAATTTTAGTCACATTTGCGTATAAAACGCGCTAGTTACAATACATATAAAATATAAATACTATATAATTAACTGTAGCTTGTGGGTAATCATTTGCAACTCTTGCTGATTAATATGTTAAGTAGTTAATACTAATTATGAGCTCGCACTTCAGCTCAAACTGCTGCAGTCATTTTTCAACACTTGCGCGAGCAAAGCAGAGTGTAAAAAAGAGAGAGAGAGAGAGATATACGTTAATTGCTGGCAAACGTCAAAAGTTGTCGTCTGTCAGCTGCGCCAAGCCAAATCAATGGCGTTCTTGTCAGTAGCTGTCATGGCTCAAAGTGAAAGATATGAATGAATATACATCCCAGAGTATACAGTACATACCAAAATACTGTGCACACTACATCACTAGCAGTTGATGTTGTTGTCGCTGCTGCCCACTTTTGGCAACAACAAAGATTGATGTATGCTATACAGCATCGGAAGGCAAAACGGAAAATAAATGATGTTGGTGATTATTTTTCTTCATTGAGCACGAAGCGCTGTTGAACCCCCCCACTCCCCAACAAGCGTTGGCTGTCTCTGCCATTTTGGTCGTTGTTTCAACTACCATTTTAGCCATCAATCTAGAGAGCGTCAAGCAGGCGGCACTGGCAGGCAGCAGCAGCAGCAGCAACAGACAAGCGGCTAGCTCCATAGCATATCACATGCCTTTAGCCCATTCCAAACATTCATTTATTTCTCTTCTCTCTTCTCTCTGTGTGTGTATGCAACACATTTGGACAATCTATCAACGCGCCACACGGTGTTCAATTGAGAAGCGTTGAAAGAATCTGTTAAAAGGCAACTTATGCTGTCGCTAAAGTTTCTTGCCTCGCTTATATTCTATTTGCTAATCACCTGTGCAATGTGCAAGATAAATGAGCACATTAAGTACTGCATATAGTAGATCTAATGTAGCTACAAAATCCTGCCTAGGTCGAATTAAAAGCCGCAGCAAGTTGTAAGTTCGCTTGCAAAACGAATGCAATTAATAAATAAATAATTAAAGTTTCATTAACGCAACAACGTAGTAACAACTTTTTGTGTTAGATTTCTAAGCTAGAAAAGCTTATTTAGCTGCGAATAAAGCTGAAACTTGTTTTTGTAAACGAATTTAATTCCAATTTGTAAGCTTAATTTTTATAAATAAATAATTAGACTATTTTCAAAGCTCTAAAGAATTTTACAATATTTGTTGCTTAGAGAATTAAACTCTGAAATTGCGAGAATTACCTTTTTTGCATATTTTTCCGCTGTCTGCCTGATTTGGCGCAAAAATAGCTAAATTGTTACATACATTAAGCTACGAAAACTTAAAAACTTTAATACAAATTTATACGATTTAGTTGAAAGCTAAAAATAATCTAGCAATGTTGTATTTTTTTTAGCATTTAATATAAATATAATACTTTAGCATTTAATATAATACTATTTAGATTTCTTAGTGTTTTTTTCAAGTCTAAATATCTGAGACGTAAAACAAATTGAATTACACTCTATGCTTTAGTAACCTTGGTTATTTTTCATTATAAAATTTTTGTTTAGACTTTTCAAGTCTGAGCTTTTTAAGGAATACAAAACTTAGCATAGTTAGTTGCTAGACAGTTGCAGCTCTGCTGATCCTCATAGCTCTCTAAGCAGAGAATCTCTGGTACAAACATTGGATGCTTAGTTTGAAACGCAAAAGAGTGTGAGCTATAGAGATTTGGAAAATGCCAAGAAAATGGCCGGAAACAAACAATAAAATACATTTTCCGGTTACTTGTCACCCACTTTTCTATCGCCTGTCGCCTGCAAAGTAAAAATACCCAAGCAGTCTCTCTCTCTCCCTCTTTCTATCTCACTCACACAGTCTTGGCAACTCCTCGGCAATTGCCACTAAATGAAATTGGCATCAAGTTATTATGTTGCTGTTGCTTTGTTGCCTGCTTTCGTTCCAAGTGTGTGAGCGTATGCGTGTGTGTGAGTGTGGTAAACGTCGCTGCTGTGCTGCCCCGCTAGCGCATCCCCATGTGGCAATGTGTGTGTGGTGTGTGTTTGTTGCTTTTACGCGTCATTTGTTTACATTTCTATTTTGGTGACATGTAAGCTGAGTATTTGTGCTTTATCTGCTTTAATACAAATTCTTGTCAGAAGCAACAATGGCGCGTACAAATTTTGCTGCCACAAGCGTATTGAGCTGACAAATCTACAGTTTGGATACTATACATGAATATAGTATAAACTAAACTAAAGTAAAGGACAAGAGCTTGTCATAAAACTTGCTACAGTTTTTTGCGCTTTTTTTGCTGCTCGCTTTTGGCATTTTGAGCAGCGAAAGAAATATGGTTGGAACATAAATCTTAACGATAAGTTTTAAATTTTCATTTTCACACCTTTCAACACTTTGCACGCTAACACAAGCAGAAGGAACATTTTGCTGTCAAAATGCGAACAAATCTCTGCGCAGCAAAAAGAAAAAATTTTGTCGTTGGGGCATGCTCAACTAGCAAATACGCTTTATGCTGGAAAATGCATTAAATGTGGGTTTGGTTAGCTAAAAAGCGTTGAATGGCATTTGCTATATGCAAGCGTAGCGTGGCATGCCCAACTAGCTTATACACTTTTTTGCTTTAAATGTTATTAAGCGCAGTCTTAGTTGCATTAAAATAGATTTTATGGGATTTGTTTTATTGCAAGCGTTGCAGCGCATGCCCAACTAGCTAATACACTTTTTTTTTAACAAAACGTTGCTAAATAAAGACTTACTTAACTAGCGTGCCACAAATGTAGTTTTTTATATGTAGCGAAAAAAGGCGTAGCGTGGCATGCCCAACTGGTCAATACACTTTTTTGCAAAAAAGTTGCTAAAAAGCGCTGCTTGTATTTTTTGCATGCCCAACTAGCCAATACACTTTTTGCTACAAACTAAACGCAGGCTTAGTTATAGTGACATAAATATTTGGGCTTTGTTATATGCAGCGCACAAAAAGCGTAGCGCATAGCCTAGTGGCCAGGGAAGATGTACCCGGGGCCGACTGGGGCAAGCAAGCGCAGACAAAGTGCCTCTGAGCGTAAATAAATTGGAAATGTCCTTTGGCCTGGCACTGACTGGCGTAAGCCGTTCCTTGTTGCTTTTATCTGGGTTTGGGGTTCGTTGCATTGAAATGCGTCCAACGTTGTTCGGGCAGCCAATGCTTCCATTTTAATATTAATTCTACCTCCCCTCAGACCCGCACAGCTCGAAAAAAAGCAGACGGCACACTCTCTCCCAAGAGCTAAACGGGCGTAGCGAAGGCCAGCCGAAAAGTTATTGCCTTGGCAGCAGCAAGCCTCCCAGTAATCATGGAAGCAAGAGAGAGAGAGCTGCATCTCTCACTCTCTCTCGCTCCTTGGTAGTTTTCAGCTGCAGCTCCTGCTCTGTCGTTGTCAGTTGAAGCAATTTATGTCAGTGCATATCCGACAGTCTGGCAGTTGCAAGCCATGTGCGAAGGCAAACGACGCTGCAGCGGAGCTGGAGCCGGAGCAGCAGCATCATCGCTCCTCCTTTAAGCAACACCAGAGTGTCCTTGTTGGCGACAACACAACACACAGCGACGACAAGAACAACAATGCAGCACCTATCAAGTTATCAAGCTGGCAAACTTGGCTACCCACAGCTTTATCCTCTGCCCTCTGCCCACTTCCCACTTCCCAGCTCAGCATGCGCCTTGTTGTTATCCTGGCTATGACGTTGAGCAGGCCAAAAGTTTACTGGGGCCCTTTGATTTATATTTTTTTCTCTCTCTCTCTGTTCCTTTCTCTTGCCTTGTGCGTGCTGCTGCTGCTGCTGCAATAGAAATCACTCCATTTTCCACTGCAACATATTCGAGCAGAGCTCTGGCTTGCAATTTTTCCTTTTTAACACCCGAGAGCGCAGCAAAAATATTTATTAGTTTGTTGCATGGTGAATTGCTAGACAAGTTGTTATTCTACGATTTTTATTGCGCTTCTCTTTGGCTTTCCGTTTAATTTTTTATGCTTTTGTTCTCAACTCCCTCCCTGCTTTGGCTTGTTGCAATGACACTTGGCCATGTTTTGGCTCTCGGGGCTGATTTGCCGGCTAAAAGGATGCCATTGTTAGTTTTCATTGACATGCACTTTGACACCCATTATTGTACATTACTATACAGAGCACCACCCACCTCCCCCCATATCGCAATTTAGCTGGCAAAGTAAATGAACAAAAGGCAAAGTGGGAGGGGAGCGCATGGAGCTCGAACTAGAACAATAGCAATGGTTTAATAAATGGGGTCGGTCTATATTGATATTTATATGCTTGGAGATTGCGCTAAGGAGTATTTGGAATTACAAAAATAGTGTTTGCTTATTGGAAAAAGTTTAAATATTCGTGAGTAATAAAAAAATAGTTGGAAAAAGGTAAAAATTATTATGAAACACGTAGCGTTAAAAATTAAGATTTAGGATTTATTCGTATAGTAAGCTGATTGGTACTCAAGATTTTTGGTTGCAGAGTAATATTCAATGTAAATTTAAATATATCAGGCGAAAAGTGTATGAAGGACATAATAACTGAGAATTCCACTTATTTTGTGTCCTTGAGCTTAGTCTATATATACTGATATGCTGATGAATTAATAGAATATAATAGATACCTATTGAATAGTTGGCATGTTTTGTTTATGTTCTAAGTTCTTAATAACAATAATAATAATTCTCTAATCTATCATATCTGAATATATTTAGCATATAGGACTGAATATTCAAAGTATTTGAATATATATTATGAATAAATTTTCATATGCATTTTTATTTTTATAAATTCTTCCTCATTTATTCGTTTTTCCATATTATATATTTTTTTTTAATAATTTATTTAATGATCTATATTCATTTTTTCACGTTTCGTTGGATATTTTAATTTATATGCATAGTTCCATTTTTTAAAAAATCGTTTACTTAAAAGATTACACAAATCTATTATTTTCACAAATAATATAATATATTCTATATCTGTTTATTATGACATATCAAAGAGTTAGAATAAACAATAAGTGCGAACAGATTTTTATTTTCATTCTACATTTATTGCTTTATTATTTCATGCTATGTTCGATATTTCAGATTTTTTATTTTACATTCTAAATTGTTAATTGTTCTACATCAATTCCGCTCTGTAATTTCTTATCTATGATAAAATCGTTTACTCAAAAGTTAAGCAAATTCTTTTTTATGCTATAACCGAAAGTAATTTTAAATTTGCCCATCATCAGCATCGATTTCCAACTGTCTGTGGTCCCATTTAGCAAAAATAATATTTTAATTAAAATGTAATTCAAAATGATTAAGTATATCCAATTAATATGCAATATTTCATGAGCAGTGAAAATTGTCGGTAAAATATAAAAGAGGCATAATTAATTACCGCACCCCAGTGGCATCAAGCGAAGGACAACAACAACAACTGAGAGCTAATGACAAATGAACAGTCGAAGTCGCAGTCGCCAGTCGAAGCTAAAAACTGAATTGAGTAAAGCCCTCGACGGTTCGGGGGAATAAAAACTGTTGAGCACAGCAGCTGATTAATGATGGGCAAATCATGGAAAGAACAAGAAAAATGTACAGAGAGGGCCAGAGACGAGAAGAGAGAGAGAGAGAGAGAAATGGAGACAGTCTGACGAATGAGCACACAACATCATCATGATAATGAGCATCATGTGATAAATCAGTAAAGGCTATAGCCATAGCCAAACTCTCCCTTCTCTCTCTCTCTCTCTCTCTCGGCTCGCTCTCTGGCGCACAATAATAAATTAATATAAATGATACTTAATTTTATGATTTATGATATTGATGAGTTTAACCAGACGCAGGCCGGCCCGGCAACTGGCCACTGGCCAATAGTCCGAGACCGAAAAGGGTCGAAAGAAAAGTTTCATAAATTTATAAACAATAAATCAGTAAAATCGATAAACAATTTCTCGCTCTCTCTGCCTTTGTAGTTTGCCCAGCAAATAAATGAATAATATATAATAAATAATAGTAAACAAAAGCTGCTTAATTTTATGTGCCGAATATTAAATACACTTGTAACAAAGAAATTAATAACTGAGTAATATTTAAGCTAAGCTAAGTGATTTATAACTTTGTATTAAAACTTTTAATTATCTAATAACTAATTCAAGTAACTAATTGGCCCCTAATAAATACAAAAGCGCTGTTAATAAAATTCTAGCTGTGTTAAAAAGAGGAAAAGTAAACGTGACTCAGCGTTTTAAATATGAAATTCAAACTTACTTTGAGTTCTTAGTTCTTAATGAACTTTTTTCAAAAATTACTTACAATTCAGGCGATCATTTTTTATTCAAACTATTCTTATATCTTATTAAAAGCTTAAACTAGAAAAAAAGAATAAAAATTTATTTATTTTTAAGCATAACTTACAAAAATTTGGCAAGCAGATTATAAACTAATATTATAAAATCCAAAAATTCAAACTATAGTGATAATCTTTATCATAAACAAAATCAACTTGGCAGTATGATTTGCTTCAGTTTATTATCCAAAAAGTCGAACAATGGGCTAACATGGGTTAAAGCTTGGTCGGGTTAAACTTAAACATTACAAGCAAAAATTAATAATATTAATGCCTTTTTTTTAACTTTTATGCATTTGTAACTCATATGTTGATTAAAGATTAAAACGGAACAGCTTGTAAGCAAATAAATTAATAAAATATTTGTAGCTTATAGAGCTGCAATTAATTGAATAAATACAAATTATAATTTCTTATATTTTTAATTTGTATGGCAAGAATTGATTTATAATAAGAATTGATTTTTGATTACTGTAAACTAAGCATATAAAAAATTAATAAATAAATCAATTGACGTTTTTTTAATGTTCGCTTTAATAAAAATGTTCAAATAAATTGCATTTTATTGTTTTCAACTAAATGTAGCTAAAGTTGTTTCTGATGTTCTTTAATTATTGTAAAAAATTTGTGCTCAATTTGTGTTTTTGTGATTTGTCAACACAAATGAGAATTGATTGATTTTCAATTTGGGTACAGCTGTCATGTGGCTAGGGGTGAGGGAGGGGGGTTAACTATTAATCAGCGTATAAGAAGAAAAGACTGAAAGTTGTGATCGACAGGCAACTGTTAATTATATTGTATTCAATGCGATCGAAAGCGCCGCAGCGCTACTGAATTTTCAATACTTAATAAACAAACACACACACGTACACATACAGACGCATAAATGAGCGTGGAAAAGTTGATCAAAGAGTGGCTCATACATTAATCATTAAAAAGTCAACATTAAGTTTGGGCATCGGTTTCAAATCAAAACTGACTTTGTGTTGTTCACACATTTCAGACTGAATTAGTCGTTGGTATTTCATGAATGGAATACACACACACATACACACACACGCACACAATTTAAAATGGTTTTGAGAGCTGCGGGTCTCTGTTGAGACATATTGGGCCACATGCGGTCCTCGCGCATAATAAAGAAATCGAGTCGGACTTCAGTTCAGTCCCAGTCCCAGTCCCAGCTACGTATCATTGAGAAATCAAGAAATGCGCAAAAGTAATGAACAGCAATAGTCATCATTATTATTTTTGTAACGCTTCATGTTGCGCTCGAGAAATTGAAATCAGCGTGGTGCCCCCCACAAGAAAAAAAACCAAAGCAAACGAACCGACGCGGCAACAATAAAAAATTCTTTGTGTGTAATCGATTATAAGCATTAACTGCGGGGG
The DNA here is from genome assembly GCF_011750605.1 of Drosophila busckii. NCBI lineage: Eukaryota > Metazoa > Arthropoda > Insecta > Diptera > Drosophilidae > Drosophila > Drosophila busckii. The sequence continues at coordinate 5,586,485 of NC_046604.1, forward strand.
TTATGCAGTTATTTGCCCAGACTCCCCACTCCCTCTTTCAATTTACAATACAGCATAATAAACAATTTTTGAGCTTAACTCGCTTAGCTCAACTTTTGACTTCTGTCAAGGCATGAGAATTGCTCGAATGACAGATTTGCCACACACACAACACAGCAAAACGATTCGTGCAACACATGCCACTTGCCACTACTACAGCCTGCTGGCTGACCTCAGGCCACTAGTTAAATTGTGATTGCATTTTGCTTGCCCCAGCCCCAAGGCTGACAACGAGTGTCTACAACTTGACTTGACACTGACACTGACGCTCTGGAACTTAAGACAATTGAGCTGCCAGTCCGTACAATTATTCTGAGTGGCAGCATCATATTTGAGATTAGATCGGTTCATCTGTTCAGCTGCAAGTTGAAGGCAATAATCATCAATTCAAATTTTCTAATCAATCCAATAGTGAGTTTAGTCATGCAACTGTAGTAAGAGAGTAGATCGCAGAATTTCAAAGCAAATTTAACTTTATATTGTGTTTTTTCGAACGGCATATGGTAACCGAGACCGAAAAAAAGCTTCATATTCATATTATTTGTGTATTCTTATAAAGTAATGTCAAAATTTTCATAATATAATCGATTCATAGCATATCTCGCTTGTTTTCATGAAGATATTGGCTTCAAAACTGAAAAAATTTAATTTATTCACTTTTAGCTGCTTCAAAGACATTTTTATGTATATACTATGTAAAAATGTCTTAGAAAATAATAGTTTTTAAATGGGGAAAATTTTAAATTATTTTTAGCATTTTTTTATATCTATATTTATATAGTATTAGTCAACAAAGTAAAAAAAAATTTGTTTGCAAAAATAAATTATTATAAGAAATCGCTTTAAGAAAATGTTTCAAAAATAAAGTTGTGTAATATTTTACTTGAAATAATTAATATTATTTGAATTGCTTTGCACATTTAATTTATATATAACTTATAAGCAATGTACAATGTATTTCTAACATAGGCTAAGAATATTGCCGCGAACCACTTTTGTACATAACAATAAAAACTAAATTAAAATATTAGTTTAAAAAAAATAAGAAATGTTAACATTTCAGTGTTTATTATTTCTAGTATACATTTTTTACCAAAACTTTGCAAAAAGATCAGACTAAGTTTTTTTTTTACTTGCAGTTGGAATATTCAGCTTTAAGCCCAAAAGTTTCAAACTGTGTATTTCACTTTAAGATGAGGCAGCATCCTAGCAGTCTGAATAGCTATAATTTTTGGCATTCATACTTTAAAAAGCTTCCTTTTAAAATCCACAATTTAAAAGCGCGCAATGGTATTGAAAATTTATGAATAAGTTTTAATTTTAGTTAAAAAAGATTATGCTGATTAATTGTTTTCAATTAAATTTAACTTATTGCGAAAAGAATCACAAACTCGATTTTTTATTTACTTATGTTAGCCTTGAACTTTAAATGTGCCACCTTAATTTATTAGAATTAAGCAATAAATAATATTGGCTCAAATTCATTTGTTTAATTAGCATCCCCTACGTGTTAAAAATAAATGCGTTTTGAATTATAAAAAATTTGGCAATTCTTTATGTATGCGAACGCTATTGTTTGCTTCTATAAATCATTAAGACAAACATTAATATAAAGTCAACTTAATTAGATTGTTTAATGGCAACTTGTTTTTGCATGTATGAAACGCAAAAAAATAAATTTACTTGCGAGGAATTTCGGCATAATGTAGCCCACAGACAACAAAAGAGCAAAGTGAGCGAGAGAGGGCGAGCGAAAGAGGGAGACAGCGTGAGTGAGCGGGGTAGGTGATAAAGAATAATGACCACTTTGCCATCTCGTGGCAAATAACCATTCATCAAATTGTCCAAATTACAGACATTTCACAAATGACGCCAGTGCCTCGCACTCTCCCTCTCTCCCTCTCTCTCTTGCGCTCGCTGTCTCTTTCTCCCACTGCCGCGGGCATGCTGACTGCAATTCGTTTACACCAATTTTATGGTAACAAGCTGGCTTGGCCTTTAGCTTCCCTTGCGCACTCCACACTCTCCCAACTCTTTCACTCTCAGTCTCTTTTTTGCGCTTTCGACAGCTGCCAGTGCATAAATTAGTTTGCATTGAATGACTGCAGCATGAAATTGTCGTACGTACGAATATTTGTGCCCCCCCAACACTGAACGCCTAAAACTATGCAACAGCTGCTTGCATTTGAATTTTCACCTCTCGTTTGTCTCCACGCGCGACAATTTGACGAGCTGCCCAATTAGAAATTAAATAACTAAACAGCATTGAGCTCAACTCAGTGCTTTAAATTCAAGGCAACTACAGCTCTCTCTCTCTCTCTTTCTCTTTCAGTTTTGATTTATTTTCAAGTAACACGAAAGCTTTTTTTTTGAATTTTCAAAATGAAAGTGTACAAACTAATTGCATTGGCAGTAACTAAGCATTTTAATTTACTTCGTGCATCGCAAATCGAGCAAGTAACTTATTGTATTGCAGCATGAAGATTTTAATCATAATAAAATATGAAAATAACATTTTTATAAGCTCATATCAAGCTTAATCGCTTTAACATGAAGTAAAAATGTATGGAATATAAAATTTATATATTTAAAGCTATGAAAACAAATTTTCCGTAGTTCAAAAATATATTTTTAATTCTATAATATGTACGTAAAAATGCATTTTAGGGTTCGTCACAAAAATATTTAAAGATATTTAATAATTTTTATGTGCTACAAAGTTTGTTTTATTTTATTATTATTATAAAAAATGTATATTAAGGTCTCTAAAACAATTATAATTTTTTTTTTTAAATATTTGTTTAATATTTAGCTGCTTTCGAATTTGTTTTAAGTGCGCAGCTTTGAGCTTAATTCTGAAATTTTGTTGCAACCCTTATATAATTATTCTTATCTTTCATCTAATCTATAATCGAAATCAATGCCTTAATCCTTGACATCATAAGTATGTATAAAATGCATTTATCAGTTTATGCTCCCCTTTTACCGTTATTAATTATAGCCAAGCTACTTTACATAATATCACGCATCGTTGTATTTTTTGAATTATTAATTCACTTTGCGCAAATGGGAGAATAATTGCAGGGTAGTTAATTTATTAAGCTTGTTGTAAATGCAAAAAATTGTGTGTCAACGGCAACACCTTGCACAGTGGGGCAAAAAGCAGCAAATATTGAAAACTTGATAGGTGAAAAATATTTTGTTTAGTAAAGAAACTGGAACTTGGATAAAATATATCAAAACAAAAAAATTTATTTATTTTATTAAGTCAATAAATTAAAAAATGTGTTTTTAATAAATATTTAATTTAAAAAAATAAATGTATAAAATATACAAAAAGAACTTGGTATAGAAATGCTTTAATTAGTTCAAAATTAAAGTATTTTATATTATTTATTGAATGAAAATACTTAAGTTATTAAATTAAAAAAAAAGTATATAAAATATATAAAAAGAAACTGTATATAAAAACGCATAAATTAGTTAAAAATTAAAGTATTTTAATTATTTATTGTTGGGCTAAATTAAATAACGAAAAATATATTTTGTTGTATTTGCAGCTTATAAAATGTTGTTTCTGCATAATGGCAACCACTGCTTATTGTGAAAATTGATTTATTATCGCAGCAGCAGCAACAACAAGAGCAGGGCTAGAGCTGAGGAGGGGCTGAGCCACTGGGCCACCGCGTCACGAGTCGTTGCTTACCCGAGGCTCGACATGTCATATAAAATTGGAGTGGCTGCCGTCTCGTTGCATGCCCCACAGGGGCAACGTTGTTGATTGCTTTTGTTGTTGTTTTTGTTGTTGTTGTTGTTGTTGCGTATTTGCATCGATTAAAGTAGAAATTTATACATGCGATGCGTGTTGTCGTCGCTTGGCTTTGTCTGCCACTCAGCACTCGCCCCAGCCCCAGCTCCAGTTGCAGTTGCAGCTCAGTCTACGCTTCAGACTTAATAAATTTATAAAAATAGCTAGAGAGTGTGTAAAAAGGGGGTGAAGCAGCGCAGTTGCTTTTGTTGCATGCATGAATTTTAAGAAAATTACTGATAAAAATATCGCATCATAAATTACTTCAGTTGCATAAAAGCTGCGCATTCAACACAGAAGATTTCTTAGTGTTGCGTTTGTGTGTGTGTGTGTGTGTGTGTGCACATAAATTTGATCCTTTGGTGCTTTACGAGCAGCACTCACCGTAGCTATGCATCTTGGTAATTAATTTATTATGCGACGACCCAGGCACTTAATGCTACAAGCGAAACGTGGCCATGCATGGCATTTAAAGGTTAATTGGCATTTTCAGCTTAATAGCCGCAGGCAAGAAGAAAAAAACACACACACACACACACACACACACACAGATGCACATGCACCACCCAAGCAACGTGACATGCAACCACCGGAAAGTTGAAAATACATGCCAGAGACCCCAGACCAGACCCAGACCCATTCCCATTCCCTGCGCTTGACACTTGCCTGATTGATTGCATACAGCATTTGAGCTGATTCCGTAACTTAAATCGACGACAAGTGGTTTGCTTGTGGCCTAACATGCTTATTAGAGCTTAAACTACAGTTAAACTTTTACATAAATTAGTTAAGACTCGTTACATGAAATTATAATAAACTTTACTTTTTTACATTTAAATAATATTTATATTTTTAACAATATTTATGCTTTGTGGCAATTAAACTCTTTAAAGCACACAACGCATAACAAATTATATTATAAATATATTTATATTTGCAACAATTTTATAGCAATTTTGTAAGCTAAGCAAAAGTTCTAAATATTTTCCATAGCAATTTAACATCAAATTTGTTTGTTTTTTATTACATACAATTTTATTTTAAACAATTTAAAGCCTACACGACTGTGAAACATTCCAAAATGTCAATTTAACTTTCCGAAATTATGAAAAATTTTATAAAATTCTGCTAATAATTGAAAATTCAATAATTTGTGCATGAAAAACATTGCAGCATTGCAGAAATATATTTTAATTCTGTTGCCTTGTAAAGTTGCAAAATAAATCTTCCTAATGAAGATTTTTTCACATATCATTTTTTGTTCGACATTCTACTTTTGATAAATTAATATATTTATAAACAACATTTTAAAAAATATGTATAATCTACAATCTCAATACTTATGTATAAAAGTAACTTTTGTTGAGCTGTCCGCATTATTAGAGCACAGCAAATGTTTATTCATATTGCTTTCAAAAAATCATAAAAATTATAAGCAATAAAATTTTGAGTATTTTGGCTTTTAAGAGTTTTTGATAAACAGCAATAATTTATATTTTCATTTCAAGTGTTTTTTTCTTTTTATTTACAATCTGTCTTAAGTAAATTTATAAATAATAATTTCAAGTGTTAAATGCTAAAAGCTGCTTGGATTACCAAGTAGTCTGAATTATTCGAATTTTACTATATAATATCTACTATTAGTATGTATAAGTTGCATGCTTTCTAAATTTATTATTATATTATTAATAACTTATACCCATGCTACATCATTATCTTTCCTATTTATTAATTAATTTTAATATACTACAGAGCAATAAATTTAAACAATTTTCAAAATTTGATAATCAAGAACATATTATTAGTAATATTTTATTTTTTGTTTGTTAAAAAGCTTCTCTGCATTTAGCACATTGTTTAAGCCATTTATAAATTATTTATTAATTTAAGTTGTTTCTAACTAAATAGTCAGCATTGTACTAGAACCAAATTCTATATCTACTACTAGCTTAAAAAATTTAAACACTCTCATATGATCATTTTCATTATGTTAGTCTAGCTTTAATATTAATAAGAAAAATTAATTAAAGTATTTGCATAGTTTTGAAATGGAATTTTAATTAAATTAAACTAAAGATGCAAAGTTTGCATTTTATTCGTTATTATTTAATGCCCATACATAAATTGTAGTGCTGTTTACTTAAGCTGTTCTGTTGATTTTCAATCCCCAATTATAAGACCCTTTTTGCACATTTTAATGTACAGAGTCCTACGACACGCAGTTAGTTCGCACTTGTTGTTCAGTTTATCATAATGTACTATAACCTGTTGCTTCATCGAAGCCATAAGCATATGTGTTAACTCTTGCCAAGACTCCCAAGTGTAGAGAGTAGAAGAAGAAGAAAAAAAGAGTTGAAATTCGTTGCATCTACAATTGGTTTGGAGTCTAAAGGCCGTGACCAATGCCTGGATTGGCGGGGCGGCTGTCATGTCTTGACAGGCGTCAATATTGGCGCGCCGGCTGTGGCATTAATGAGTTGAAAGAGATGCGAAACGGCAACCACTACAACTACAAATAAGCACAGCTAGTGGCCACTTAGTAGCGTTGCGTGGCGCGTTGGTGCGTCGATCAAATTAACAATTTAATTTCTAAGAAAACTTATTAAAAATCACAACAACGCACACCAAAGCGAGAGCTATGCAGCTGTCTGTCTGTCCAGCTCTGTCTACCTATTCGACTGCCTGCCTGTTTACTCCCCTTCATGGCCAGCTGACTAGATGACTTGGCTAAAATGTCTAAGCGACGACTTGGCTTGGCATTGCCTGTCTGCTGCCTGTCGCTGTCAGTGGCTAAAACATGCGTCAAGCGTGCGCAGTTAACCGAGAGCTTCGCTTCGCCAGAGCCATCAGTTTTCCATTAAAAGGCCAACAACAGCAACAGCAACAGCAACAGCAACAACAACAACAGCAGCAGCATGTGCAAACTTGATTTTCCATTCAGAACGAATGCCGCAAGCCTCAAGTCTTAACTGCGCCAAAGAGCGCCTCAGTCAGCAGAAAAAGCAACAACAACAACAACAACAACAGACACAATTTGCAGCTAGTTAGCAATAACAACTAACTAGCTTGGCTTACCAAAAATGGAATACTCTAAGCACAAATACTAAAAGTTTTGCATTTAACTGTTTTTTATTTTTTAAGATGTTAATCTAAAGAGATATTGTTGAGATTGTTAAGTTGATGTTGTAGAGATTGTTAAGTAGATATCGTTGATATAGAAAATATATTTTTAAAGTCTATATTCTTTCAAATTTAAAAACAAAAGTATAATATTTAAATACTTTTAAATTGAATAATAATATAATAGTTTTTATAATCTTTTTCTTTTATTGTCGACTGTGACATTAAATAAATAAAGAAAAATGTTTTAAAAATATTATTTTCGAATTAATATTCAGCACAACTAAAGATTTTTATTTTTTATATTATTATATTATTTGAGAATATAGTTCCATTGGAGATTTTTTTTTAAATTTTGTATGGGCTTTTAGTTCTAACTGTATTTGTATTTATTTATTGATTTGGCTCGATTTTGAAATTTTTTTCTGATTATATTCTAAAATAAAAATTTTCAAAGCTGTTCTTGGAATCATAATTAAAATTATTTAGTTTTTCGATAGTTCAATTTTGCTATATTAAACAAAAATGTTACATCGAAATCATAGAAATATAATTTCCATTATTATAACAAATGCTGTTTGATAAATAATTACAAAATTGAATTGTCTAAGTATAAAAAATATTTTGTATTTCAAATAAACGATAGAGTTAAAAGAATTTAAATTTTCAAACAAATTTCGAAATAATTTCAAAGTGCAAAAATCACATTTAAATTTAAAATTTAAGCTGTCTAAGTGACTTTCATTGCATAACTCAGTTAAAGCTCAAAGAGTAGTAACTCTTAATTCGCATATCGTAACTTTTTCAAAGTGCAAAACTCACAGCTGTTATAAATCTTTCTGCAAAGCTTGTAACATACCTAATAAGCTCATTTTTAGGTTGTACAACTTGCTGACTGCCACAGCATTTGATAGATGGATTGCCTGGCTCGGCTTGGCTTCGCTCCCAGTAACAGTCCCAGTCCCAGTCCCAGTCCCGGTCAGTCGGTAGTCTCGTCTCAGATTCTCAATTTCGAACGCTGCTTAGTTATGGCTATGGTGGCTGGCAAGTTGTTTATTCGCGCTTTGACAAGCGCGCGTCAGACGCATGGGAGAGCCAACGATCCGGTGGGTGGGTGTGTGAGGGGTAGGGGTAGCTTCTAGTAGATCCCTGCTGGCTTGGCGGGTGTACATACATCGTCAACGTTGACTGCTAATTGACGCTCACGCTCACGCTCACGACATGCCACACATCCATCAATCAGCACAGCCATCAGGGCTTGCCACACGTACACACATGGCTCAGGCCCAGACCCATGCCCATGCTAATCTGAATGTTACTCGTGGCAGCGAGTTGCGGCTGATGTTGCATATAATTAAATTATTATGTTGTGTTGGCCCAGCGGCCATAATTTGCGACAACGCATCAATGCGCGTTCCCCCTTCTTCCCCCCTCCACACACACACACACACACGCCAAGCTATTTATGTTTCTGACACATTTATAGGCTGCAATTATAATATTTATCGAGTCGAATTGAGCGTGTGTTGTCTTTGGTGTGGGCTTCGATCGCATAAATTATGTAAATGCAGCTGAAAATTGTTTCTAGGCGTTACGCCTAGGTGAGTATACTTTTGTAGCATACTGTCATAGAGTTTATATTCAATTATTTTAATTTAAACCTTCACTTTTCAATACTTTCTCACAAAATGAGCAGCTTATATAGACTTCGGTCGATCTTTATAGTTCAATAGTTCCTTACTTTTTGAATAGCGCGTATCATTATAAAGATAGCCAACAACTAATTGAATCTCTTTATGTATCTATAAGCCTCAAAGCCTTAAATTTTAATTACCACCTTTTATTTTGAATTTTATTAGAATTATTTTAAGCTTTGAGAAGTTTTTCTTTTTGAGAAAACACTAATCAACTTCCATTATTATTAATTTTATAATTATTTTTACTTTGACTATTATTATCATTACTAGAAACTTTCATTTGTTCAACATTTCTTAAAACAATATATTTTATATACTATTTAAATTCTATTCAATTCTACTATTTTATTTAAAATTAGTTTTTGACAATTTTTATAATAATCAATGAAAGTTTTAGTAAAAGCAAAAAACAAATAACTAAACTACATGACTGTTGTATTTTAGAATTCCAACTTTTAACTATTTAATCCGAACCATAAAATCTCTCTAAGTGATGCAAGAGATCTGTAGACATTTGTATTCTGTTCTGTTCTCTATTTCTGTAACGGAGACTTCTAATAAATGTTGCAGCTAATTTTATTGCACTTATATTAAAAAGTAAATTTTCTTTGACGAATATTTCTTTGTGTGTGCTCAGGCAGAATGATTTGAAATGAAACATGCAGCTTGCAAAATAAATCATTTATAATTTTGTAGCTAATAACTTGCCCATAGGCAAGGCGGCGGACAAGGTTGAGCAAATAAACTGAACTCATTTGTAAAATGTTTCGACTGAATAAAGACAGCCGGTTTGGCTACCGTTATACATATATATTATATGTATATATATATATATATACAACTGACGTATGTCAGGCTGTCAGTGCTCTCATTGCGATGAGATTTTTTTGATTGATGTCGAGTGGCAGTGGCACTGGTGGTGCTGGCGATGGCGATGGTGGTGCAGCCGCCGCTGCCACATTGCACTGTTGCTTTTAAAAACAATTTTTATAAATTATCATTTTGGAATGGCAAACATATTTTTCACGTCAGACGGCTGAGAGCAATTGATTGATGAAAAAGGCGAGGCGTGTTCGAAAAAAAAGCAAAATAAAAAGAAATCACAATAATAATGATAAATCTATGCAAATTACGGTCGAACAGAAAAATTATTTGCTGCGTCGTAGTGTGTCTGATGGATTTCATATTAATATGGCAGTCATTTATCATGCGCGGCGTGGGTTGAGTCAAAGCCGACTAGGCGTATGCTTAATAAAATAAAATGCCACGTAGTGTGCGCGCGTTGAAAGTTGGAATGCCCATAGACTTAATCTGTGTGCATTTCAACGACTTCATTTTGCGGTTTCTATGCCAGTAGCAATGCCAGCAATGTTGACCACACTTCAGGGCAAAAAACCAAAGCCAGAGAGCTAAAGAGTTATGCACTTACATATGTATTTATGCTTGTGTGTGTGTCCTCTGTGTGTGTGTAAAGAGGCAATAAAACTATTTGCAGTTCAATTTGCAATAATATTTGTAGCTTCAAACCGCAAACGACAAATATGCCAACAGCACCCAAAAAGCAACAACAAAGCCAAAGGCAAAAAGCCATTTAAATGGCTTAAACTTTTTAGAGAGTGAGCGGGTTAGGGTTATGCGCTGGCGGACACTCAGGACATTGGCACTCGACACTTTTAGAGCAAAGTTATGCAACCAATTTACATGCAAAAAACAACTCAATAAACGTGTGCTAACGCTTTTTAATACACAAAGCCAAGTGCTCATGTGTGGTGTGTGTGTGTTGCGTTTGGTTTGAATTTCATTGCCTAGACAATTTAGCAAAAGTATTTCCTTGCAGACGCACACACAATGTTTTGCTCGCTCTCCGCTCCACACTTCGCCCTGGTCTGATGATGATATTCTCGCCTTTTGCTAAACTGTTTGGCTTATTGTTGTGGTTTGTAGCTCAAACCCTCAGCGCAGCGGGCGCAGTTGGGGGCTGGTGGCTGCTGCTACAACCACAAGGCGGAAATTGTGCATGAAAAGCTTTGCTCTCTCTGCTCTACCCCAAGCTCGATTATTACATTATCCCAACTATATAATCCAATGAAAAAGTTTTGCTAATAAGCTGCTAGTTGAGTATGCCACTTACCACTTAATGTTGCCACCGCCAGTTGCCAGTTGCGTTTGCAAGTCGGCAAGCCCCAATTTTTGGCCACTTTGTTCAGCTTGTTCCCTTTTATTGCCTTCAGCTCTCAAACACGTACGCAGCGCTCTCTGTAAATATATAAATTAAAATTTGGTTTACAAAATACAATTTGCAATTAGCTATCAACTTTCGAACTTTGGTTTTAATTAAACTGTATAGACTAATATACAAATGTGGGTATATTTATTTACTAAACTAATCTTCAACGCTGATCTACTCTGACTATTGTCATTATATTTAATATGATATGTTTTAAATAAATATCGATATCAAATTGTGATTAATTCTAATTATTATAGAAAGTATAGAAAATAATTGTAGTAATTAAAAAAACCCCTTTTTAAAATATTCGCTGTAATTTACAGATATAATTAAACTAAAAATTTTATTATAAAAAGCAAAAATAATTTGAATTTTTCTTATTTTTATTATGATGATTATTTTTGGCTAATTTGGCTACTTTATTTTATTCCTCAATAACAATTACAAATATTAAAGAGTTTACTTAATACTTTATTTTGGAATGAACAAACATTCCAGAAACGAAAGAATGTTCTCAATACAAACTTATTGTGTTTTAAAAATAATTGTAAATAACCCAAAACTAATTTAAATAAAAATAAAATTACTTTTGACTTTTTTGTATTCTAATAAATTATGTAATTTCTTTCGACAATTTAAATTTCCAGTTAAAAAAATTTAAATTAATTTAAATTTAAGTAATCTTTTTACCAATGAATAATAATCATTATTGATAAGCAAAGCTTAATGGTTTGATTTATAGATTACTTGTTGAATTCTAATCAAAGATGAAGTAAAAAGTTTATTACAATGATTTACGTTATTATTCAATTACTAAATGATTGTAAAAATTATAAACCTTAAGACTGTTTAATGCTCATGCCTAAGTCAATAATATAATATCTTGTATTCATTTAAACTGATTGTTTATTTAAGCTTGCAACAATGGAATTGAAACAAGTAAGCAGGAAATGATTTTAAAAACATAAAAAATACGAAATTATTGCTTGCTTCAACAAAAATGACTCAACAGCAAAAGGTGTCAAATGCCACTGAATGGGGCATGAAAAATGGCTGCCAATTGTAATAGGAGCTATGGCCAAATGGCCGGCGCATAATGATACATTAAATCGTCAATCACTCAGTAAATCTCGACATGTCGCCCCGATGCCGACGCCGACGCCTTTCCTGGCTGCTCTTTGGGCACTCTCTGAGTGCTTCGTTGTACCCACGCGTTGGGGCAACGAGAAACCAGAAATGTAGCAATGTGAAATCGCTTCACAGTAGCAGCTCTTTTGACAGCTTAGCTGACAGTTGAAATGAATTGATTTATATGTTTGTTTGTTTGTTTGTATGTGTGTTTGCTTGTTATATAAATATATATACACTGTACATATGTAAAAAGTAAATAAAGTGTGGACTCGCTTCACTTTGGAGACATCAGAGCAATTAGGCAAGTGGCGACGCCACACTTTGGCATTATCGCTATTTACCATCTTGTCAGCTGGTCTTGAGTGTTCTCCACCCCCCCTATCCTTTCCCTTATCGTCGTTCTAAGTACATTTTTTATGGTTATTGTAATTGCTTGGCTGCGATATGTTTAATTATATGATGGATTAGTTTATTAATATTTTAGTTTATTGATTGAACGATTGCTCACATGCGTATCTGATATGTCTGATCTTTCAACTGGCGACTTTTATTTGACTTTTGAAAGTGCCGAGGCTGGCGCCTCTCCAGAATAAATTTGAAACCGAAACTCTCAACACACTTAACAATCAATTATAATTATCGATAGCCATGTCATGTTGCCTCTTCCGTTATTAGTCATCACATTTTGACATTTGCAACTTAATCTCTGAAACGTTTTATCAGCATCCAAAAATCGTTTGTTATAAATTCGTATTCGCTTTTGCGTATTGCTCTGACAGCTGTTCTCATTAATTTTCAACAACAGACTTTAGCATCTTTGCGCTTATAACAAATTAATCAACAGCATGAATGCAGGCAAAAGAATTTGATGCTCATGTTAGAGATGAGCACGGGCTTCGTGTTAAATAATTGGAAACATATAGATTGTTAAACTAGAATATACAATTTTTATATATAAATAGTCATAATAATTGCAAAAAAGTTTAATAATAGTAATATCAGGCTGGTGATTATTTCAAATTAATTTGGAATCGCACTTAAAATATTTTTTCTCATTTTTAATTTGAATAATATTGAGTTGTTTTTCTTTTCATTTTAATAAAATCAGTTCGATCTTTTTGAAAATTAATTCGGTTAAGATTTGGGATTTCTCAAAATGAATTTAAAATATTTTTAACATTTTAATTTGAATAATATTGAGTTGTTTCTATTTAATAAAATCAGTACGATCTTTTTGAAAATTAATTCAGTTAAGACCATTAATATTTTTAGTTTTATTAACATCGGTTCGAACTTTCGCTCCGTTTTGCGGAAATTCGGCCAGAAACTTAAATTTTTTCAATTTTTAATATCGTTTCGGGTTTTAAATATTTTGTTCGAATTATAAGCCCATATCTAGTTCTCTTCTCTTTTCTTCAACGTATAATAGTCTGTTAGATTTTGATATATTTATTTTCAGGTCATTTAATTTACTAACGCTGTCTCTCTCTAGTGATAAAGCATACTGAACGCTTTTAACTTAAAATATGTATTTCTCTAACAATTATAGCAAAGTTAGCTCTTTTACTAATTGCCAAAAAAAAAAAAAAAAAAAACTGTAAAAAGCAGGACCGTAATCATATAGTTTTATTTAATTACCGTAATATGATCTATTGTTGCTTTTTCCAAGATTTTCCTCACAGATAATGACACCAGCCATTATTCCTTGATTACTTTTACACTAACTTATACATACTCATTATTTTCGCAAAAATCATTATAATCCAATAATTAATGTTATTTATGATTTTATTTTTTTCGCTCAAATAAATACTCACTGGAAGATTACGCCCCTAATGATTAACTTTTCCAATCCTTTGCCACATATATATATATATAACACACAACGTGTTTTATTTGTTCACATCTTTGTCACCTCCCGCCCCTCTGAAAATTAGAAAAAATCAATATATAGAGCGAATAAATAAAATCTCAGGAAATAAGAACGACTCACAATGCCAATACAGGATGTATGTCTTGTTTGCATGTGCCTTGCATAATTTTTCCCTTTTCGGATGCAAAACATGGAAATATATTCAAATAATACACTTGTGACGACTCTACTTAGTCAATTCTCGCTCTAAAACGGTTTGGCAACGTCTAGTAACTTGTATTTGATAATATAAATTACAATAGACGACCCCCACATAAGGCCCCGGGGCCTCCCTTAACGGGGGCTCCCTCACCCGAGCTAGCCCTCCAAACTTTTTAGGGGGGGGGGCGGGCCACGCCTCCCAACCTTCGTATAATTTTTTTTTCTTCCTCCCCCATCATCATTCTCACTTACCGCCCCTTCCCCTCCGCAGATACCCCTAAGCTTTAATCCTATCGCCACAGAAAGGAAGTTCATAACATTATTGTGGTATTAGTCGCACCAGAGAGATTTTTATTGCGTTGAATTGTTCGTTTTATGATTTGAGTAAACTCATGTGCTAAATACATTGTTCCATACCGTAATTGCATACGGTAGGGGGACAATGAAGACCGGGTAGATAGGCCCTGATAGAGGGAAAGACGACGCGAAAGCTATAAGGTCTGAACCACTTTGCAGCTTAGATTGCTTTGCTATGACTAGTTTATACAATTTTCAATCTAAACTGTGTTCTGCTTCACTGAATTTGTGGCAGCACTGCTTTGTAGTCTATCCTACTGGCGGTTTCTGCTGTGCTGTAGTCTGTCGCTTGTTGACATGTCACTAATTTCGTTCTTCAACTTATTTCCTCTTCTGTTTTTTTCTTTTTTGCACCTCAACGATGATTGAATGAGTTTATCTTGCTACCTTGTCCGCTTTGCTACATGATTTATACTTTCATTGGGTTTTTTTGCGCATACTAGTATTAACTACATCAGCCAGGGGGCTTATACTTTTTTTTCAGCACTTGGCCCATATGGATAAATCTCTCTCGTTGTGGGAACAGTGTGTTCCCTTTTTTCCAAAAGGGACCAGATACTATCATAATGATGCTGTCCGGCGATTTTCAAATGGAACAATAATCATTCACTTAACAATCGACATAGAAAAAAGTAACGTCATTATTAATCCTTTTTGTATAATCTATGCATATTCACCATGATTTGCAACTTTCCATGTATAATTGTAAATAAAATTGTTTATAATTACATTTTGAAATAATTTTACATTATTTAAGTAATCAACAAATCATCTTAATTTTAAACTCAAAAATAATGAACATTATGATTTTTATTTTTTTCGCTCAAAAATAAAACTCACTGTAAGATTACAGCCTAATTATAAAAGCTTTTCCAATATTTGTCACGTGTCCTTTATCACACATCGAAAGGATCATTTTTTATATTTTGCCACGCCACGATCCCTCCCTCTGAAATAATTTAGAAAAATCAATTATTAGGTTAATCTTCGCTAGCGATTCAACAGCACCACACACGATGTCAGTCATTGTTTTGCATGATGCCATTGCTAATACTTTATTCCCTTTCCGTGATGAACAAAACAAGGAATAAATATTCATGAATTAACATTATGTATGCAAATAAAGTGTTAATGGTAGCTATGTTGCCAACTTTTAATGCTGATGAAGAATTACAAGTATCAGTGATCAGTCAAAATGTAATTAATTTGTGAATACTGATTCTTTTGGGCATCCAAAAGGAATAAAGGAGTCAGCGGCATTTCATGACTAATCTCGGCGTGCGGAAAAAGAAGGAGAACACACCACCTTAAACATATGAGACCCCAAACCTCATAAATACTCTCAACCTACTTATAATTTTTTTTTTGTTTTTTACCTCCCCCCCCCCCCCCCCCCCGTCTTTGGGGGGCGTGGGGTCTTTTGCATCCGAAAGGGTAACTAATTCAGCAATGGCAAATGCACTAAGCGGACATACATCCTGGGTGTGGGCATCTGATCGCTAGTGAAGATCAACGGCCTCCCCCATTACATTGATTTGTGTGGGTCAAGGGGCGCTCAGACAAAGGTCCTAGGCGTAATACACGCGGCAGGTGGGTTAAGTAAGAAAAATTAGATCCTTTAGATGGGTTAAAAAGGACACAAGTTGACAAAAGACTTGGAAAAGCTTTTCATATCATTAGCTGTAATCTTACACGTCGATTTTTTATTTGAGCGAAAAAATACAAAATCTAAAATAGTCATATTATTGATTTATATTTTTTTTGCTCAAAAGTAATGATTATCTATAAGTTATTGTAAAATTAAGCAACCATTCCTCTCACTTATTGGTGAGGAAAAATCAAAAAAATCAAAAATCAGAAAATCATGGTGAATACGCATAGAGAATCCAAAAAGTATTAATATGACGTTATCCTTTTTTTTTGTATGTCGATTCTAAGTGGTAATCATTATATACGTTCCCTGATTATAAGTTTAATTATATATACTAAGTCTCATTAATGCTTACTCATTTATCATATGCCAGTGCTGAAATCTACTGCTGGATGATTAATACTAGTTTGCGAAACCCAAATGACATAGTATAAAAATCTATGTAGCTAGCGGAAAGGGTACAACAAAACTCATCAATCATCGTTGAGTCAAAAAAAAAAAACAGAAGAGGAAAATAAGTTGAAGAAGCTGAAATTAGTGACATGTCAACAAGCGAAGAGTAAGAGAGAAGAAGAGAGTAGGATAGACTACTAAAGCAGTTGCCACAATGCAGTGAAGCGCAGTTTATTAAAATTTTATAAACTGCATAGCAAAGCAATTAAGCTGGCAAAGTGTTCAGACTTTTTTGCAGTGTATACATAATGCTGTGTGCGACTGTTTCGAGATTTGCGTGACTGATGTGTGCTGCTACCATCAATCTAAACTCTTCATTTTGAGCACTGCCTGTCAGCTGGTAATAACCAGAGCAGAGCAGCGCAGCAAAAATATATATTTTGCTGATATAAGTATTAGCTATGGCCAACTGATGTTCGGGCTGTATGGAGGGTACGGCTTACTAATTACCCATTCGTCAATCATAATTTATAATTATGTATGTTTATGGTCAGCTGTTGTTCTATCATCTAAAGCCTGATAAAAATTACATGCGCTATTCATACTCCGCTTCCTTTTACTCTCTGCATGTTTATTTCGGTTATATATCCCACTAATTATTCACTGTCTCATTAAACAAATAAATATGTCATGAAAACATTTGTTTCTCATACATCACAGTGGGCATAAGATACTTTCGTACATGAGCAGCGGCCGTGCAAGAAAATCACGTCACGTGAAAATGACAAATCAAATGAGATTAACACAACAATTTGTGTGTGAAGAAACGAAATCAGACCAAAAGAAAATTGAAAGAAGAAGTTCAAGTGATTCCTTTATATTTTAAGCATTAATCATTCGAAATTGTGGTATTTGCAATTGTAAACAAAATATTTGGGGGTCTCAAAATTATTATAGCTTTATGTGATTTATAAAAATATAGTTATTGTTATTGTTGACGCTAGCATAAAATGTAGGATAAAAAAAGATTTTAGCTAATTAACATTTAGAAGATCGTATGAATTTAAAACGTTTCTTTAAATCGGGAAAAAGAATACGTTTAAATTTATAAATAACAGATTTATTTAAATTAGTCAAAAATTGGGTAAGAGCTAAAGTCAAAATAAAGTCTGTAAAAAAACCTAACTTAAGCTCATATTGTATGGATTTTAAAATTTATTTATTTTTTATTAGCTAGCTATATGCTCAAACCTAAAGTGCTAAAAATTTTATTAGAACAGATATAAGAACCGCACGTGTCTTTTATCCGAGCTGTTTTATCTAAATTTCGATTTCTTATCACATCTTATCTTGAACACAATGTCTAGCCAGTTTATGCTAGTTAGATATAAGGAGATTTTAAGTTGGTATAAAAAGCACTTTACAGTCGGTCCAGTCGTCTTCTTCAATCCAATTATGTCGCAAAGGTAAAGCCCAAAATTTAAACGTTTTTTGCTGAAACTGCTGCCTTGAATTTTCTTTGGCAGCTTGGACTGCTTGTATCTCAATGTGTTTGCCAAAAAGGTAACTGCAACAATTCCTCGATAAGTTTTATTAATTTTTCCATTTCTATGTTAACTGCAATCGGCTGAGCCATTGCCAGTTATGGTTTATTATGGCGGGCATTTTGAAACAGTTTGAAGCGACTCGTACGACTTTATGCACCGGACTATTTCATGATTAAGGATGTGATACTGGTGACGTTGAACTATCATTTGGGCGCTTTGGGTAAGGCACAGCTCATAGATCGAGTTTGTAGTTGCTTTCAACTGTCTTGCAGGTTTTCTAAGTCTTAAGGATCGGAGCTTGCAGGTGCCGGGCAATGCAGGACTAAAGGATCAAATTCTAGCGCTGAAATGGGTCAAGCAATACATTTCCTACTTTAATGGCGATAGCAACAACATAACATTATTTGGAAATAGCTCCGGATCGTGTTGCACTCATTATATGATGAGCACGAAACAGACACGTGGATTATTCCACAAAGCGATACCCATGTCCGGTGATATGCTAAGCTTCTGGTCGGATACGCCGCAAGCAGATCGTGGCTATCGCTTGGCTCAGCGCACAGGCTACAAGGGTGACAACATCGATAACCAGGTGTTTGACCATCTACACAAATTGCCGCCACAGCAGCTCATTGGCCACAGTCTGCTGACTGAGGCGGAAAGGCATAAGGATCATTGCTTCGACTTTGCACCCACTATCGAGACATATGTGGGCGAGGACTGTGTCATACCCAAACCACCAGAGCAGATGGTGCGCGAGGCGTGGTCGCATGATATACCCGTGATGTTGGGGGGCACCTCCTTCGAGGGTCTGTTCATGTATCCATTGCAAAAGGCATAGCCTGAGATCTTGGACATGGTTGAGCAGCAGCCACAGCTATTAACGCCTTACCAGGTGCGCCTCCAAAGCACAGACGAGCAGACCAAGAAGTACCCTCAAAAGCTAATCGAAACGCATTTTATAGATAATGATACCCACTACAAGAAGATTATCAATTTCTTGGATGTAAGTAGCATAGGAGTACGAATTCAATCCAAAACATTGTCAAAATACGGATAATCTCGGATTTTCTTGATTCTGTCTAGGCGAACTCTGACTGACTATATAGAATAGTTTATCCTAATTATAATACACAAATAGATCTCAATTAGAATTGGAAAGACGATCATTTCCAATCAATAGTAGGGAAAAAGAAGTCTACATCTCCGAAACTACGAGAGAAGACATTTTAATCCTGAAACAGGATGAATTTAACAACTTAGACAATTTTTATTATATTATGTTCAGTACTACTCCTTTACCATGTTCTGGCACGGCACATTCCGATCTTTGAATGCACGTTTGAACTATGCTACGGCTCCCACATATTTCTATCGTTTCGCCTACGATTCGCCGGAGTTTAATTTGTATCGTAAAAAGTTTTGTGGAGATTACATCAAGCAGGGCGTATGCCATGCCGATGATCTGTCCTATATATTCGGTAGCTTTCGTGGCTGGAAATTGGATAGAGCATCAAATGAATTTCGCACTATACAACGAATGATTGGCATTTTCACTGCTTTTGCCAGGAATTCCAGCCCAAACTGTCCTGAGATCAAACACTTGAACTGGCAACCCGCGCAGCGATCACAGCCCCAACGCGTTGTCAACATCTCCGATTATGTGGGGATCATAGCTCTGCCCGAGTACAGCAAGCTAATGGTCTGGGAAAGCATGTATAACATATCATCACTTTAATTCTTGCATTCAAGTATAGATAAAAAATGCGCTTCAAGGTAATATTTTAGTATATTCTGTTTTAACCTGAATCCATCACATGGATCGGCAAATTTTGTCGACGGATTCGGGATCTGCTCGAAAAATCCATTCGGAAACACATCCATTCACTTTCTTGACATTCAAACTATTTTTATTTAAAATAATATTTAAGGTTTTTAAACTCAGAATAGATAAGAGTTACACTTTCACATTCTTTCAAACTTGTAAGAGTATTTGCTAGTTGCATATTTTCCACTCTTCGTGTTCGTTTTGAGAAGTGTTTGCAGCTAATTGCATCAAAAATTGTCTTTCTTGCTCGCATGTCGTTGCTCTACTTTGATACTTTGACAGAGAGAGGCAACTGGCATCAACAGCAACTGTCACTCGACACACACACACAGGCACACACAGATGAGCAGTCGAGTTGCAATGCACTCGTTGTGCAATTTATTGAGCCCATCAATCAAGTGGGCAATATTCCATGGAAGCATTTCGTGTGGTGTTGTGATTCTCCGCAAATAATTGTTGCCCGTCGCTGTCCCACTGACTCCAACGTCTGTCCATCCGCTCGTCTGTCTGTGCCTGTCAATGGGTGTGGTCACAGTTGCCAAGAGCACATATGGTCTGCTAGTTTGTGTGTTGCACTCGTCACTCAGCGTCAGTGTATGCCGCAACAAAAAAGGCCAATCATCGATCATGGTCGTCATCATCATCATCATCATCATCATCATCGTCGTCGTCTCCTGCGTTTGCTGTCGTTGTTGTTATTGATGAGCTCTGGCGAAAAAGCAGTCGTCAGCCAGCTGCCTCAAACCCCAGAGCCAAGCACCAGGCACAGATAATATCTTTTGCAACAAATTTTTGACAGTTTCGATGCGCCCTCTCCCCCGCCCTCTCCCTCTCTCTCTGTTGCAGCCACATTTTGTTGGTTGGCCTGTAACTTGAAATTCAATGTTGGCAACGAGACGTAGAGAGTTTAGAGTATGAGCAGTCACTCGCTTGTTGGCAGCCTGTTGGGCCCTGTCACATTTATCACAAATTCAATGAATAATAATTTTTGCACGCCGTCGTCGTCGTCGTCTCTCTGATGTGATGTGCCAATGTTATCTGATCAGAATCGCTGATGAAGCGCAACAGGACGAACGAGGCGAGGATACATACGAGTATATGTTTAGTATTTGTGAACGTGCCGGCATCCAGCGAAGAGCTCTTCAATATTAATTATGCTCTGGCCCTCTCGCCCTCGACGTCTGCAAGTTTTGTATTATAAATTGCCCCTGCCTGTCATGATTATGCATTCAAAGCTTCAAACACTTCCGGCTTTATCTCTCGGCCCCGATCAACATATCACTCATTTTCATTACCAATACCGATCTGAGCATTAATTATTTTTAATCACACCACTAAAGACTAATATAAATAGCTAAGACTAAGCGAGCTGGCGTTAAATTGCTTTGTCTGCCTGTCGCAAGAATTTGTTTGCAATTTCAAAAATCTGCTGTTTACAAAAGACTCGCTGACAGTTCTTAATTGCAAGAGATTTCAGTTGTCGCATTGCTTGCGCGTTTTCGTCGCTTCCAACCCATCAACTCAACATATAAAAGAAAAAGTTTCTTCTTTCATTCGACTTTTGTCTAGTGTCGTGCCAAAATGCGCACAGAGTCTCCGTGGACTTTGCACTGTTTGCAATTGCACCTGATGACTGCCAACAAAATATTTCAGATTGACAAACTTGCAACGCGACAATCGACAAGTGCAGTAGTTTATACAAAAATATAATTTCGAATTGTAGCAAGCTTAAATAAAATATTAAAAGAAATTGTTAATTAAAAGAGTAATTTAAAAATGAGTACCTATAGTTAGGTTAAAAGTAGCTAAAATATTTGAATGTAATTGTTGAACTGATTCGGCTGCTAAAAATGTTAGAATATCGAATAATTTTTACAAAGTTTTAACTAGTTTTTAAAATATTCTCCATCTTAGAAATATAAATAAATAATTAAGAAAATAATTTAAATGAATTTGAATATATTTCAAAATAGTTTATTGCAACCTAATCTTTTTTTTCTTTACCAAAAACTAGAGTTCACAAGTTAAAAATCACATATTTGTTAATTTTTACCTTCTTTAGATTTTTTTAATGTCTCGTTTGAAATAATTCAGTTATAAGTTAATATTTATTATTATTAATCTAATAGAATTAATTTATGCAATTCATTTTATAGCTGTTACGGGAAAGCAAAAACCCAAGTTCACATTGTTGAAAATAGCCTCGATCGTGACCTTTTAAAACATATATGTACATATACTCGATCATTGTAGACAAATGCTGATAGGTAAGTGCTACTGTAGATCTAAAATAAATATATAACAAATTTATAGTGTGTGCATGGTGTATAAACTAAATGATGTATATATTTACTTTAGCCCAAACTAAATAGAAATCATTTACTTGAGTCTTATCATAAATGTAATAGCCGTAAGTATATGTGTGCTGAAGTCTTTAGAGAGCTACAGAAAGAGAGGAACAAAGAGAGAGAGAGAGAGAGAGAGAGAGAGAGAGAGACACACACGTTGAAATTGATTTTTCAATTGCTGCTTTTGACATGTTGCTGGCTACTGGCATTTTGTTTATACCATGTACCCATATCCCTGATCTGAGTCGGTTACCATATGCTCTGCTTACAACATTGTTGTTGCTTTTTTTTTCTGTGTGTGTGTGTGTGTGGTTTTTGTATTGTAATTTATGTGTTAGTTCGTTCATTTGACATGTCAAAAGTTGTGTTGCTTGATTGATGACTGCTGTCAACACATACTTTCTAATTTTGCTGTTGTTGTTGTTGTTCCTGTTATTGGCAACCCCTTCTGCTCACCAATACATGCATAGAGGTGTGCTCGTCTAGAATATTTACTGTATGTGTGTGGTTAGGCCGCAAAGGGTTCGAGGGTTCCTGTGTTTGGCTTTTAATTTGTGTTCGTGTCTGTGTGTGTTTGTTGTTTTCATGGTTTGTCGGTTTATCGATGCTCGCTTTTGGCCGCAACGTGAGCATTGCATATTTTTCGTTTAGCCCTGACACGAGATTGATGAGCTCTGCTCGCCGCCTGTCACATGCTTCAACGGATCGAATAGGTGTCTGACTGCCAGGGCCTCTCTCTGAATTGATATGCAGCATTGGTAGGTGGACTTTGCTTTCGCATCTTGACAGCAGCACAAACAAATTGGGGCGACACTAACTCACACTCACACACACACACACACACACATACGATAAAAAAGGCGTTGCAGGCGTTGAGGTTGCCAGGATTACATTTTTGCTATATAAATTGATTGATAGATACATCCATATTGCTGGACATGCAAGTGGGGCGTGTGGCAAAATATTAAACTTTTTGTCGTTTTAGGCAAAGTTAGTTTGAGTGGTAAAACAAAAGAGAAAAATATGTAAATTTTGTAGATGCTTGTTTAGGAATTGAATATCGTAAAAAACTTTAAGCTACAATCATCGTACTTAAATATCATAAGACAAAATTGGAACCGATAAAATTAAAGAGAAAAATGAAACCGAATATTGTAAGGCAATTAAAGATCGTCAAAATCAGGTAGATAAATCGATATGTACTTTTAAAATTAAATTTGAATATCGTACTAAATTATAGTAAGACTGAATATCGTAACATCTGATACTCCATGACGAAATATTGCAAAAAAATATCATTAGAGCTACTATTAAAATATATGTATTAGATTAAATAAAAGAACAGAATATCGTTAAATTTAATATATTCTGTTTAGAAACCGAATATCGTAAAAAAGAAATATCGTAAAAAATCAGGAAGATAATTTAAAATTATATTTAAATATTCAACTTGAATATCGTAATAGTGAATTTTACAAAAATATTTATCATTAGAGACTTAAATTTTCTATAAATATAATTTACAGCCTGCATATCCTAAGTCAATGAAATATCGTAAAAATGATCAAAATAAAATCATCGTAAAATTTAATTTGAATATTACACATTTTATTACACAAAATAGTCTGCAAAAATTAAAAAGAAAATATAATATATCAATTAAAAAAAGGCAATCGTACGATCGTACCACAAAAATTTAAGGTATAGAAAACGATCATCACATTCAATAAACAAATATCGTATACTTTTGCTTTTATAATTTGAATATATTTATTATTTCCAGTTAATAGCTATTGCATATATTTCGGCAAAACTCAACTACCGCCCCAAACAAGCCTGAAAATAAAGTTGGCAAAAAGCTTCGAACAGAGCCATAAATAAATGACAAGCGGTAATGTCGAGAAATCACAATAAAAATCGCAAAGACACCCCCACACACAGACACACACAAATTGTGGGGCTCGACACCCATTTGGCAATTAATTTCTCGCGCTGTAAATTAACCACTTGATGGCAGCTGCTAACTACTAGAGGAAGAGCTGCTTTGCGGCTTAAAGCAGCAGAGCAGAGCAGAGCGCCCCCGAACGCTTTTGGCCCGCGCAATCAACTCACATTAATATTCACAAAAACAATAAACAGTGCACAGAGGAGAGCAAAACAAGATGCAATGTGGCATGGATGGGATGTAGTATAAAGTGTGAGAGGCGTTACAGCATTACAAAAAAAAAAACAGCGAAGCAACAACAGCTGCAAAGCTCTATCTCTATCTCTCTCTTTAGCTGGTTGGCTGGCTGGCTGGTTGAACTCAACTGACAATATTTATTGCAAATGCAGCAATAAATTTCAAAACACCATTCGCTAAGCACCACATGGGGTCTCGAAAATTGAAGATAAATTTTAAAGCGGCAATTTATGATTTGTGAGCATAAGCGTGAGTATCGCTTCAGCCGCCGCCGCCGCCAACTCCACAAAAGCTCGTTCCGTTTTCACTTACATACAAACATGCATACCTGGGGTCTGGGGGACTGGCTCTGGTTGCCCTACCCAGCATTGAGGCTTAAAGACAATCAGTAGAGAGCCGCTGATGACAAGTGTGGAGTGTTTGCCGCCGCACTCCTTAACTCACGACTCGCTACGGCTTCTTTTGTCTGAACTGAAAGCTGAATGCTATAGGAAATTGGATTTGCAAAAAGGGAATATTATGCTTACCAAAAATTCAAATTCAACTTAGAAGGCAGGCGTATTAATTTCGTTTTACCTTGTCAACTCTCAAGTGATAACTCTTTTTCCATGGCTCCGCAAAAAAAACAAGTAGACGCATAAAAGTTGAATGCAGTTAACTTTTATATACACTTTGAGAAGAGAAGCAAATAAACGCATCTTCAGTATTGATCGATAGCAAGATAGATGCAATTTAATTCAAAATTTTCCCATTTTTTAGTGGGCGTAAATAATTTTTTTAATTGCGGCGTATGCGAGCATTAAAATTTTTTTTAAAAACATAAAGAAATTGCTTTGGATATAGGAGAACTTATACGAAATTTGGTTGATATAGTTCTTATAGTCTCTGAGTTCTTGTTGCTCATACAGACGAACGAACAGTCGAATTTGGCTATATCGACTCAGTTCGTCTTGCTGATCAAGGAAATATATCTTTATGGAATATGCCACGCCTCCTTATCCATATCGCCATGATACCCTTTTACATTTTTTATAAAAATGTCAAAGTGTATAAAAACATCGCCCGAAGCGCAACTCATAATTGAAGTGACTCTCTCTCTCTCTCTCTCTCACTATTTCTCTTGTTATCTCTCTCTCTCTACTCTGCTTACAACACCCAGCTGCAATTATTCATTCACTTGCACGAACCAAACTCCCCAGGGGTACAGGAACTGTGACTGGAACTGCAACTAGGGCCCTGAGCCCGCTGTCCATGCAAACAAGACCGCTTTGGCTCTACAGCAGTGCAGCAGGCAAAGTCTTTTGGAGAATGCGCGCACATGAAAAATGGAACATCGTTAAGAGCAATTCATAATAAAATACGCGCTGTTTCGCATCGTGGGGGCAGACAAGATCTACCAAAGCGTTCAAGACCCAATATACTATATATATAGTTTTGCCTTGCTTGCAACAAATTTACGAGCAAGTCTTGTTGCTTTTTTTACGGCCAGGCCAGTGGAAGCGCAAAAATTATGACTACAAGCGGATATTGGGTTAAGGGGTATTCTATATTCTTCGGCTTGTTACCGCCATAGCTCCGACTCTGACCACAGGGCATTATTGGATCTCGTGGCAAATGAAGCTGTTCGCAGAAACGTCATTTCAATCAGCACAATCTCAAAAATAATGCATTGAATTTGACTTATGCATAGCTCTGGATACAGCAGAGACGTTCGTAAATTAGAATTTGTTTAGTAATTGGCAATGGCATTAAAAAATTATTGCAACGAAGCTTCAGTTAAAAATCTAACTAAGTTGTCAGCAATTATTGTTGCTTGATAGAGCTATAGGGAATTTGAATGAAAACTCGAATAAAAGTGAGACTTACCAAAGCCAAATAAATAGATTCCTGTTGAATAAAAATATTTATCAATAAATTTTGACGAAATAAAATAATAATAATAATAATATGTAAAAATATAATTCCCTGACAATTTAGCAAGTTTTATATTTATTTTAATTAGAATTTTTTTTAAAAATCTACAATAAATTTGGATAACACTTTGAGAAAATATCAAATATAAATACACTGTATTTAATACAGTATTAAAGTTAAATAAATCTTACATAAATATACAAAAAATATAAAAAAAAGTAAATGTTTGTATGTGTAGAACACAATTTTCCTTTATTTAAAATATGAAAACCAATTATTTAATTCATTAATTACATTGTTTTAATTTGAGAAAATATTTTTTTAATTATGTCGAAGACTATATAAAGATGTTGATAAAATTCTCATTATTATAACGAAAGTTGGCAACTTCAAAGTTGGAAGTTTTTTAATTTTGTATGGTATTAAAAAATATGTTTTATTACTAAAATAAATATTTTTAAAATATTGTTGGATATTATTAAATTATATAGATATGTTATATAGATATAGGTGTTTCAAAAATATCCTTTTCTATAATATTTGTTTATTTAAATAATTAATTCAAAAGAAAAGTGAACGCTATAGATTTATTTGATATTCAGTTGGTTTGTTGTTGTAACATCTTTTAGTATAGCAAACAAGAAATCGAAGTTAGTTAACACTGTAGTTAGTTAATTAGCTAATTAACAAATGCAAAGCGTGTTTTTAATTTAAGGCTTTGTGGCAGCAGCAACACTTTAAACTGCAACTCCAATTCCAACTCCATTTCGAAGTGCATTGTTGGCTACTACTTATGGCATGTTGTAAGCTATAACTTATAATATATGCCAAGTCATAAATAGCAACACTGCTCGGAACAACAAATGTGCACATAAATCAAAAATCAACTTAGTTGCCCTATAATAATTTTTACTTCCTTGGCCTAAACGATGGGGCTGCGGGGTCTCTGGACTCAGCAGCGCGCGATCGTTTGGGTCGGCACATAAAAAACACTGGTTATCGACAAAGAGAATCGTGTCGTAGCACGCCTCTTGCTCAACTCAAAAGGCATTAAAATATGAAACAATTGCAAAGCGCACCGAGCCGCAAGTTTTCCTTTTCTTTGTTTTTTTGTTTTCTTGAGTCACCACCTCAGGTGAAATCAACAGCAGTCCATCGGCCGTTGTTGCCTTTGGAATTCTTGCTGTGTGGTAGGCGGCAACCATTGGCGGTGGCAGCAGCACGTTTCCAACCAACGGCTTCATAAAACTCCCATTTACCCCCAATTCAGCCGCACAGACGTTTAAGGCCTCATCAATAGATAGACATTGGGATATATCTGTGTAAAACGCCTATGAAAAGCAGCGAAAATAATAAAAAATAAACGCGGCTTTGTTACCGCAATTTCAGCCAACGACGGTAACAACTTACTCGCCAATTCGAATTCCATGCGATATCTCAATTTAAATGGCAGTGAGACTAAGAGAAATGAGCAAAAAAAAAATAAGACGCTGTTTGCTCAGAGCGATAATTGTATGCTCTTTTAACTGATCTTTAAATTGTTACGTAAGTAACATAAATAATAAATTATAGTAACAAAAAGATTGCAAAATGTATTTGTAAATACGTTAAAAAAGGAATGAAGGCTTAAAAATCTTCATCTTGTAAAGTAACTGTAAGAAATGTATAAAATACTTTCAGCAAATCAAATATATGTATGCAGCTTTTAATTTATAATTTAATAGAGTAAGAATATTCAATTGACAGTTTATGATTGTTAGCTCATACTATTTAATCAAACAAGTTGCGAATTGTAAACAAAATTTCAATCTGTTAAGAATAAAACAAGTATAAATTATAAACAAGTATAATGTATAAATTATAGAATTCCTGTATAATTAATTATTAGTAATTGTAAATATTTCTAGTTTTGAATTTAATTTAACTATTATTAAATTACAAATATTTTTAGCTGTGGTCATTTATTTAATGATCATGTTCAATTATTAAAGCATTCAAAACAAAAGTCTGTAATATAGAAAATATTTGTCTAGATTATTTCAACTATTTTTCAAATATTTCAGGTTAATCGAGATTATTTTAATAAATAATAAATATATTAAAAAATACGAAATATCTATTTAAGTGCAAAAAGCATATAAATAATTAAAAATATAATAAAAATGATGTCAATGGGTTTCAATTATTATTATTATTGATATAATCTCATTATATCTTTATATTTAAAAACCTTATACTTTAACTAATTGAGCGAATGTTTGTTTTTTTAAGCAAAACTATGAGCAGTCAAAGTAATATATAAACAAATTAAATAAACAATATAAGTTGCTTAATGAAATGTTAAGATTTGTTATAAATTATACTTGCTCAGCTCAATAGTTTTTCAAAATTTTAAATTCCATATACAAACATCACACACACAGACATAATTGGAACACAAATGTTTGGCTAAACCCAGTGCAGTAAATTGAGATTAACGGCAGTATGGCATCCAAGCAGCCCACCACTCAGCAATTGGCGTATCTCGATGAGCTGAAGCAGCGTCTGAAAGAGTTGCGCATGCGTCAGGAAACTTTCATGGAGCAGACGGCCGAAATGTTGCGGGACATAAGCACGGCGAGTCCGTTGGCGGTGGGGCCAACAGTAGTGGTGGTAGCGGCGCCGCCAGCTGCACAGGTGCAGGTGCCAACTGTTGTGGTCGATACGGGCGAACGCGTTGGCAGCATTAAGCAGTTGATACAACGCTTTGAGGATTTGCGGCAGTCATCGAAACAGTTTAGTGATCTGCAGATGCCGGAGGAGCTGGTGGGCGTCGATGTGCGCAAACTGCTGAAAGATTATGAGCGACTGATACTCGAGGGAAATGTATTGCAAAAGTCCTGGTCCATGCTAAAGAAAACTACGGAAAGCTGTGCGCGTCAGAGTAACCAAAAAACACCAGAAATTTCAAAAAGAAAACCTCAAAAAAACTTTTTCTTCTTTTTCTTCACAGAGTCCATACCTGAAAAACGTTGCGGACGTTCAAAAATCAAGTCGAAGCAGTCAGTCAAGTCAATTCACGAACAAGATTACGATACAGATATTGAAGACTATTATTTTTTAAAGAAACGTAGCACAGGTAATTTTATTGCTCTAATGTTCGTATATTTGCATTAATATCTTTTAACTTATTTTAGCTCAAGTCACTGGCCATCGTAATCGCAATCGATTTGGCGCAATGTTTCACTTTGCCATTCGCTTCAATCCGCTAAAGAAATGCATGAGAAATAACCAAAAAGCTGCTTGAGTGAAATACTTGCCGTTAATTAAAACACCAGCAATAGTTTAAATGCATCTTCAAATTCCGTTAAATGCAATAAAAATATAAAAAACTAAGCTAAAAATCAATTTATTCAAAAAATTATACAAGAAATGGGAAATTAATGTTTTAAAACTAATCACACGCTCAATTTTCTTTAATTTGATTATCTGCTGCCATAGGCCAATTTTTTGTTTCTGTTTAAAGATTAAATACCCAAGAATTTACGCTCAATTTATAATATAATAATATATAATTTATAGGGAAATTTCGAAAATTTGTTTTCAGCCGCTAAAAGCCTCTTAAAGCATTTCAAAGAATTTTTAGGATTTGTAAATTAAAAAATGTTTAATGGAAATTTATTATTTTGCGATTTTCTTCACTTTAAAGAGTACTGAAGTTTTTATGTAGTCTACAAATTTTAAACTAAGCAAACAACTTTTTATTTATCAAGACAAACTCGAATCGAAAAGCCATTAGAAAATTTTAAAATAGTTGACAAAGTTATAGAGCATATTATAACAATTTTGGAGACAATTTTTTAGAAAATAAAACATGTAAATATACAATTGAAACTTAGTTATTGCTTTTAAAATTCAGTGCGTTCATTTTTAGACTATAATGACGAAATTTAGCGCTGCCAGCTTTCAGTATTTATATGTGTTAACACTTAGCATGGCCTTCATGCTGCATTTTGGATGTGATCTGCCGTCACTGCAAAGCCATAGACCCAATCTAAGCTCCGCCTTGTTCATTTGTGGGTTGCTGTTGCTGATTATGGCGCCACAGCCGCAGAAGCTGAATGTGCTTCATATGGCCTACAAGATGACAGAGTGTTTAGTGCTGCAATTTCTGGCGCTCAAATTTCTGTGGGATCTGCTGCTTGGCCAGCTGCTACGCTGTCTATATTGCAATGAAAATGTGAGCTATGCATTGCGTTTAATTTTGGCCAGTTCGCTATGCTTTGTGGCTTTTAAAATTGAGCGCAAGAAAAAAAATGTGGCAGTTGGCTTGAGGCAGGCACAGCAACCGGAACTGGACGTGCCACAGAATTTTCAGACTGACTATCGCATTGGCACCTACGGTCTTTGCTCCACTGAAGACTTGTCGTACTGGAAACGGGAATATGATGCAAATGTGCGTCGACAGTTTGCTATTGACCATGATAAATGGCATTTAAAAATTAAATAAAATATATAAAACTTGGGGTTTTGTTTTTTGAATTGATCAATATTAGTTTAGCAAAATCTTGGAAAAAATTATGCAAAAACTTTAAGTTATAGTTTTCAATATATTATCCGCCATAAAGCGTTTTGAAATAATTTAAGTTTTAGAAACTGAATTGTTTTTTTTAATTTTTTTTTATTGGAATTTCTGTTTTTTTTTAAGAATTTCAAAAGTTAAAAATTTTTTCAAAACTTAAACTTAAAATATAAATTTGAAAGTCGCTTAAATTTTACAACGTTAATGCAAAAAATTCTTTAAAATCAGCCCTGACCCATTTTTAAGTAATTTAAGTTTTATAAAAATTAATTGTATTGCTGAACTTTTTGAAAGTTTCAAATTTTTTGTTTGTTTGATTTTTATTATTTAATTGATTTTGCAAATTCAACCTAAAACAATAATTTTAAAATTTGAAAATCGCTTAATTTTTGACAAACTTAAATGCAAAGAAATTCTTTAAAATATGTTGATTCGCTTTTGTGTTGCTTAAATCATTTTGAAACATTCACTTGTTCGGGCAGCAACTTGCTGCGCTCTTAAATCTTGCACACACATCAGTTTGTCAATATTTTGTCTAATTAATGTGGGCTGGGCCCAACAGCAAGCGGCGCATCAATTTCGGGTGTCATGTGCAACGAGCGGGAACTTCCCCAAGTGCCCCCGGGGACGATGAGGTTCAATACCAAACGAGCAAGAGATAGGTGAACACATCGATGCGATGCGATGCGAGGAGGAGAACCTAATGTAGCTGTCGCTATGTAAAAGGACGGGACGGGACTGGACGGGCACGATAGCATGAGGTATGGCAGCAACTGCTGTGCTGACAGCGCATTTTAGTCGCCCATGGAATACCGAAAATAAATCTTGGCATCTACTGACAGCGACACAAGAGCGAGCGAGCGAGCGAGAGAGAGAGAGTGAGTGAGCGAGAGCGTGTGCGCATTGAAAGTAAAATGCTTGAACCCACACGCAAAGCGAGAAGTAAACATTTAAATTTAAATTAAGTGGCTTGTTCGGCGTCATCGAATGCAACAGCTAATGAGACTTGTTTGTGCCACATGCAACGGCAAGGGGAATGTGGGGGGTTGGGAGTAGCAGGGAGCAGGGAGCAGTTGTGGTGACTGTAATTCGCAGCAGGGAAGCCTTCCTCGGAGTTTCTAATTGTATATGAGGGGGATTAAATGATATATGGTCATAAAATTAATTTCCAAGGCTAAGTTATAAATGTTGTTTGCTTAACAACTCAATAAGGCAGGTGCAGCATTAATAACCTCAAAGCGAATATATAATAACTAAGTTTATTAGAATAAATAATTCACGAAATAAAGAAATTTATTTTAAATTTAATATTTATGCTAACAATATTTGGGTATTATAAATAATTGAAAATCATTGTTTTAAAGTTGTAGCATTTTCAATTATTATTTTATTTTAATTTATTTTTAGCACATTTTTTATATTTATAAATAATTTTGTAACTCAAAGAAAAATATTGCTTACTCATCAAAATTTAAAAATAATTCGCGACTGTTCAGAAATAATTCAGAATTATTTTCAAATTACTTCAAATTCAATAATTTTTAATATATATTTTTTGTTACTTATTTTTGAGTTAATTTAGTCATTTTTATAATGTTCAAAATAAATTAATATTCAATCTCCGCATTATTTTTCATTAGTTTGCATAATTTATAATAATCCCGAATTATTTTGTGATTATTTGCAACTGTAATCAATTAGTAATTAAGTAAAACGAAATTTACTAATTTTTTAAGTAAAAATCAATTAAATTACTAATACTAGCAGCTATGATTAGGACCACAATATGTCACTGCAATAAGTTTCTATATTTATTGTAGCTTTTATTTGTTTGCTTAAAACTTTTCTAAAGGCTTTGCCTAATTATGTCATGTCTATAGAGCAATATGACTCAAATTGTTATAAGTCCAGTAAGCCGAAACTAAAGCCTATTGATAAATATGTTAGGCACTTGAGCTTCGCGTAAGTCACAATCAGTCATCAGCTGCAAATAGCACAAATAGATATAGAAACGAGCTATGGCTGGCGCATAATTTAAATAACATTTTAATTCGCGCTATATAAAACACATTGCTGAATCAGCCTACTGCGACGATCATTAATCATTTTTGCCAAAGCAAGTGGAGAGTGGGGAGAGAGAGAGTGAGAAACTCCGAGTTGCTCTCGGTTTAGCTGCAAAACACAAAATGAATATTTTCTTTGCTTTTTACGCAACACTGGCGCGAAGATTGATGTGACATTTCTGTTTTGGCCCTGCCGAGAAATATGGCAGCTACCCCCCTCACTCCCTTGTGGACTCCTGCAGCAATTGGCAATGAAATATTCTAGTGCCAGTGCAGAAATGACATTTCAATTCGAAAGTGTGCTGGGCACTCTACACTCTCAACTCTCGACTCGACTCGACTCGACTCTCTCTCTATCTTTTGGGATTGACAGTGAGTGCGAGAAATATATCGCCCAGCATAGCATTTTTGGTTTAACTTGGCTTTCGCCTTCGCATTCGCTTGTGTGCCAAAGCCAAAGCCAAAGCCATGACAGACATTCCGGCACGCCATCTATCATTTTGCTCTGCGCACCCAGTGCGAGGCTCCTCCAAGGGTTGTTGATGGCCCAGCCATAAATTATTTTTGCACGCGCGCGCTTTGGCGCACAATTTTTGCCGCACTGTAGACATTGCAGTTGGCTCCGAGCTTCAGAACGCGGCGAATTCGAAATTGTATTTTATTAACATAACTCATTTCTTAGGGCAATGAATGCAGCTGTCGCAGCCAAAAAAGCTCATTACTGTTACCAAAAGCAGCAAAAGATAACAAGAGAGTGCAACAGAGACAGAGAGAGAGGGAGAGAAAATAAATTCAAATTCAAATTCATGTCAGGCTAACGCCTTTGGCCTTGTCAAGCGTCTGTAGAGTGTTGTAGACTTTTGCCACCAAATCAGTTGGGCTGACTTAAAAGTTACCTACGCTTGTTGTAGAGTTGCCAACATGATCCTTGAACACACACACACACACACACACGGGCATCAGCACAATAGTTGGCCCACACTCAATCGCACACACACGCGCGTTACCAACGTTGCACTATGGGCAATTGCAGCTGATAATTGGTCAAAACTTGATTTTGATGGCAATGCATTGGCAATAGCTGAAATTTTAGCTTAGCTCTATACTATTCAGTTAACAGCTGTTAAACTCACGCTAGCTTTTATCGATAAAAATATGTTAGGCTACTAAGATGCTTTTAACTTATAAAATTGGTTAAATTTGAGGCGATTTACGAAATAAAATCAAATGAACTGGCTTAACCTACGTGCTTGGTAAAGTCCCGGGAATTCCCGACAGAAGCTTAACACCATGAATTTTGATGGAATGGCTTGATAAAAAACCTTTACATAATAAAATTTGATTTCAAACATAATGTTTGTATGTAATATTTGGGGTTTAGTAGTCCGATCTCAATAACCTAAGCACCACATGTAATAATAAGCAACAAGAATTAACCACTCTAGAGACAATTGCAGTTTTATAGCTTCAGAGCTGGACAAGATATTGTTAGTAAAAATGTTTCATAGACAAGTTTACTTGTTTCGCCTCTTCTCGCCTTCTTATCGTTTTAAAGGAACAACTCAAATTCAATAACTCCCCATTATAATTGTAAAAAATTCTATAGCAACCGCTGCATGCATTTTATGCAATTATAATTGTTTTTCTTTTTTTTTTTTTTCATTTATAATATACACATAGGCGTATTTTTATAAAATGCTGCACATTTTGTTTAATATCTTTATTTTTAAGACTTGCACATGAGAAGCAGGTAAATGTTGTAACTTCCTTTTGACTGATTGCCACAAAGACGTTTTAAATTGCCCATAGTGCGACGTCGTCGCCATACAATTTCCGCAAGTCGTTAAGTCGGTAATTTATACCTTTTGCCCCATATGCTGTAGTATGGTAATTTGTTAAGTAGAGTTAAAATAATTGCTAGTATTTATAATTTACACATTTCGCTTGGTAAATTTATCGTCGCGCTGAAAGTGCGCTAGATATATGTTCCCCCCTCCCCACTCGCTCCCCCCTCTTCAGCACCTTCGCATTACACATCGCGCGTTGCGTCGCGTCTGCCAAAAGCGCTTGTCTTGCAATTTTTGGGTTATTTTTGCGTTGCGCGTTGCGCAAATTTATGTGCCACAACTTGCGGCAGATACTTACAGCTGATGCTTTCAATGCTCTCTCTCTCTCTCTCTCTTCTCTCCCACTTGCTATTAATTTCGCTTGACTCCTTTTAGACGCACAACTTTCGCTTCGTTAGCTTTTGCTTCATACTTTTTATACCAGCGTAGTTACATTGTAACGTTTTTCGGTTTGTCGAAAACTTAGTTATGTTAATTTATTACGGCGGCTTGTATAGCTTCAAGAAATCCTTTTATATAGACAATGCGTCGTTGTTCACAGCTTGTTTGACACTTGCCGGGTGTAAATTAAGCATAGTTGCTGTGGTTTTTGAACAAGGATTGGAGCTTATAAAAGAAGAAATCTCCCTACCCCAAAAACAGTTAAAAACCCTGCTCCTTTTCGAAAAAGAAAAGAGATCTTCCAAACTAAGGGTAAAAACGAAAATGATTAGAAGCAGAAGGGAAGTAATTACTTCTAATTGATTAAATCTTTTCTTCCACAAGTTTTTTTTAATAAAATTGCCATCTTATTGATAGATGGCTGCATAGATATATAAAAGAAGAAATTTCTCTACCCCAAACAGAAAAAAACCCTGCTCCTTTTTGGAAAAAGAAAAGAGATTTTCCAAATAAGAGTAAAAACTTAATGAAGGAAGTAATTAGATAAAATCTTTTCTTCCACAGGTTTTTTAATAAAATTGCCTACTTATTGATTGATATGTAAGTGCATAGATATATGACAGGAACATTTTCAAATATTAGAATACACAGAGCTTAGTTATTTTATTATCCACAATTTTTATACACTTTGACATTTTTGTAAAAAATGGAAAAAGGGTATTATGAAGTTGTCCAAATGTAGTTTCAGGAGAAGGAGGCGTGGCAGACCCCTTTAAAGTATATATATTCTTGATCAGCTCGACGAGCTGGAGTCGATATAGCCATGTCCGTCTGTTCCGTCCGTCCGTCCGTCCCGTCGTCCGTTGTTTTGAGTTGCGTGTTCCTCAGGCAACTATAAGAGCTAAGAGCAAACAAATTTGAGTTATGTAGGGCTCCTATACCAGGACACTACGCTTTTATTTTATTTTTTTTTATTTCCTCCCCCCATCCCCCGCAAATAGAAAAAAACGATATATAAGGCAGTACAAAAATCTTTAAATCTGAAAAAAAATCCAAAAAATTGCCTAGTCATGTTTTCGACCGATTTTGTGAAAATTTCAAAACGATCGGATAAATAACATTGAAATTAAAAAAAAATAATTTCAATATAGACAGCGGGTGACTGTGCACGTGCTGACGCGCCATAAAAACGTCGCTGCCCGACGCAGCGGCGGCTGTCTCTCAAAATCTGGAAAACGGAAAACGAGCTGTGACGCGGTATGCTGTTTGTGTGTATGTGTTGTGAGTGCATGCGTGTGTTTGCTGCGTTACACTAGTCAAAGTGTATTTAAATGTTGGTGGCGCCCAACTTTAACCTGTCCACTTGTTTATATATTTTAGTTAGTAAGAAGCTTATTCATTTCATCAAAAATATCTTCAAATGTTGCCTCTAAGATAAGAATCTTCTAAAACTGATTTCAGTTCAAAGCTGATTTTGGGTTAATTTGAGAAGTTAACATAAATATATCAAATTAACACCAATGTTCTTAACTAATATGTCTTTGTACTATGACTAGAGCTGCATTGACCTATTACACTACCTAAATTCTAGTCTAGCCTCAGCTAAGTTTGCGAGTCCTAACTTTTAATTCTGCTCAACATAAAACACTTGCTAACGCGTATATCAGTTTAATGACTACAAGTCCAAGTGCCAGAGCAGCCGGCAGTTTGTAATGCTTTAACTCTAGACTAGACTGCTATTGCTATTTCCGCGAGTTGTGCCCCAGCTACCATTTGAAATCGATTGCGTACCACCCAGAAGGAAGATATATGGGTCTGCTTGCGACCTACCCTGGCCCCATAATGAGGCCATAAAAAGGGTTAAATAAAATGTGCAGCAATTGCTGTAAAAGCCAAACAGTCGCGAACTCCCAACTCCCAGACCCAGACCCAGACCCAGAGCAGAGCACACAGCGCAAATTTTCACGCTTTTATTTTGCTTGATTTTCGCGCCCGTTGCCGTTGCCGCTGCTTAAGAATTATCGATGTCTTTTAGGCAGCTTTCAGGCATGCTACATGCATACATATAAGCATAAATTTTAGCTTGTAGCTACAAATTGCTTCCGTTTGCAAGCACTTTAACTGAGAGGGTGGGATTGGGACTGGAAGTGGGAGTGGGAGTGAGAGAGTGTGAAAGCGCCGGGTAGAAGCAGTTGCTTAATAGACGAAAATAGACACATCAATGAAATTTATTAGTTTGCATGTGCATGTCCAAATGCAGCTGTGTGTGTGTGTGTTGCGACTTCCAATTACCGGATTTTGAGTGTACTTTAGTTGCGATTTTCTTTTTTTTCGTATGCCAAGACTTAAGTTAGTGTTAGATATAGATCTTGAATGCGAGAAGGAACTTGTAGATACTTGCTAATTTATTTGATAGAAAGAATGGCAATGCAATTTAATATGTAAATATTGGCATAGAACGTAATGTTTTGGTCTGAACTGATGATGATATTTGACTTCTGTCTTTATGAATCCTCCAAATAATTGTGTCAAGTAAACTTGATAAAAACAAATGATCTTTCAAAAGATTTATTACTCGACTCGTTATACGATTCTTCTTACTATCAGAGGTATCAAAGAAATCAGCTTCAGCGGAATTCTAATTCACTAGGAATATACAAAATATTCCCTGTATATATATATATTCTTATTTATTTTACAGAACCAATTTTATGCACTTCAATTAATTGAAGCTATTCCTTTCCTTAATAGATAATAAGATCGAGTGCATTTTTATGCTTGGATTATCTGTCGCTTGTGAAATCTATTATAGAAACAAGAGTACGGTATAAAACCAAACTCTCTGTAGATCTATCTAAGCCCCTTATGCTAGTCTCAATGAACTCTTTCAAAAACTGTCTTATATTTTTAAAAATCCTAGCTTATGTTTTAATAAAATACATAGCAGAATTATAGTTTTCATGTTATTATAATATTGCAGAATTTGTTGTTAACTCGACTATTTTAAGTCTAGTTATATTTAAAATTAATGTGTAATAACTTTTACGCAATTCTACGCTTGTTTATAACAGATCCATCAAAAAATTTCGAATTAACAATGGTATTTTTCTAGCTAATTCCGGAGGCCTTTGATCTTGCCGCGCTTTTCACACTTTTATAGGTCTATGGAATATTTGTATGTGTGTGTAACGACAAAGCGCAATACATAAATGCAATTGTACGTGGCACATGCCATAAATTTGGACTACAATATTTATTTATTTCGTCTATATGCTGTTTTTATGGAATAGACGCAGGCACACACAGACATAGACAGAGGAGAGACAAATGGCATGCCTCAATTTATGTGGCTGGCCTTTTCCGACTTTCCCCCAAACTCAGTTTTATGATGCTTCAAATTGTGTGATAATTAGCTGTACAGACGGCAGTCCAACGTGCACTGCTTGCCGCTCCGGCAAACTTCAAAGGGAAATTTACTTTCACGCCCACACAGTTGGAAAAATGAAAAGAACTCTGCGCTTTGCGCTTTGTTTAGGCGGCGTCGTGAACTCGAAAAAACATCAAAACCTAAACACTGAGCACATAAATTATATGCACTTCTAGTCGTGCAATTCCGAAACTAGACTAATTACTCGCAGTGTATTTTACTTGCAAAAATGCAATGCAATAAAATTTATTTTCATTTTCAACTCAACAAACAAACCCCAAGTCATAAGCTCATTAGGTCTACAGCTCTTTATTAGACCGCAGCCAAAGTTGCTGTTGTGGTCAACAAAGTCTCTCTCTCTCACACTCTCTTTCTCTTTCGCTGACTTTATTAATTGCTGCTCATTAGCGCAGCGCACTCATCAATCACTTTGACATACACACACACATGGATAAACATAAATTTATGCATCATGCATGGCATACTACGAAATAACCCCAAGATAAAAAATTATTTACTGACAGTCAAGGGCAGATAAGCTAAGGCCCGTTGCCCCTATGCGCCAGAGTAACTGGAAAAAGTAGTGGACAGGCTTCAGCTACATGTAACTTAATCGTCATAACTGCTTACAAAATGTTTACGAAAACCCTAGCAGCCTATGATAAATGACTTAGTTACAGTCAAAGAAGATTAAGCTAACTGAGCAGCAAAGAAAAACGAAAGAGAGTTGTATGAAAACAAATATGGGTGTGGGTATAATATATAAAATAATTAAAGAAGCCAAAAGTCACTAAAAAGTGACTTTAAGAATAAGTTCCTTATGCCTTAAAGTTTAAGTTAAAAATAAACAAAGGATTTAACATGATTATGCAGAAATAGCGTGGAATAGATATTTGGAACTAGATATTCATTTCAAATTGTTAGTTTAATTTTTTGCATAAAATCAAATGTCAAACTAATTCATTTCAATTAAAGCAGAGCAAGGAAATTGAGTAAAGTTTTCCTAACAAAAGAAGGCTTTTCTATATTATTTTTCATCATTAATAGTTTTAATATTGTTGAGGAATTTAATTAGAGTCTTCAATAAATTCAAGAGTATCTACAAAAAGGGCGTATCGATTTAATTTCCTCCAGATTTATCGATGTACTTACAAATCGAACCTCCCGAAAATTCTATAAATGCTTTTTTTTCCTCGAAATTGAGAATTCAACAGTCAAAAGTTCAAAGTCAAAGGTTCTCCACAACTCTTATTTTCATATTGAATTAAATTCAGTACATTTGAGCTTATCCTACATATAATGATATACGTATATCTATATGTAAACATTTTCTGGGGGGAATCCCCTTCGTTGTAGAAATTATAGTTCACAAATATGTAGCAAGCGTAAAAATTCGTAGAAGCCAAGACAGTGTAAATTTAAAGATTTACGCTGACGTTTGACACAAGAGCGTGGGTAGAGAAATTGAAACCGACGGTGATTTATATGGTGTTAGCTTAAGAATTATGGTTTTGTGTATGCAAAATTGCTACTGCTACTTGTTAAGGCAATGAGTCATCGATGGCAGGCAACAAAAATACTAAAAAAAAAATAGCAGTTCATGCAACAACTAATAAATTTTGGCTATATAACAGCTGTGCGGAGAATGCATTTTAAAATACTGTCTGTCTGTCTGTCAGTCAGTCTGTCTGTCTGCATAGATAACCGCCTGTGGACAGAGACATAAATAATTTATGTATACAACTTCATAACTTAACCCGTTCGCCCTTTTGTTGAAACACTTTGGCCATAATTTGGAGTTAGCCAAGCATGAGTCGAGTCGGAGTTTTGCTGTGTAAAGTCGTTAAATTAGTTTTCTTTTCATCTGGCTGGTGTTTTTTGGTTTTTTAATTGGATTTTATTATGCTCCAGCTGTCTGATATATTTATATTTATGATTTTTATACACTGTAGCTATAAAAATTGAAATGAATTAAGTGGCATCTAAATATAATGCATATATATATTTAATTGGTAGAACTAGCTGCCTGGTTTGAACTTTTAGTTGGTCGTTTTTGTGGTTTTCTTGGT
Organism: Drosophila busckii; assembly: GCF_011750605.1. NCBI lineage: Eukaryota > Metazoa > Arthropoda > Insecta > Diptera > Drosophilidae > Drosophila > Drosophila busckii. Next base: position 5,627,152 of record NC_046604.1, read on the forward strand.
TAAACGTGTGTGCATTTGGTTAATTACTTGGTTGGGCAACTAATTTGATGGCGCAGTTCAAAAGAACAAGGGCAAACAGATAAAATTTATAGTATGCGCCACTCGCTCGCTCTTTCTACACTCGATGCATGTGTAACGGCATTTAGGGAAATCTTTCAACGAGGGACTAAAAGGACCGCCAAGTGAGCCACACACATCACACATGTTGTATTATTATATATATTTTATTAAATTATATGAGGCACGTCTGTCTGTCTTTGCTTTCTCCTGTTTGTGATGTGCTTGTCTTTTTTTGCATGTCATACTATTATTTTTTCTCTTTTTTGATGTTTGATGTCTGATTGTTCAACATCTGTTTTAGGTGACATTGTCTCTACTCGTCTCTAGTTCTGCTGCCAAGGTCTCTAGAATTTTATGAGTGTGGTGTTCGGTTGTTCTGGGTGCGGGTTTGCTCGACGTCTTATATGCATGGCTCGTGCTATTATATTTAGTTGATTAACGGAGCTTTAATTATCGTTTTGGCAGTGTTTTGTTTTTAAATTAATTGTTACAAAAAAATATATATTCTCATTATAATAAAAATTATATATATTTGCTCTGTGGTTTAAAAGTGGTCTCCTGTATCATCCCTGGTCGACGTTTTTCCCTCTTTACCGTGTTCGTTGCAAGTGCAACTTATATGTCAAGGTCATTCTAGTCCGTGTCTGTTCTGTTCTGTCAGTGACTGTATCTGGTAGCTAAATGGGGAAATTCCTTAATGCGTGTAATGCAATTTGTTCTAATGGGCTACATTATGACCAACAAATATTTCGAACAACGTGTTTAGGGGTTCATTAATTCGACTCCTTTGCCACAAGCACTTAAAGCCTTTGTCTTTATTTTTTTTAGGGAGAAAGCAAGAAAATTATTATAGCCTATGCTAGAAGCTCACAAATTATTTTTGACATTTTATAATTGATGCGCTTAATTTAGAATTTAAGAGTTTGATTATTATTATGCTGTTGTCATGTTTGTTGGAGATAGTGTATAGAAATTTTATTTTTAAAATATTACTTTGCTCAAAATACTATATAATGTATTTCTATGATTAATTTATTTCAGTATGGTATGAATTAATGTGCTTTCTGTCTTTGTTATAAATTTGTGATACTGGTTCTATGATCATGCTAGTTTTGCTTTTTGAAATAAAGTGTTACAAAAATAAATAAGTTACTTTATCAGTTGTTAGTTTTGAATAAGATTGACAAAAAATAAAACAAAATGATGAAAATGAACACGTCACAGTGACGAGAACCCGCATTCGTGCAGCGGTGTCAAATATGCTATCTTGTTGTTTGTTGTTTCATCTTAAGTCATTTAAAGCTGTACACTGTGATATATCCCCGTTTTTTTTTTTTATTAACCTCATTTAATATTAAAATAAATAAATAATATATAAAAAATAATAAAAAAGTTTTTTAAATACATTCAGTATAGAAAATGGAAAAATGTTTGTTGCATTTTTAGAGTTTAGAATATAATAGAAGATAACATTTTAGTTCCCAAAAAAAATAAATAAAAAATAAATAGATGATCTTACTAATGTAAGCATTTCAAACAAATTATACAGAATGTATAGCACACTCTCTAAGGCTTAAAATTTATTTTATTTAAATCGATATGGTATTAAAATTAATACAGTCGAAGAAATATCCATTAAAATATGCAATATAAATAAAAACAAATGTATGTTTAGCAGATTAGCCCACATGATTAAAGTAACCTTTTGTATAGAGTATAATGAATTTAATTGCCCTATGTTAAGTGTCAACAATTTTGAAATGGGTTCCCAGGCACACACACACACACACACACACACACACACACGTGCACAAACATTTAGAGAGCCTTTGGACAGTTGTACTGACAATATAAAATAATGTGCGCAGCATTTTTGTTTTTTTTTTTTGGCAACATTTTTATGACAGGCAACAACAGTAAAAACTTTGACCTCTGTCTGTCGAACAGTCTGTTCTTTTTTTTTTTGGAGTGGACAACCTCTGACCCACATCAGCGCCCAAATCATGCGTACGCCTGTCGAAAACTTTGGGAAGCAACCAAAACTCCAACAAAAGAGCGCCCATCAAACTCTCGCAGCATATATCGAGTTGTATTGTTGTTGTTTTTTCTTTTTGTTTTTGTTGTTGCTGGGGCATCAAAGCAATTTTTGCTCACTTTGCCTGCTGCTGTTTTTGATAAGCAGCGAGCACAAGACGCTGCACAGCGATAAGAGCTCTCGCTCGCTCTTCTTCTCTCTTCTTCTCTCTCTTACTTCTCTCTTGCTCCTCCTTTCTTCTTCTGATTTCTGCTCTCTTTTCGTTTGTATCTGGCTTCTCGATGCTTCTGTGGTCCTATTTTTTTTTTTCCTGTCTGTTGCAGAATGCCATCTCTCCCGCTAAAGAAGCAATGGAAAAGTGGTTTGGTTTTCAATTTTATTGTGTTATAATGTTCTGACTTATTTTTGTTGACAGCTATAATGGTCTCAATATGTAATTGTCAGATATACATGATAAACTTCGTGAGACTCAGTGGCTTATTGACTCTCTATTGACTTGCTTGTCTCCTCATCTGACACTTGCATGTCTTCCTAGCTAAATCCATTACAATGTGTGGCCCTCGGCATACTCGTATTTTACACCTAAGCTTACAGCTGTGCTTTGACGTGTTTGTTATTGAAATGATACGAAATTACTTCTCAGTATACATTATACTATATTATGTATGTATATTATATTATGTGTTTGGTGGATATGTTATAATTTTATGTATAAATCTCTAATTTTGTTATCTTGTTAGTGCATATAAATAATAAGAGTGTTAAATAATTGTTAGTTGTTATATGACATTTGTTTATACGCTGTAATGAATTTTTTATTTTTGTCTTTAATATTCAAGGTACAAATGGTTCTCAGTGTAATTAGAAGATAATTAATAGCGCTAAAACTTACCCGCAATATTCACATGAGAACATATAAGTATATTACACATCACACTATATGAAGAGTACAATATTTGAACAAATAATATAATATTTATATTATTAATAGAAAAAGTAAAATACAATCTAAAATACAGTTTAATGCATAGACAACAAATGCTTTATTATATTATTATTATTTATTTATTAATTTATATTGCAATATCGCATATGCGCTAGGAGCTAATTAATACTCAGCAGGGTTGCTCTATGCTTTACTCTATTGACTAATTAAGCCGCTTATCGTAATGTAAATTAACACACTCAGCAATATAGATAATTTGCCGCTATTTGCCTTGCAGCTATTATAATGGGCAAAAGTATTTTCTAACATTTATATTTATGTCAATGTTATATAATTTATTTAAATTATATGTTACACTTGCACTATATATATAAACTTCTTAAAAGATTGCAATGTTGCAATTGTTCAGCTCAACTAATCTCAAATTAAATAAATTACGTCGCATACTTAAATTGGTCGGGCGAACACTATATACTATGAAATGTACAAATTGATCGAACTATATCTTGTTTACATTTATTCGAGTGATGTCATAAAGCTAGGTCTGCTGAATAAGGAGACTGACTAAGAGTTTTCATTTGTTTATGAACCCTTTTTTTTATCTATTCGTATTTAAGTTTCGCTCGTGTATATTTGTCTTGCGACTTTTGGAGTTTTAGCTCAGCTGCAAAAATTTCTTTATTTTATATTTGTTTGTGCTACTATATGAAATTTGGTTATAATTGTGCATATATGTATTGTGATCCAATAACATCTTATACATTGGTTATATTTAATATTGCCTATTATATAATGTCTCCTATATGTTCTTGTTGGGTGTGCTCAGTTCATAAATGTCTCTGAGTCTTGTTCTGCTTGTTTTTTTGTGTTTGTGGTTGTTTTAGTTGTATTTTTTTTAAAGTGGGCATAATGTTAGCCAAAGTGGCTCGTAAGCAATATGTCAATTTATTGTTTGTTATTTAAATTTTATTTTATGGTTTTTTTAGTTTTTGTTTTTGTTTTTTTTTTTTTTTTTTTATTTTTTTTTTTTTTCTTTTTTTTTTTTTTTTTTGATTTTTTTTTTTTTTTTTTTTGTGTTGTTTTTTTTTTTTTTTTTTTGTTTTCTTTTTTTTACTTTTATTGCTATTAATATATGAATATAGTGTGATGTAATATATATATGTTCTCCTAGCGCTTTCTTTCCTGGTCGTGGTGCTGTTCTGTCTCGCCTTTTTTTTTAGTGTCTTTATTCTGTGGTTCTGTGTGTTATGTTTAATTGGCTCTGCTCATTTGCAGTTCTTGCTTGTTTTGTGGTGGTTTTTTTATGTGCTGACTGTTGGCTCGTGTTCAGGTTTTTTTTTTCGTTTTTTTTTTGTGTGCGTGTGTTTTGCGCTAATTCTTCGCTGACAATTCATCTAATGTTGCGTCGTCTGCTTTCGCATGCTGCTCTCTCGCTCTCCTACGGTAAGTCGCGCTTTATATTTTCACACTGTTGTTGCATTTGCTCTCCAAGGCTATGCGTAACTCTTAGCTTTTGTCAGGCTTAAGCTGACTAGTAGTTCAGCTTTTGTCTGGCTAAACTGCATACAAATTTAGCTTTTTGTCAGCATTTAGTACAATTTTTGTTTGATTAAAGTTTTTAAATGCATTTTGTTGTTGTCTAACTTAAAATAAATATTAAAAAAATACTTAAACTTTTTTTGTTTTGCACAGATATAAAATAAACAAAAAAGATATCAAACTCATGAGAAATAAATTTGTTTTTCAAAAGAAAATATACTAAAATGTCTATTTAACATGCATTATTGCTTACATCTTATGACGCTTATTAATTGGCTTTAAATTTAAAAAAAAGCAATGTAATTTATAAGCTTGCGTTTATTAACAATGCATAAAAGTTCAAACATATGTACATAGAATGTAAAATACAATGGGGCGATATAACTGTATGCACATACAAAATTGTATAATTGAAATTTATTGCACAATTTATCGTTGAGACGTAGAGTCTGACACGAACTGAGATCGCAGCTCCAGCGTGGCAGGCAGCGTTGAGTGGCAGGCGTGTGAGAGAGTGAGAGAGGGGCGGCGGGGGTGGCGGTTCAATCGTTCATTTAGCATGACATTGCCGCTTCGGTTCGGCTTGTGCTTTGTGCAGTCGTTTGCGAGTGCGAAATATTGAAATTTATGTCAATTTAAAAAGCAAAGTTGTCGTGTCAATCATAAAACTCAATTATCGCACTCGAAGCTTTTTATGCTTTTGGATGGTTGAGCAAAGTAAAGCGTTAAACGTTGCAGGGCGGCAGAGGGGGTGGCGTTTAACAACTCAATTGAAAAAGCGATTTGAAAGCGTTTTTCACTTTACGCGTGTCTGTGTCCGTTCGACTGTCTCCCCTCTCTCTCTCTCTCTCTCTCATAATTTCTATGCGGCAGGCATTTGATTGCCGCCAATCAGACGCGCTTGATGACCATCATCAAAACATGCCACTTCTGCTTTTGTGCGCTAATCGTCCAAGCAACCAACAACACTATTTAACACACACAACACACACACACACATAAATTTAACAGACAGACGCGCTCACTCCACCAACAAAGGCCCCACGCTTGGGCACTTAAGTGCTGCGGGACTTTTGAGTGGCAGTGGCGGCTCTTCGAGTAATTTGTATGCCCTACAGCCTGCATCTAGTTGCTGTTGTTGTTGTTGTTGTTGGCACGTCAGTTTGAATGGAAGTGTCAGCTAAATGTTTGCAGCCAAAAGCTGCACTTGAAGATCAAAGCGAGCTGAAGCTGACAGCCAAAGAGAAAATTCAATTTTAAAAAGCATCAAATGTGGTCTTAAGCAAATAATATTTTAGCTAAGTAAAACATAATGAAGGAAATAAAAGCTATATTGCTTGCCTAAGTTATAATATGGATTAATAAAAATAGGAGTATGCGTTTGTTTAAAAGTTATAAAAATAGATAATTTATGTTTTTTTTACTAAAATATGGATGAGAACAGATATGAAGAAAAGGAATAGCTAACCTAACTACACAATAGATAATATTATAATAATAATATTATATGTAAATTGTTACAATATTAAAAAAAAGTATAAATATGGATACATTCGATATGAAACTTGCAGACAGTAAATATCTAAAATTAGAGTAATTAAAACCATACAGTTTAATAAAAGAATTAAATGAATTTAAGTAGTTTTAATTATGAAAAAATAAAGTCCATATAGAATATAATATAGATTTAATTTTTTCATATAATTTTGTATACTATGCTTAGTTTTCTATATAATTTAACGAATCAGCTTAAGTCAAATAAGTATTTTAAGTAAGTATTATAAGCTGAATAGAGATTAAAAAAAAACTATAATCTTGAATACTCCATTTAATTATACGAAACAGTTTACTTCGCGTTCGCAACTTGAAGATAACAATGTGTAAAATGCTTAAAGCCAACACAGTGTGACAGATTTAGTACGCTGCTTACTATTTTTTGTAGTGTGCCTAAGGCCGCAGAATATTGCAAAACCCAAGACTCAAATTAAACTGTCACAGTCACTCAAAACAAACTGTCAACTTTATTATTAATTAAACGTCAGATTATAGTCGCTACGGCGGCGGTCTCTGTAGTTGTTACTCAGGTGCGTGTGTGTGTGTGTGTGTGAGAGGATAAGGGGTAACTGGCAAATCAATTGGCGTCAAAGACATTGCACACTTCTTTGAAGCTCACGCCAAATCACAAATATAAACACACATAGATACAATTTATGTTTGTGTGTGTTACAGTTGCAGACACCGAATCTGACAGCCGCATTAAACAGCTTTTTGTCACACACACACAGATACACATGCACACAAAGAGAGATACAACCGACAGACAGTCACAATCTCTAGTTCAGTGAGCTGGAAATTTGCTATGCGAGGATTAGTGTTTGTGTTTTGCATTAAGCATAATTCATTTTGAAAAATGATTTGTCAGTCAGTCGTTTAAAGTCCAATGCACGTAATCATTAAAGCCCCCAAGATGTTGTTTAAACAAAAGGCAAACAAATTATCACTTAATATGGTGCCAAGTGTGATTGTTTTATGTCTTTTTTCAAGTGAGTAATTGTTTTAAATTCTATTAAGTCTATTAATGCAAATAGAATTTGCTTATACTTATTTGAAAATTGAAAATTAATATTATTAAGCAGACAAACAAAGACGTAATTATTTCTATAAATATTTATTATTAATTTATGTACATTAGTAGTACATTAATATTTATTGGATTAGTTAACATATTTTCCAAAAGGCTTTTATAATATGATACATAGTTAAAATTCAAATATTTATTAATTTATCTTAATTCTTATTAATTCGTATTGGATTAGTTTCTTAATTTCAAAAGACTTTTTATATGGCTGTATATTTAATAGCATTAGAATAAAACATAATTAAATATAAATGAATTTATTAATTTATATAATTTAAATTATATTTATTAGCTCATTTTCTAAAGACGTTTAATAATATATATATAAAAGTTAGTGAAAGAAGTTATTTTAAACAAATTTTTTATAAAATATTTTAGAATATCAATTTCTCTCACGAATTAATTGACTTAAGTATTTATTTACCGAAGATAAATATAAACTGTGAGCTAGAAACTACGCGAATGCAAAATAAAATAAAAAAAATTAAATGCTCGTTGGTTGTGCTCAATTGTCTTTAGAGCTAAAAACAATTGATTTATGAGCAGCAATCAATGCCAAGCAACAACACCTTGTAGTAGACATTAATGTTTTATGTTTCGTAAAGCGCTTTTGTGTTTTTTTTATTTTTATTTTCTTACACACCAAAGACACATTGAAGCGAAAATGGTCAGAGTCTGGCTACAAATCAATTTAAGCTTGACAACTTAACAGTCTAATCGTAACCTACAAAATGGTCGTCGCTACGTGAACTGACACTGCTAGTGAAGGGAGGGGTAGGGGTAGGGGGTTGTGGAGAGTGGGGAGCGGCTGAGTAGTAGACAACGCCAACTTAATTGACCAGCAGCTGTCTGCATAAACTCCAAACACAGAGCGTCGCTCCCTGCCTTTGTCTGTGGCCGACGCTGACGCCAACTGAGACGTCGACAGCGACAGCGAGTGTGCGGCTTTAGTTTTGAGTTTCAGAAAATTGTCATATTGCAAGCGCACGCAGGCGCAGCGTAAATGTTCAAAATTATAGTTAAGCCCATAAATAACGCTGACTAGGCAGCCGCTGAAACTCGTTGCCATTTGCTCTGCTCCGAGATCTCGAGTTCGATCGCTTGCTTAGGGCACTGTCCGTGCTCTGGGGTCTGGGTCTCTGGTCTCTTTTAGACAATTTAAAGGCGGTTCGTACTCAATAAACCAAATTCCGCACATAATTAATCGCTGCCAATGTCGAAGGCAATGGCAACAGCCCAAGAGTCCAAGACTCCTTCATGCTGTTGTAATACACTTTGACAATTCTTTATACAAAAGGGTATTATGAAGTTGTGCAAATGTGTGTAACGGGCAGCAGGAGGCGTGACAGGATCTTATAAAGTGATCAGCAAGACAAGCTGAGGTCCTTACGTCTGTTAGATTAATTAGAATAACCAAATTTTGTATGTAGCTGCTCCTTTACCCCATACAAATCGTTTTTATTTTTTTTATTTTCATTTCCTTGCCGCTTTCCCCACAAATCGCAAAAAAAAAAACCGAAAAAAAATTCGAAATTAATAATACATAAGTTTTATTTTGTTTTCGATCGCTGCCCTAGTCAAAGTGCATCTTAAAGTTGATTGCACCCCATTTTGACTGCGCCCACTTGTTACAATATTTTGTTTTGACTACAGCAAATGTGGGCTTGAGAGTTGAGTGAGTTGATTCAGTTGCGCGAGAGAGGCGAAACTTTTTAATAGTCGCGCCATAATCGTAAATCTTTTGTGTCCGCTCTGCAGCTGCCGCTCTCGGGGTGGCAAGCGGCACTTGGGGCCATTATTTGGGTCCCCAACCGGCGGCCAGTTGCCACGGATTGAGGCGAGTACAAAACCAAAGCTACCTTGCCACAAATCGTACTCAACAACAACAGCAAAGAAAAAAAAAGTGTTCACAACTTTATTTATTGTTCGAGCACATTGCGTGCTAAGGACTGTCGTTTATATATTATAGCAGCCAACGCCATCGCCGAGCTCAGCGACAAATAACGAGCTTACTGAACGAAAATGAAGCATGATCTTCCCCAAAGCTCAAACAAGCAATTGTAATTAGTTTCAGGTTCAGCATTTTAATATATATTTATGGCCTAAGAGGGCGGGACAAAATAGAAAAATAATTAATAAACATATAGTAAATTATAAAAAATATTATTGGCCATAAATTAATTGGAGATTACAATATTATTTTAGAAGATACTTATATTATTTGGCAAACTGTTCACTTAAAAAATTCTCTTTTATTTAAATATTTTCTAAGCAATTTTTAAATAAATATTACATTATTTTATTTGATTTTATATAAAGTTTAGTTTGAAATCTATATGCTTTTTTAATTTTAAACAGTTTTATTATAAATAATACTTTTGTCCGTAATTTTTAAATATTATTTATAGTAATATTAAAAAAATATATTAGCCATAAATGAATTGGCTTACAAAAATTATTTAGAAGATATTTTATATTATTTGAAGACTGCAGTAAATTAATTATTTTAATTTACAAACACTTTTATTTAAAAACTATTTTCTAAGCTTAGTTTAAATAAATATATTATTTATTTATCATATTGATTTTAATTTTATTATAAAACATTTTCCTAATTGAATTGAAGTATTGCTTGAGAATATTTTAAAAATAATTCTTGCTTAGAGTAATATTTTTCAAATACAATATATTAATACTAATACTTTAAAATTAATCCACCTTACTTTATTATACACTTTCTATTTGATTTGAAAATTTCTTAACAAAGATATCAAAAGGCAACAATAACTAAGTTTGACTTGCATAAGCATTGTAAACAAAATCGCAATAAAAAAAGTATCTGCTGGATACATTCATTTACATGGCTATGTAACAAGAGTCAGGCAGCAGGCTAGGCTAAGTGAAAAGACAGACAGAGAATGACAACGAGATATTGTAGAGAGAACTGTCAGTTGAAACTGACATACAAACTGACAGCTTGAAATTGAGGTTTTCTCCAAGCTGACAGCATAACACGTCAACTTAAAGAGGCATAAGGCCAACGTATGCGACTGCCAACGACTAGATACAAAATAGATTGAGAGTCACAACTGGCAAAATGGCAATGCAATAGAGTAGTAGTCGCTGTGGATGGAAAGGATTTGGTAGAGTGAGATGCACACGGGTCTGTCAAAATGATATGATCGCAAAAGTAAGCGCGAATGCTTACGCATGCAAAAGATAGTGTAATGACTAATACTACAGCACATTATAATCATCAAGTGTTGCAACTTCTTTGAGCTCCAGCCAGCCAGGTATGCACATTAGGGTGGCTCGATTTGAATAGAAAAAAATGCAATACAAAAAATTTTAATTAAATCAAATGAAAAATCGATTTCTTATCATCAATTGCAATGTTAGCTATTGGAATAATTTTATGGAACTTAACTTATATCATTATAATTTTACATAATTTCGGCTGGATAAAATTACATTTGAAGAATGTAACCAGTCGTTTTTCAAATATAAATAATAAATAAATAATAAAATGCAAATAAATTTAAATGTTAATTTGCTTAGAGACAGAATTAATTTTAGAGGCATAGTTCCTATGGAAAATATTCTCAGAATTTTCCGAAGAAAACGAATTTATTATAACACTTATCGAGCCACCCTAATGCACATGCCAAAGACAGCTTTAGCCTGTCAGCTTGTTGAAGCTGCGAATCTGAACTGGGTCTGAGTCTCAGTCTCAGTCTGAGCCTTGGTCTTGCTTTTGCTCTTGCTTTGGCTCTTGGTGTCTGCATCTGCGTCTTGTGTTTATCTTTGGGTTTGCTGCAGTTGCTTGTTCAGCATGCGTGTTGCTTTTCATGTTTACATTAATAAAAGTCAAAGGTTCTCTCGAAACTGACATATTGTAATTTATGTTTAGTGACAGCTTTATATCGGCGAAAAGCGAAAAGCGTATTTTAATCACTTGTTAATTTGCATAAATAACTGCGCACGAGCTTCAAACGAGTTATAGTCTGACAATTTTTTTGGGCTTCAGTTTATATAGCACATTATACTCTCGCTAAGGTCACACACAACATTTAAATGTCGCAACATGCATTCAATTCTATTTCAAGCTGCCACTTAGCGTGGAGGCCTCTTGTCAGTTTTATGTCAAAATAAATGAAGCTAAATGACAGTTTAATCAAGGCGTCAGTGACCAGCCTACCTACCCTAACTACCCCACCCCACACACACACACACACACCATAGCAATAACAATACACTTTACATTGTATAATAAAAAAAACATTAGCGCACTGACGAGTACATTTGAGCTCAAGTCTCGTTTAGCTTGCAAATGTTGCTGCTGACACTTGACAAGCGACAACACTGACAGCTAAACAATCTAAGCAAATGAGCAAAAGCAGCTTGCATAGACAGTACATATCTAGAAATAAGATCTTCAATCAGCGACAATGCCCCTTATATATTATTATTATTATTTATTATAATACATTAGTTTTTAAGTACATAAGCATATCTTAATCTAAATGCGAAACTAATTAAATTTTGTTAATAAAAATTTTATATTGAAAAAAAATTCGAAAACTTAATTTTTTTAGAATTGTAATCAAATATTTTTAAATTGTATGCTATAAATACAGCAAAAACTTTTTCATTTTTGACTTAAAGGCAATTTTTCTTAAAAATGCTTCTACAATTATTTTTTAATTTACCTAAGAATTATTACATATGTATGAACTTTATATTTATATAGTATATTGTTAAATAATATTTTATTATATATCAAAATAAATCTCAAATACATTTTTTAAAAATTGTAATCATCAAAGTTAAATATTTTTCAACTAAATTTTTATGTTATAAATACAAATAAATACAAATATTTGTTGGCCTTGACTTGAATTTTTCTTAAAAATGCATAGAGAATTATTTTTTAATATACAAATTTATGAACTTTTTATTTATATAGTTTCTTAAATTACATATTTGTTTCTATTTAACATAGAAAATTTGACTAGCTAAAATGAAATTATTTATTTAATATTTTTTTTTGGAATTTGGTATATCAGCTGTCAATTTGCATATTCTCATATAATTAATTTAATGTCAGCCTATTGTAGTCTAAAATATTCTCAAAAATTTCATAGGTGTTATTTCTAGCGCTTAGACCGGATGTGAATGACAATTAAAAGTATTTACTTTCCATTTAACTTTGTCGTCTCTGTCTATTTGCACATCCGAATTGTATTTTTAGTAAGTAAAAGTACAATGAAGAATCGAAAATAAATTGTGGGGCAAATGACGAGGACAAATGAGAGAAGAACATTGAGCGCCGAGCATAATAATGAGGTGCTGAGCTGAAAAGCAACATGATGTCTCGCTGCTTGATCAAAATAGAAACCCACACATAGGCATAGACATATAGACATATACTAACATGTGCTCAACGTTCAGCGATGGTTCTTTCAGTTTCGGATCTTATGCCGCGTCATCGTCAACGGGGCGAAGAACTTGTTTACAAATGAATTTAATTGATCAATCAGAAGAGGCGAGTGAAGATCAAAAAAACAAGATCAAAGTAATGCGTGCAAACAGACAAATGTGGCAGTGGCAGCAACAAGCGCTGAACATGCAACAAGCAATCAGTGGCAAGTGGCAAGTGGCTGGCGGCAAGTGGCGAACTTGACGAACGAGCGCGGGTTGCAGCAAGTTCTATACACATTAGACATATTCCTTAGTGTTTCAGCCAGTCAATCACTCAATCACTCACTGACTCATTCATTCAGTCACTCACTCACTCAGTCAGTCAGTCAGTCAGTCATTCATCTCGCCAGCCGCTTTAAGATTCATTGCCTTGCATTGTTGTTGTTGTTTTTGCTGCTGCTGCTGCGTTGTTTTGATTGCCATCACTCAATGAACTTTGATTGTTGTAATTGTGATTAATCAATAACGAAAACACTTGCACAACATCCAAACATCTCCCCCCAGTTCAAATGTCCGACAATGGGGACTACACAAGCAACTTCATCAGCCACGCTTGTGGGCTTCTCGCCACTTGACAAAGCTCAAGTGGTGCACTGAGAAAAATTAATTGAATTTAGAGCTTGATGAGGCAGACCTTTGTTGAAATCAAAGATTAAACTATTTTATACATTTTTGAAGCTAAAACACAAACTTTGTTTATAGATAATCAATTATTAAATTAAATGAAATATAATAATAAATATTTAGTAATTCTATAATACTATTTAATTGAATTAAGTTTGGTAAAGGAAATTTAACAGATGAAATTTAATGCTACAAAAAACATAATTGTTGCTAAAATATAAAATTTATAAATAATTTATTTCTTAATGTTGAAATTATTGAAATATAAAAAAATTAATTATTTTTAAATTTTAGATTTAGCATTTAGATTTAAATTAAATTTATTTAATTTAAATTAATTTTCCTGTTAAAAGAAATTTGCGTATATTAAATCGCAGTTTGATATTTTCAGTTCTTTGGGTGCTATAAATTTTTTCAATAGGCTCTACTTTTGGGTCAGATTTATGATATTTAACTGCATTTTCCGATTATATTTGTTTTGGATCAAAGTGTATATTATAGTCTGCAGCTGCAGCTTTGCTCAATAGAAAAGTGCAAACAATAAATTAAAAAAATTGAATTTAAAAGACAAATATCTGGCCAAGCATTACAACATTTTTTTTTATCTTAACAATTTAATTAAAATTTATAACTAAGCAACTATGTGTGGGTTTATTCAAAAATTTAAATAATTGCTGCTGAAAATATTTGTTTAAAGCACTGGCGGCTGGCTGCAAACATAAATTGTGTGCTTATATTAAATGCATATATTTATGTTCTAGACTCGACCTTTTTGGCGATAATGTTCGCCAGCATCCGCTTGTAAATCATATTAAAATATTTAAAAACACAAACAACAAATACACATGTTCATAAATATGTAAGCGATAAATTCCAAACAAACTAACCAGACAGTCTATGTGTGTGTGAGTGTGCGTGTGTGTGTGTGGTTAGTGTAGTGCATTGAGATAAAGCGTAAAAAAAGTGTCAATTGTGACTCTTTGGGTTGCAGCTGTGCGGCGGCTGTAGTTGCTGCAATTATCGTGCAACAAATCATGGGGCAGCATTTGTTTTTGTAGTTTATGGCATTAGTTTGTGTTAATTTATGTGCCATTTTATGAAATATATACAAAATTATAAGTTATTATTGTTATGGCGCACAGATTTTCCCAAACAGCCAACAACCACCCCACCCCACCACCCACCCACACAGTCAGCAAATGTTTTTATCGCCCAATGTGCGCGCTTGGTAAAATATTTATTTCGATTTGTGCAATCGTAAATTCTTTTTGCTTTTTGTTTTTCCTTTTTTTTTTTTTTGTTGTTATTCGCCAGCAGGCATGTCAGCTGGCTTTTATTTATGAGGTTTTTGTGTTTTTGTGACCTCAACCGGATGCTTAGTTCTCATTGCAGTTGCAATTGCAGTTTCGTAGTTGCAGTTGCACTTCACTTCATATTGTTGCAGCTTTAAAAATGTATAGCAAATAAATAACAATCGCATTGGCCGAAAACAGAAAAACAAGCCACTGCCACAATGCTTGACTCTCTCGGTTATATATCTTGGCTAAAATACTTCCGCAGCTAAATGCGTCGCTTATGGCGCTTCAGCTAGAACTGCGCACCAAAGGAAGTTGAAAGTAAAAAACTTTAGCAGTAAAGTAATAAGTAACTGCGAATAGAAATTTGATAAATGCAAAATCAGTGCTATGATATATATTATAGTCAACCTGGGTTGCAAAAGAATGCATTCAGTAGTGAATGATTGGCCTGATTCATTCATCTTGAATTAACTTTTTTTTGAATGCATTCATTTTTTATCAATCTGAATTAAAATTATGCGGAGAATCATACTTAAAGAATTATTTTGAAATTGAATTAATTCATTTTTAAATTCAATTTGAATGCTTATTTTGAATTGAATGCATTCTTTGAAGTTTAATTCTCATTGAATGCAGCTTTTCATTCAATAATACTAATCGAAATAGGCTGTGATCTAACCCATCATATCTTAAAGTATAATACTATATCAATAAATATAAAGACTTTGTGGAAAGTGTACAGAGACTGTTCTCGTTATTAAATTTTTGCCTTTACACTTATAATTCACGTGTTTTTTAAATCAGACGAAGATTTTGATCGTGATTTTACTTCATGTGATTTTTTTTAAATCAGCGATGGATTTTGGCTTTACGTGGGTTTGATTAGTGATTTTTTTAATCAGTGATTAATTTTTAGATTTACGTAATTTTTTAATTCAAAAATGATTTGATTCTTTTACATATCTGATAGAAACGTTTATGTTAAGCATTTTGCATATTTATTTCACAAATTCATTTACTAAAAATACAAGTCAAAGAAAGTTGTATCGTTTTCGACTTTAACATTTGAAAAATAATATTCTATTAATAGAGCTCGGGCGTGTCGCTTCATCTCAGCATTCTCAATAATTTCAAGACTTTTGCGGTTTTTAAATTTCACCGCAAAATAGCGTTGGCCCTCATCGTCGAAAGCTGCAAGCACCGAATCCGGCTTCAGGCCACGTTCAAAACCATTGTTGGCAGTAGCCAAAGGTAAACCATTCTTTGCAACTCGATCCAAGTGTTTGCTTATAAATTCATTTATGTTCACGTTGTCAGTTTGGCGAGTCGACGAACTCTCACTCAAAGGATTTTTGCGAGGTCGTCCCTGCCAAACGATTTGGTGCATATCAAAATTAAAAGCAATTCTATATAAATATTGTGTTGAAATGAAAAACTTACACGTTTTTTGGGTTCAGCTGCTTGCTTACATCTGTTCATATAATTAAATAAAGATGTGAAATTAGCACAGTTTTTAATTAAAAATGCAACTAATTCGACTTACCAGGAATCGCTTTCGGCAGCTTTGCTGCTTTCACTTCCTTCTTAGACGTTTTTCCGCCAATCTTCAACTATTAAATTTGATTTTCATTTAAACACAGCTTTTCATTTATTCACAAATTTTCTTACCATTTTTTGCCACCATTTTGTCGGAATACAAACACAAGTGAATTTTAGTCTAAGAAAATTTGACATTTCAGCCAAAGCTGGCTTGATAAAATTCTAAATTTAACGATTGATGCTAAGTTTTAAAATAAATAACAGATGGGAGTTTCATTAGCGCATGCTTTGATACAAATATTTGACATAAACCTAAATATTTAACTTGTAAAAAACTTGCGCTAAATAATTTATGTGGAGTTGCCCACACAAACGAAAGCGCAGCAGACGCCCCAAACATTAACCCATTTAAACTTGAGTGCAGCTGCAATAAAAAGCACAGCAAATGCCATTAGAGCAGAAAGAGAAGGGAGAGCTGGCAACGCATCATAAAGCAAAGACACAATAAAACTAAAGCCTCAAGTAGCTGTCGGCGTGGCTAATGCCAAAAGGTATTTGCAGAATTTAGGGTTAGTCTCAGCACCTTTGGGGTGGGGGGAAACACATACATTGTATATATAATAATGATTTCGAGATGGCCAGCGGGCCAGACTAATTGACTCATAAATTAGCCAGAGAGTCAAGAGCTTTGCTCATTTGCAGTAGTTGCTGCTTGCTTGGGAATGTTGACAAATTTGCCCGCATGTCTGTGACACTTGCACATCAAAAGCAGCCAAAGAGTCAAAGGAGGCGGGGGCGTGGCATCGGACAGTGACGCAAAGTGCATTTGACAAATGACATTTCACAGACTGCCAGACGCATTTTCTCTGGGCCATAAAAATTTTCATTTTCGTTTCGTTTTTGAGACCCGAGCCGTTGCCAAAGTGCTTTTAAGTGAATTAGTTGCTGTTGTTGTTGTTGCTTAAACACAAATGTATAATTTGGCATAAGAACCTGCACCCCTAGAAATATTTATCATTTTTATTAAGTTTTTTTTTTTCATGCGCGCACCCAAAGAAGATCTCAATTTCCACTTCAATTTGTCTGCTGTCACTGGTAATTGAGTTCAATTTACAATAATATGCTCCGACAGCGACAGCGTCTCTCATCTTCTTCTTCTCCTTCTTCTCTCCGAGCAGTGCATTGAGCAAACTGGGGGGAATTGCAATTTGTATCGCTTGCAGAGCAGCCAATGGGAGTATGAGTGAGAGTGAGAGGAAGCGCCACACCGCCCACAAACTGTTTGTGTCAATGCCAGGGGGTCAGTCAGCTGAACCGCAGGGTTCAAAGTTTTGATCGCGGGGGCGTGAATTTGTCGACAGGCAACACGCACACGCACACACACACAGACAATGATATATATTTAAGTGCCATTTGAGTTTAGATATATATACATATATGTGATTACATTTGTTATTTTTGTCAGCGAAAATCAATTGGAACCGAAGCTTAAGTCAAGCGATTTATGCGCATTTTGAACTACATTTTAGTTAAAAATATTACATCAAGTAAATACTTGTCTTAGTTTATTAAAAATATTATTGATACTATAGACAGCACGCAAAATTATTAGACTTTGTTGTTTCTTAATGCATAAACTCCAAAATTCTATCGAAATGTATATTTATCGAGCTATCGATAATATTTTAATGCTTTTCCATTTTAAGTTTAATACACTTTGTTATTTACTTAGCTCTTAGCTCAATAATTTTTACTTTTAATAATTTATAAACATATCGATACCATCGATTGCAAGCAAAGTTATCTGAAATTGCAGTTTAACTAGACATAGTTGTTTCTAAACGTTTTTAATCCACAAATCCTAGGCCATTTTGTTGGCTTATCGATACTACGATACACGTAGAGTTGCAATTTTCATTCGATTACACCCAAAATTGCATAATTTGCAAAATTTAACTAAGCACAAATGTTTCATAAGGTATGCACCCAAATATATAAACCTAATATATGTGTATCTATACTATCGATAACATGTATGGACCATAACTTCCAGTTCGCCAGCTGGCATTCGCCTCAAACTTAAAATAACTCTAATGTTATCGATAGTTCGTTGTGTTAAGCGCACAATTGCAAAACAATTACTTACAATCAATTACATGCCAGAGCGCTCAACTTTTATGTAACTTTTGGGCACTAAATAGGCAGCCAAAGTTTTCAAATAAAGTTCAAGCGCATTTAAAATTTGACGGTTACCTTGGCGCGCAATAATAAATCTTTTGATCGAGAACAATAAATCGCATCTCACGCATACTTCGCTGCACATCGTTGGGCCAATCTAATAAAGAGAAAGAGAGAAGTGCCCTCTTGCCATTGAACTGGAGCCAAAACAATTTATGCATAGGTCGAGTTGCAAAAAACAGAAAAAATAGCGAGAGAGAGACAAGCTGGCAGACAAGTAATTTCTCAGTCAACGAGGTTTCCCTTGAAAAACACTTTGTGCAATTTTTATTCCCAACACACAGACACATGTGAGTGTGTGAGTGTGATTACACCTACTTGAAGCCATATATCTTTCACTTTGCGCTTTCAACAGTTTGTGACGTCGTCGTTGACGACGCTACACATTTATCCTGGCTCAAGCTTGAGGGCGGAGGCGTTCAAGCGCTTTGATATACCGCCGCCAACAGTCGACGCGGCCTCCCAGCTCCAGCCCCAGACCCACTGCCTAAGCGCTTGAGGCTTAAGTTTCTGCATGCCCAGGCACAGGCTGAAAGGCAGCAGAGAAGCAAAGTAGTGGGCATGTCAGTGAAAAAACCACCGTAAATTTTCCGCATTGTTCAAAATTTATTACACTTTCTGATTTCGATGGCACTGCCAGAGCCAAAGCTAGAGAATAGCAAGAGAATTGACCTAGCTTGTCTTTTTGTTTGCCAAAAGTGTTCATTCTTTTTTAAAATTCTTTAGCACATGCTAATTTGTATATTTTTTTAGCTTTATCTACGGCTATATCTATCTTCATTTTATATATAAAATTGTTGTATGAACTGTTAACAAAACAGTCAAAATTTATATATATAAAACGAATAATTAGCAAAGAGTAATATTCAGTTTTTAAATTGTTAATGCCTAAGAGTTGATCTGATATCTGAGACTAATTTATAACCTTTGTAAATATTATAAGTAGTAAAATATTTACCGAACTTATTTATATTGTGCGCCAAGTGTTGCTCGCAATTTTCTTATCATATAACAAAAGTTATATTTTATATTTATTTTTGTAAAATCTATTGCACCAAGTACCTGCTGAACTCATGTGAATGCATTTCCCCCATTTCGAATTTCCGCTCAGCAGCACTCAGAGCAATAACAAATCGAAGCAATTTACGAAAATGTAGAAAATGTCATTGGGACTGTCAGAATGCATCGTTGCTGTTGACATCTGCCGCTCTATGCGAATTTCAACATGGCAAAAATGTACGATATATATGTATATAGCTGCGATACATATACAAAACAGTTGAGAAATGCCAAATGTGCCAAAATATACCCTGTAACAAACAAAAGTTAGTGTAAGCTTAAAAGCAAATTAATTTAAGCTTAAAGTGGAAAATTTAATTGCGCATATTCTTTTGAAAAATTTTATTTAGTGCTTTTAATTTTATTAAAAAAAATTATACTTATTTTATATAATTTATTTGTTTATTTACTGGGTATAAGACTTATTAAAATTGAATAGCGCTCTTATATTTAATAACAATTTATGAATAACAATTGAACTATATATCAATATAATGTTTTTTTTTTCATTTTAGATTTGAATACCAATTAATAAACATTGGCAAATATAACTTTTTACATATTTTCGTATTTAGAATCAATAACAATATAAACAAAGTATATACAATATTTTTTTTTTTATGCTTAAACTTATTATTTAATTTAATTTTTTTTTTTAACTTTTATTTTTAATCTAAAACATTTTCTATTATTCCTTATTTTTAATTTTTACTAATTTTTTCATTGGTATGAGTTTATCGTTATAACAAAGTTAAAATAATTGAATAAACATTTATTGGTATTTTATTATATTATTTATTTTATTATTATATTATTTATTCTCATATTTTTTTTTTGATTTGATATTGAGTTTATCGTTATGAGAGTGAATTGTAATTGAAATAAATGTATTTTTATTTTATTATATTTATTTATTATTATTTCTTCTTTTCTTTCTTTCTTTCTTTTTGTTCTTTATTAATTTTGACTAATTTAACTTGAACAATTTATTCTTATCAAACTTTTTAAATTTAAACTTGAATAGAAATCAATTGCGAAATTTATTTTATTCAATATACCTTTAAATATTTTTTAGTCTACATATTTTCATTTCTGCCGCACTTTTGGCTAAAGTTGCTCGCCCAGGGTATGCAGTACAAACTGCACGCGAAACAAGAACAACAACAACGACATAAACACACTCGTATAACAAATTGCAGAGCAATATTACTCTGTCTTTGTCTCTGACAGTGAAAGCATTGTTGGCTGACAGTCCGAGAATGGCTGTGGGCGTTAGCTGGGTCAGAGGCGTGGGTGGGTGTGTGCTGTTGCTGCTGCTGCTGCTGCTGACAGCATCAGAAGTTCCCAACAAGTTACATAACGTAACGCAAACGAACGTAACGTAATGCAAAAGCAACGCAGCACGTTGGGCGCCTGCAGTTGCTGTTGGCTGTTGCTGTTGCAGCTGATGTTGCTGGGCGAAAATTAATGACTGCTGCCACACACACACACACACATGATATATATATAACAAAAATATACATATGCGTAGTTATGCGCTTATGTTGAATTTCGGTAACTGTTGTAGCTGTGCTTTCGCCTGGGCTTTGACATATTTTGCCTGCAGCTGAGCTTAGTTGGCCCGAAACACTTGTGTGCTCGCTTGAATGGCTTATAATATATTGTTAGCACACATAAGTAATAAATATGCACTAATGTATAATATATACTAAAGTATATATATTATTACTTCGTTGGAATGTGAATGAACTTAATAAATTAAGCTCAATAAATTGTTTACTGAGTAAAAGTTATACTTGGATTTGATTTCAATACAAATTTCGCAGCCATTTTAAAAATAAATCCATACAACAATATTTTCTTATATTGAATACTATACTGGACTTGAATTTGAAAATATCCTCAAATACAAATTGATACAAAAACATCTTGCGATGTTGAAAGCTTTTCCGCTTATTAAATTGTTTTTGGCGAGAGGTGTTAAAGCGTTTTAATGAATAATTTACAAAAAAAAATTACAATATTAAGTATAAAAAAAATATATTGATTAACAATTAATATTTCAATATGTTTAAATTAATTTAAAAATCAATTAAATATTAATTTGCCTAACAAAAGAAAATGTTTGCATAGTTTGCATATTTCGGGCATATATTATGTATAAATAAATATTATAAATTTTTAATATATATACATATATAGTTTTCAGCTCTCATTTTTAATAAAACAAATATTGCTATCAACAGAATTTACCAATCTTAATGCTACAAAATAAGCATTTATGCTACAGTATATACTCTACACATAACTAAACTTAGCATAAACATAAACAGTTACTGTGTAGCTAAAGTTCTCCCACCCCCTGCTTCAATTCAATTAGCCCTATGAAATTTTATATCTAAGGTTATTTTACACCAAACGCCTGTTAACAATGGCAGCAAACCTCATTCAAACTTTTTTTCGGGGCAATCCTTTACCCCAAAGTATCAAATTACATGCAATTTAATTATGAGAAATTCAAGCTAAAAATTGAACGAAAGAAAATGCGGCATTTGAATGACAGCAGCGGCGGCAGCAGCAGCAGCGGCGACAACACCTAATTCAATTTAACAATTAATTTATCATAATCAGGCATTAAGGCGTTGTCACTCACAATTACCATCAAACTGAAAGACGCAGACAGACGAGGGAACGCAGACAAAAAAAAGGGGAAAAGTAACCCGACCAAAGGCTGCGACGACGGCAGAAACTTTTGTTACGCTACTCGTTCTACGCAAGAGATTCGAGCCCCGCTCTCTTGCGCTCTCTCTTCACAGTTCACAATGTCGCTGTCATTTCCTGCCCAGCTGAATGGCTAAAGGATTATGAGCCTACCTGACATTTGGTTGAGCAGCGTCAACAGCATCTCACGCAATGACAACTCGACAGCCACTCGGACCAACTCAACTGTGAAGAGAGCTACGCCACTTGGCCAGGCGACAAAAGAGACAGAGAGACAGACAGACGAACAGACAGACAGAGCAGAGTTCATGCTGAGCCGCCACAGTTCAAAGTGGTGAGAAAAAAACATGAAAAATTAAATATTCGGCAGCTTCAACCAACAACAAATTGGTTAAATAATTTATAAATAAGGTTAATTTCGCTGTGTGTTATAAATAATAAAACAATATTGGCTTCACTTTATTATTAAATTATGAATTTACAGTATTTTAATGCACTGAAATTATAAAAAAATAATAAAGTATTAAATAGACAGCATAGTTCGTTTCATTAAAAATATATAATAATAACTATTCTTAATATACAATTTATTTATATTTTACCATATATAAATTGATGCTCATCATTTATTAGTTTTATGAATTTATTATTATTATACATAAATTTTTTAAAACTAGTGATCGTAGTAACTATAAGTATTAAAATTAGACAGCAAGGATAATGTTCTAATTTTTTACGTTACATTTTTTAGATTTGATTTTAGGTTTTAGTTGTTATTTTTATACATTTTATATAAAATAATATTCGTCAAAATCATGCACAAATTTCTCAACTCTTTGCAAAATTGATTAATATAAATTTAATTATATTACAATTTTTTTGTATTATTTTATTCATAGTCTGAATGAAGATTTTAATTTAGTGCGATATTTTAATGGCTTTGCTGCCTTAATATACATTTAGTTTTTATTTAAAATGGTACAAGAAATATTAACTTGCATATTTTTTACCAAAAGATATTATTTCTGACTATGCTCATCAGTTTATGTTGTCATCGCAACAAAATTCTGTCAATCAAGCGTGTCAACACTGGGGGGGCGTTTTGACATTAGAAACACACCTAAAAAACATAGAAAGAAGAATGTAACAAATATATATATGGGAAGAAATGAACTTGTTGAAAATCACACCTCATGCTCGCTCTGTCGCTCTCTCTCTCTCTCTCTCTCTCTCTGTCTCTGTCTCTGTCTGTTGTCGCACTCAACGCCCTCGCCGCAGTGTTTGCAACAGTCAAGAGGAAAAACAAATGTGTCACAGCAACAGCTACCAACAACTGCAATGACAATGACAACGGAGTCACATTGTTGTCACATGTCACCAACGACGACAACGTCGACGCAGAAGAAGAAGCAGCAGCAACAGTCGCAGTGGCAGTGGCAAGGTTAGGGGTGAGGTCGAGGGGGAGCTGAAATACGAGTCCTTTGGCATGCCGAGAGCGTATAAAATGAAATGGGCGAAAAATGATGAATGACAAAATTATACAGCGCGCCACTCTGACATGTGACCACTAATGAGGATAAAGTTTTTTTTTTCACTGCTCACTCCCTATGGGTTATGTGTGTTGTGTGTGTGTGTGTAGTGTGTGTGTGTGTGTGTGCGGCTTGGTGCTGACATTGTTGCCTTTTCAGACACTTCAAAGTCAAATAACGGCATTGGGTTTCCTCGCCAGCCACACAGTTCCATTTAGACAATCGTATTAAATTACCCATTGTTTGTTATAAACGAAACGAGAAAAAAATCTTCCCGAGTGCCCTTCAAATTACGCGCCACCCGCCATAGATAGTTTATTTTATCTAGATGGAATATAATAGAAACAGTTTAGCAAACATGCGCTGGAATATAGCAAATTAATTTATTTTATTTGATTTAATTTAGATAAAGATCAAGTATACGCGTTGAAAAATACAGCGCTGAACTTAAATATTAATTTTTATAACTATATATACTATATTTATATATTCTGGACAGTCGTACACATCTTTTAATTAAATATTTTTGAAAATAAAAATAATTTATCAGGGGAAAAATTAATATTTTTACAAATATAGTAAATAAAGCATAAATTGTATTTATTAAATATTTTTAACAAAAATATAGAAGGGAAAATTAACTCAATGCAGACAATTGTTGCAAGAATTAGAAGAACCCTAAGCCAATAATAATTAATAGTTAACTGAAATAAAATATAGATATTAAAAGTCTGAGCTGCAGCTTTGATTTATTGAGGCTTTAATTAAACCTCATATATTTAAATATAATTTATATTTTTGTAAATTAAAAAATATTATTAATTTATTTGCTATTACGAAAAAGTATTTATTACTAAATTATTACATTTTTATTATTTTTTATTTATTTGCAGACTAAGCCTGAGAATAATAATGGTAACTCTTAAAACTTAAATATATTTATTAACTATTCTAATTTCAATTTTCAAAATAAAAATATTTAAGATATTAAAAAAATATCTAACCATAATTAATTAGCAGCAGCTTATCTATATAGCGCTAATATTTAAGATACTTATATTCTAACTTCTTTTAAAAATTATATGGTCTGCCTCAAAATGTTTTTACGCTCAATTTGGGAATCCTTTTCACTCACTTATTAGCTCGACTAGTTTAATTGGAGCTGAAAGACTTGATTGGGAATTCATTAATAGACTTTTTTTTTTGTTTTGCTGCAGGCAACTAGAAAATTGAATTGCAAATGCAATGGCGAGACTTTCAGTCCGCTATCTGCCCATAGTAATAAAGATCAAAAGCAAAATGAGTCCCACTGTGCAAAGACAGACACGGTGCCGACATCAAATGTCGCGATCGAAACGACGATCCAATTGAAAAAACCAAAATAAAAAATGTATAAAAAGTGGCTACGCGTCAGTTCACGTGTGTGTGTGTGTGTGTGTGTGTGCTTAAGTAGTAGTTGTCATTTGAGTGACTTTAATGGTCTGTTGAGACATAATCGCTGCCATTTTAAATGGAATTTTATTGCCACTTCACAAAATTTTTATTGCACAGGCGGCGGCAGCGGCCGTGCGGAGTTGTTGGCGAATGTAAAAAAGACGGCAAGAGACCCAGAGACCCAACCCAAATACGTTCGGCAACATGCGGTGACGATGACGCGGACGCGGACCAAGTCGAGAGACCACGCGGACTGCTGCAACGCAATGGAAACCAAATTGTTGCATTTAAAAGCAAATTGATGGCCGCAAAACTAAAGGAGGCCACCGCCGCCGCCGCTGCCGACAGCGAGTGGCAAAATTCAAGTTCTGTGCGCCGTTCACGCATAAAGCAAAAGCTTAATAAGCCCACAGCGAAGAAGGAGCCACGAGAGCGAACTAAACAACGATGTGTTGGTATAATTTTGTAGACTAGTTTATTGGACACATTAAATATGGCCCGATAATTAAGTCATAAATTAGATTGCAGCAAACGCGGCAAACAGCGCAACAGCGACAACGACAACAGCAACAACAACAACAACAACAAAAGTCTCTCTCTCTCTCTTTCGCTCTCTCTGTTTCTCTCGATGTTGTCGACGAGTGTCAGCATATCAGGTTACTTGGCATCCGCAGCAGGCGGCCTGACAGCTCTCTGGCAGCTCCAGGAGGGAAATGCGTCTCATTTAAAATTGATGCCTAATCGAATTTCTTTATCGCGTGTGTATGTCTTCTGTTTCCCCTCCCCTACCCCTCCTCCGCTCCGCTACGATGCCTCAAGAGACTGTGTCGCCTGTCGACTCTTGACTGCCTTTCAGCCTCAGCGCTGGGCACAAAATTTATGCATTTGCATATTGCGACACTAAATGCTTGGAAAGGTCTCTGCCTCGATCTCCGCGGCAGCTCACCTGGCGATCATGTCAGGAAGCTAATGTTTAATGAATTCAATTTCTTTATGCGCTACTTGCTTCAGCTTCACAGACACCACAGTAAACCGATTGCGAATGCAAATGCAACTTTGGAGCAATGTTTATTTGTCTCCTCGAGCAGCAAACAACGCGTATAATGCCCAAGCAGTTGGCAATCTATATTGCCTGCAAGCATTAAATACGCTTAGTTAATTATGTATTTCAATTGTGTGGTTGAGCAGTTAAGCTAATGCGTGTCTAATGGCTAATTGGGAAGGTGGAGAAAGGGAGCGAAAGAGAGGACGGAGGGATTGCTTATTTGTGGAATTTTACACATTAGAAAGTATAATAGATCTCTAAAAATATTAGAATTAAAGCAAGAAAAGAGCTTTGAATTCTTTCGACGTAATGGAAGCAAAGGTTCGTCAAAACGTCCATTTCGAGAATTGGTAGATTTAGAGAATTTATTGCTTGAAGCATTTTCAAGAGTTTTCATACGTTTATTTAATCGAGAGACAGTCCGGATTCATTGGAATTTTACATATTAGAAGATATAATATATACCAATAATATAAAAATTACAAAAAAATAAAATTAGCTCAATGTTTATTCAGTTCTTTAACAAAATTTCACTTTTTATTTAAGTCGAAAGGGTGTGGTAACTGTTGGCCAGCTAATAAATATTTAAGATTTAAAAATACATTC
Organism: Drosophila busckii; assembly: GCF_011750605.1. NCBI lineage: Eukaryota > Metazoa > Arthropoda > Insecta > Diptera > Drosophilidae > Drosophila > Drosophila busckii. The sequence continues at coordinate 5,653,944 of NC_046604.1, forward strand.
ATGCAAATGTGAAATAGAACAAAACAAATGTATGCCTAACACATTTCAAGCGAATAAAGAATAGAGAGAGAAGGTCGGATACAAATGTGTTAGTTCCAAAAATGCTAACTATATTCTTTTAAATTTATTCGCCATTTCGAATAGCAAACTTCCAGTTTTCTATAGCTCTCCTTACTGAGTTTATAGAGCAGCTGCTGTGGTGGCAACAATCCGTCAGTGCTGCTCATAAAACTTGACAACTGCTGCGGTCAATGCGTCCTTAGCTTGCGCGGAATAATCAAGAGTTTTTGGAATTGAATATAAATTCAAGGCAGCACCACAAATCTTTTGTGAAAAACCCACCTAGGAGAAGAAGTTTGCAGCGAGCGAGCGAGCGAGCGTCGCATGTTAATTTGAAATGCAAACAGAGCATCCTTGCCATTCAATCACTCGCAGTAGACAGCAGACAACAGACAAGAGACGATAGACATGGAGTTGGGGATGGGGACGTGCTTGAGGATGAGGATGCAGGCTCTGGCTCTTGATGGATGACAATCAATCTCAAGTGTCAGGCAAATATCAGTTTGTTTTCATTGAAGTGTAGCACGAAACGCAAAACGTGGAGCCTGTCGCATGCAACTCGAGACTGAGTGAGTGACAAGAGTCGCATTGAGTGAATGATTGAATGGCTGAAAACTTTGACGAACCGACCGACGATGGGGGAAATGAAGTTTATTCAAATGTGATAAGTAAAATGCAAAGAGTGACAAAAAGTGAGAGAAAGAGATAGCATTAGGAAAAGCAATAAAACATAAAGGAAGTTGTCATAGAAATTTTATTACTTTGCATGCAATTTTTATAAATACAAAACTAATTGAAAAAGTTAATAATACCGAAAATAAAGCAATTAATATTATTAAACTATAATTAAAATTATATAATAACTATAATAATAAAACTAACTAAGCTCGTGGTTTTTTAATTTTCAATTTAAAAATATTGTGTCCTTGAACATTTCACAATAAAAATCAAGAAATGTTTTTTTTTATTTTCCACTCGAATCTTTCCTTATTTTGCTTTCTTGAAATATGATTAAAATTAAATAAATAATGTTGGCATCCGCACTGTTTGTTCATTAAGCTGCAATTGTTGCTGCCGCAGCTGCTTTGCTATGCTTACGTTACCCTTACCCTTCTCTTCTCTTCTCTTTGCTTGTCATTCAGCAAGTTTATCTTTGTCATCAGCTTCACGTGATTTTTGTCATTGTCACTGCTGAAGATTTTTGATGCTGTCACTTTGGCAGTGATCAAGCTTCAATTTATTAGTTGTGCCAACATTTATAATCAACTATTTCCTTATGCCTGCCAGACACAGACGACAGAACTGTCGTGTCACTTCCGCTGGCTCAACCTGGGACAGTTGTCGACGTCGTTGTGAAGAAAGAAATTAACCCAAGGGCTACCTGCTGTGCCCGCTGCTGTTGATAATGATGACGACGTCAATTCTCCATCAGTCTGATGAGTCTATTATCCATATGGCCGTGTTCCCCAAACAATAGAAGGGCACCCCAATAGGTAATTAGATCGCAATTTGTATTTTTACCTGCAGCGGAAGTAGTAATGATAATTGAATTGTGTATAAGATTGTTTAAATGCTGAAAATGAGTTTCTAATTAGCCCGAAAGGCGTAGTAGGAAGTTGGCAACGGATACAAAACTATTTGTAAGGAATTTAACTTTAATCAGAGAACTTAAAATGAATTAAATAAGCATAAAACATAGCATATGTTGTAAATCTGTATCATCAATCATTGTTAATTAAGCGTAGTCAAATACAAGATACGCTTTGATTTATAATACTAGCAACTTTTAATAAAAAATAGGCATATTTTATTAGGAAATTTATGAATTATATAGAATTTCTTAAATTTAAAGTGTATAAAATATTTGGACATTTTAAAGCGCATACAATATTTGGAAATATAGCATTTGTTATAAAATTTATATAATTGCTAAAATAAAATATTTATTAAAAATATTTTTATGAGCTGTAAAATTCCAGAATTTAAAGTGTATACACTATTTGGGCATTAATGTGCTCATTACAAAGAAGTTCGTAGCTTAACTGTTTGAAGAAGTTATGAAATACATATTTTTTTACATTAAAGCTAAATATTATTTAAGATTTTTTATTCTAAAATTTAAAAGCGTATGCAATATTTGGTCATTTAGTTATATAATTTATTAAATGTTTGTTTGGTTTTTAGAATTCTAGAATTCAAAGCGTATTTAATGTTCGGTCACTAACGCGTGCTCTTAACTAATTTGCTGAGCAGTCAGTTGGTTGCCCCTTTTTCCAAAAAGTTGAAGGCTGTAATTACAATCCATTCGTCTTTCTAACTACAACTACTTGGTGGAAAGGCCTAAAAGGCAGCATTACTGGTTGCCAGAGCCGGAGGCCGGAGCCGTTGCCCATTGCCATCAGTTGTCGAGAGTCTGAAAGTCCGACCGCCCAGTCAGGCAGCCGTCAGTCACTCAGTCATTCAGTCATTCAGTTGCTGTTGCTGTTGCTGTTGCCAAGCTGCACGTTTGTCATGCCTTGCAGCCATCCCATGCTTCACTTGCTCCACACACACAAACACACACACACACACACACACGCATATGCTGTGTGTAGACTGTCAACGCGTTGTTGTGACTGTGTGTGTGTGTGTATGAGCGCGAAAGCTTTGAATTTATATGGCAGTGTCAGTTGTCAATCACATTTGCGAACTGTCACACACGCTGGAGCGTGAGCGCAAACAAAGTGAGCGCAAAGTGCGGCGGGCCAGGAAGAAAGCACAACCGGCAACATATTAATCTTTGCCAGCTACGACGAGCAGCAGTGTTGAGTAACCACAAAAGCTAAATTGGGAGTAAAAATAAGTTAGTTCAACTTTTATACCAAGTATATGAAATAATTTGTGATAATTTTGCAAGCTTAACTTTTATTTTGAAGCACAATTGCCTCGTTTAGAACACAAATGTATCGATCATCTAAGGAAAGTGACGTAAAAATTGGGGTATAAAAAAAAGCTGCTATATTCTGCTGTTTATCAAAATATTTCATTGAAATTACATATAAATTTAATATTATGCTAAATTTCAAGCTATAAGCTCTAACAATTTCAAATATGCGCTAGATTTAGCGTTAAATAAGCTAAGCTGGCAACACTGTCGAGCAGCTTCAGGACGAGTGAAAGAGAATGGGAGTGGGAGGAGTGGGAGAGTGAGAGCGAGAGTGATGGGCACAGGCGTTGTTACGGAAACAGGAAAAGCAGTCAAAGCAGACGTTGACAGCCATAAGTAATGTAAAAAAATTACTTTATAATGGAGTGCGAAAATGAAAATTGTGACAGCAGCAGCAGCAACAGCAGCAAAAAATCGCAACAGCCAACAGCAGCAACATTTGGTGAATTGCTACAAGCAATTTAGGTAAGATAAACACACACACACACACATAGATAATGAGCGGAACTTCTGGCGAGTGTGGCGAGTCTCTGGCTATGCCTAAAAGTAATCACATTTGCTTTGGTTGGCAGCATGTTGCTGATGTCGCCGCTGGACGCGCGCCAGTCTCTCGACTCTAGACTGGACTCTTCATTGTCGCCTGTCCATGTGCGTGTGTGTGCGCGTGTAAATGCAATGCGCCGACACCTTAACACTCACGCATGCATACACTATTGAAATGGCAGCAATACACTGCTCGAAATAATCAACAAAGTTAAATTAATCATTGGTAATTGATAGATTTGGAAACTTGCTAATTTTTCCTTTAATATTATGGCTAAATATAAGTTTTGCCCACATATTAGAAACTCCACATTTCTTTAGTACAAAATAAATTTTTATTTAGACAATTTTGCCTTTAATCTAAATTTTAATGACTTTATATTAAATTGGGATTCAGCGAAAGTGTTTCTTATAATGCAAACAAAAATATATATATATATATATGTTGCTCCGCAAGGGTTAAAAGCTTGCCTCTAATCCGGGGCTTAATAATCGTTACTCAAATTTAATAACCTATATAAATATTATACATGAATATTTTTAGTATTACGCAAATTTTAGAATTGACATATAAATTGAAGACATATATATCTTTTTTATCTTTTTAACAATAGTTGAGTAAAAAAAAACTCATGAAATGTCTCAAAATTATGCTTAAAATATTTAAATGCATATATTAAAAATAATTTTATATATAAAGCTACACTGCTGCTTTAATATTTATTTATTTAGCTGCAAGAAGCGCTCAAACCTTTTTATTAGGAAGTAGTCGAACTACTGGGAGCCACTGTAGCTCTAAAATGTTAAGAACAGTTTTAGCTTGAATTGTAAATTAGCATTAGAAGTGAAATTTGAATAGTAAATTAACATTAGAAGTGAAATTTTGATCACCAATGAAACAAATTGGTCGTAGAAAATAATTGTAGAGCTTATATAATTGTTTGAAATGCAAAATATAATTGAAAATAATTGCTTAAATTGAAATAATATGCTGTGTTATTTTGAGTTATATAAAATAGTGCTGAATTATTTTTTAATTATAATCAATTTAGCATTATTAAACATGCATGAGCCCAATTCATTTCTTTCAGTGTAGCAGCGCAAGCTGTTGCAGAAAGAGGCATAAGACTGCCTTAGCCTCTGGCTCCCCGCTTGCTCCTTTGCATCCAACGAGGCTGACAGCCTTCTGTCAGTTTTTGTTGTTCACGCGAGTAATTCATTTTCAACTTGCTGTTGCTGATGCTGCAACCAACCAACAGCAGCAGCAGCAACAACAACAACAACAACAACAATAATAAAAGCTAGAGCCAGTGACTCCCCTTGGCTGTCACCTCGTTGCTTCATTTCACATCAGAAAAATGCCAAGCAAAGCGACGCGCGTTGACATATGAGAGACGACGAGGCTGACAACGTTGCCACATCACAAACAACAGCCGACAGCAGCAGCAACAGCAACAGCAACTGCGACTGCGGACTGTGGGCGGTTGCCAGGACATAGTGCCTAAGGGGCCGCCCATGAAACGTTCCTGTGACAAGTGACAGTTAAGCTGCCGCCGCTGCCGCTGCTGTTGCCGCTGCTGTTGCTGTTGCCTTTATTGTTGCTGCTGTTCTTGTTATTGCGCCAACCGTCAAGCGACGTAATTCATTTTGCATGTGCGTGCAAAATTTTCAAGCGTATTTATTACGTAAATTAACAACAACAAAAGCAACAACGACGACAGGCAGGATGTTGATGACGCAGTGAAAATAAATTTTGCGTGAACAATACGACGACGCATTACATTGCAGGTTATGTTAGTTTCGTTTTTTCGCTGAGCTCGAAGCGTAGCTTGGCTGGTGGGCAAAATTAATGGCAGAGCCAGCTGACAGTCCAAAAAGAGTGAAACACACACACAACACAACACATCACACATGCTAATGAGCCGTCAGCGAGGAGACGAACAGAGAGGAGCAGCGAACTATCCTGAGAGAGACGAATGGCAGCCTCAGACTCAGCGACAGGAAGTGTGTGTCACGCTGAGTGAAAAGCAAACTGCCGAAACGGCAAGAGCGTGGGGAGAGGGGCATAGAAATTAACGTGGCTTGGCAAGCTCGTACGTCGTCAGTCGACGAGTGCAAAGAGTGTAAGTTATACAACCAAAGATTTTAATTCTCAATTAAAAGCGCTGTCTGCTTACAACGTTTTAAATATTGAATGCAGATACAGATATATGCATATAAATGGGCTATTTATTAATGTCTGTTAGAGTTTACTGCCAGTGCTTGTAGTTACTTTTCATTTAGAACATCAATTGGTTGCACTTTCTGCAAATAAATAGCATTTAGTACAAGCTGCAGACAAAATTCTTTAAATTTTAAGTTCTTAAAGTCAAAAGAGTACTTCATCATCTTTATTTCGTTTTGACTTTAATTTTAAAATTGTTAAATATCATTGGATTGGACAAAAAACTTAAAATGTTTTGCAAAAGACTTTGTTTGAGAACCATAGGAAAAAAGGCTCTAGTTGTATTTATCAATGGAAAACAAAATATAACTGAAACTTGCATAGCATTGTAATTGAAAAATATATTTTAATATTCCAAAAATGCTGCCAAAAGTTAATTAATTTTAATTTTATAAGCTTAAACTACTTTTGAATAAATGCTAAAAATATTAATAACGACAATTTTCTGTGCTTTATACATTTTAGATTGAGAAAAAAATATTTATGTCTGAATACATCATCCTTATTTTTATATACTACGGTCACGTACACTATGTCGTCGTTTTGACAAAGGTTACGTAAATTTGGTTATTAGATTGGCTTTGATACTTTGATAGATAATTTTAAATAATTCTTCAAAACTAAAGTCGAATTTAGAAGCCTTCTTAGATATGATTGAATCAACCTTTTTCAACAATTTTCTTTCATTTAAACAACCTTGCATAAAATCTAAAAAATTATATGAAAGTTTCTGAAAAACATTTCAGATTACAACAGCAACAGCTCGCTATATTAAATCTGATAATAATTTTTACACTGTTCTGTCGAACTTTTTTTAAAGTATACGATTTTTGGCCTTTCTACACTGAACTCTGAAAAATAAAATAATATTAAATTTAATAATATTTATTAAATATTTAGGTGCCTACTACACGTATCAGATATTTTAAGGCTAATCAATATTTATATATATATTTAATGTCAACTGTGAATAGTCCACGTTAACAGAAAATGATTACAAGAAATGTTTAAAGTTAAATTTAAAATTATTTACAAAATTATGTTTTATTTTTAAATATGATAAGCTTATAGATTGGGAGTGTTATGCAGACCCAAGATTTGTTCAATATTTTTTTAAATTAATTACAAAAATTAAAAAAATCGCGTGACAAGAGTCTAAGTTACAAAAAGTTGTAAAAGTGAATATGACTAAATTGTGATTATTAATGAATATATAATTTCCACTGTGGGAACCCCCACGGATTATGCCAACGCCAATAGAAACCTCTACTCAAACTTCTTCTAGTGGCTTGCTGGCAATAAAATTCTTTATAGATTATGTCTGCCAGACTGGCAGCAGCGTCTGGTAATAAATGAATTAAGTAAATTAAATGGCCACAGAGCGAAGGCATTTGAGAATTTTTATGACTTTATTGGGCTGACAGCTGAACGAGAAGTAACAAACATTTTGTCAAAAAACCACAGAGATGGTTACGCCGCCCGTGCCCATGAGTGTGTGTGTGTGTGAGAGTAAAGACAAGGAACAATTGACAGGCAGGACAGGCTAGGCAGGAGGTCCTGGCAGTGGTCGTGCTCCTGCTGCTGCTTCTGGAGAGTTTGGCTGGTTGGTCTGACAGTTGGGCAAGCTTTTAAGCGCAGCTGAAGCAATTGAATATCAGCAGGGGGCGGGGCGTGGCTGGGCGGGTTGAGAGTCAAGGCCCAGGGACTTACAGTTAACTGACATTGACAGGCGGTCCACACGGCAGGGGATCAGGCCCAGCAACCACCTTGGCTCGACTTGACTTGACTTGTTACTGATAGCGGAGAGTTACACACACACACACATACATACATATATAAATAGTGTGACCAGTGATGTCATCTGAGCAAAAAAAAAACGCCGATCAACGAAAAAAAAGCGGAACTCAGTTAAAAAAAAGTTAATAAAAAAGCTAATTTTTAATTCATTCATTATTTTGAAAATTTATATTTTTAATTTAAATCAAAATAAATTTGATTATTAAATACATATAATATATATAATTGATATAATACATCGTCAATATATTTTGCTTAAATTTTAATAAAAATATTTTCAGTGCAAAAAGCACCAAACTTTTGGCCATACGAAAGTTTAGTTTTAATTTTTTTTTAGTCAACTAAAAAGTCAAGAAAAAGATTCAATTATTTACGCAGACGAAATATTATTAAAAACTTATAGATTTGGAAGGTTAACAGACCTTCAGGTCTGGATTAGTGGTAATTATTAATAGTTAAAAAAGTTAAAAACTTTTAGTGTACAATCAGAGGGCCTCTGGTTTGATAACAGAATAAAGTTTTTCCATAAAAGGGTTCAATGCATGTGAATAATTAGTAGTATTATAATAAATATATATGCATATATTTATATTTAAATTGTGCCGCAGCCTGAAAAAAATTGTAGTACAAATAAATGAGAAATAAAGTAAAATAAAATATTTGTAAGTTCTCAAACAAATTTTCCCTCCCGAATAAATCACAAATCCAAATCTGACTGGAAAAAAGCGCAAATGACATCACTGCGTGTGTGACTTGGTACCTTTGAATTGACTTTGACTGCTGACTGCGCTGTTTGTGGGCTAAAGAATGCTCGAGCTCTCGATTATACGCGTACTATTTATACGTGGAACGTAGGCAAAAGCTTTAGGCATGCTGAGCAAATCTGCAAATTGCCATGTCATTATTTGTTAGCATCAAACCGATGGGTCGACGAGTCGACGGGGCGATGTTGTCAACGCCCCTCCCTGGGCCGCTCGCCTGGCGTCAAAAGTGTAATTGGCAGTCGACCGCCCACTCCACTCCCACTCCCCAGTTGAGCACACTAAACTGCCAAGGCAGGAGTTGGAAGCCATTGGCCCTGCCTAATGCCGTTTCCAATTGTTGCTGCTGTTGTTGTTGGGTGAGGGTGTAACCCGATGTCGGCTTATACACTCAGTTCGAGTTCGAGCGACCGCCAGGCGGCCGAGACAGTTGGTAACTGTCAGTGGGCATGTACGACTTGACAGCATAATATTACAAATCCCTGCCGAAAGCAGACACTAACGATGACATGCTGCTGTTGCTGCTGCTGCTGCGACGGCGGCGGCTGCCCCGATGACTCGACTCGACACAAAAAGGACAAGCACAAAGGCAAGGCACACGGCTCAGGCTCAAAGGCGACTATGCAAATTCAATAAAGCGCACAAAGCGAGAGCGAGAGAGAGAGAGAGGGGGAAAGAGATAACATAAGCAAGGATTAATGCGGCTTTTTATAAGTTATGAGTTATGTGCGCAAAGTGTCCTTAAGCGACATATATAATTTATTTATAAATATTAGATTGGGAATTTAACATGCCAACAAGCACAAATAAAATGAATAATGCATCTTGATATTCTATATAGTTTTGAATGCATGCAGATAAATAATCAAAGAATTATTTTGATATGAAATGAATACATATTTTAAAATTAAATTTTAATAGCAACAGGTTAGAATAGTAGCTACTTTTGAATTTTATTCTATATAAATATACATTTAAGCTTAATTTTTAAAATATTAAGCTTTTAGCCCATTGTGAGCTAAAGAGCAACAATAACAGTTTTTATTCAATATTTTTATACAGTTTAAATACTTGATTTTTTTTATAAATATACTTTATAGGATTTGCACTCAAAGTTGATGTTTCTGCATTTGAATGGACTTGAAAATTCCTATCGAATGTCTATAAATTTATTCAACAGTTTTATTTCTAAGCCTTATTAAGCTTTGTACGCTTTGTGTCCCAAAGGAGTTTATTTTACATATTTATGTAAAAGATTCAAATCATTTTTAAATTTAATTCATATTGAATTAAAATATTTTTGAATGCATTAATTTTGTCCCAATCTGAATTCAAATTACGCGCAGAATCATTCTTAAAGAATTATTTTGAAATTGAATTAATTCTTTTTTTTAAATTATTATTATAATTTTTTATTATAGTTTTCGAATAGGAAACTAAATTCTGGCAGAATAGCAAAGTATTTAACTTTTGCTTTTACGCTTTGTAACTCAAATAAGTTTATCTATATATAAAACTTCTATATAATTATAATAATGAAAATTAAACATTCTTGCAGAGCATCAAACAAAGCATTCAAATCTTTTATTTACAATAAGAATTTAATTTAATTTACAAAAGCTTTTAAAAATTTATAGCAGTTACGGTGACTGATTTCCATACTATCGTTACATTTAAATGTTATCAAGCCATCTTTGCCATAAATGTCAAATTTCGTTAGACAAAAACTTACTTGTGTTTTATATTCTGACTAAAATGGGTGGCAAAAAAATGGTAAGAAAATTTGTGAATAAATGAAAAGCTGTGTTTAAATGAAATCAAATAATACGTACACTTATCTCAATAAAACGTCTAAGAAGGAAGTGAAAGCAGCAAAGCTGCCGAAAGCGACTAACTGGTAAGTCGAATTAGTTGCATTTTTAATTAAAAACTGTGCTAATTTGCACATTTTATTTATTTATGACAGATGTTAAAGCAGCTGAACCCAAAAAACGTGTAAGTTTTTAATTTCAACACAATATTTAGATTGCTTCTAAGATAATTTTGAGTGCATCTTAAATCGTTTGGCAGGACGACCCACGCAAAAATCCTTTGAGCGAGAGCTCGTCGGCCCGACGAACTGATAACGTGGATATAAATGAATTTATAAGCAAACACTTGGATCGAGTTGCAAAGAATGGTTTACCTTTGGCTACTGCCAACAATGGATTCACACGTGGCCTGAAGCCGGATTCGGTGCTTGCGGCTTTTGCTAATGAGGGCCAACGATATTTTGCGGTGAAATTTAAAAACCGCAAAAATCCTGAGATTATTGAGAATGCTGAGATGAAGCGACACGCCCCAGCGCTATTAATAGACTATTATTTTTCAAATGTTCAAGCTCGAAAACGATACAACTTATTAAGTAGTTTAGCTAACTAGATGCTGAGTTAATAATATAAAAATATGAAAAAATTGCATAAAAGCTAATAAACTTATTTATTTATTTTAATTTAATTGATTTTACTTTTTGCTGTATTTGACGTATTATTTATAAAAATATATTGAGCCACGCGCACAAAATTCAATTTAAACTCTGCAGCTCTTATATGCTTTACTTTAAATTTTAAGCACAATATTTGACTCCATATTCCAATTATTTTAACATTTAATGCAGCTGCATTGAGCTCTTTGCTAGTTGCGCTTAAGCTCTATAAAGTTTATTTAGAAATTAACAAATGCTTGGGCTAAGCTTTTGTTTAATTGTCAAAATTAAATTTGAGCGTTTGTCTAAATTTGTTGTGTAAAAATGTTGGATATAAGTAAATTATTCTCAGTGCCGTCCGAAACTGAAGCCTATAGGGCAAACAGTCGCCTGAATCATGTGTTTCAAATGATATCGTTGAAGCGAGAGTGCTCGATAAATGATCTTTGGGAGTTGATAGCACATGAGACGGTCTCGACGCGCTACGATAATCGCGAGGAGCTGCAGCGTGCCATAGATTGGCTGCTAAAGCGACTGGTGGCTTTGAATCTTGTGGCATTTAGTGAGCATATGGGATCGCAAATGCTGCCGGATAGTTGGCAAGTGGTGCGCATGCCCAAGATGATTATAGCGCTGACCAAACAGGATAATGATAAACCAACGATATTGGTGTATGGCAATCTGGATGTGGAGGAGGCGCTGCCTGGCGATGGTTGGCGCACCGAGCCGTTTGTAATGAGCGAAAAGGGCGGCTATATGTATGGCAGGGGCGTGGCATTTGATAAGGGACCGCTACTCTGTTGGCTAAATGCGGTGCAAGCTTATCGCAAATGCAGGATGTGCAATTGCCCATTAATTTGGTCTTTGTGGTGGAGAGCATGGCGCATAGTGGCAGCTTGGGATTGGAGACGGTGCTGCAGCAACGCATTAGCTTCTTTCGTCGTGTCGACTGCGTCGTTATGGCCAACAGACGCTGGCAGAGCAATCTGACTCCGGCTGCTATTTACGGCGGCCGTGGCTTGGTCTACTATCAGCTCGAGGTGGAGTGCGCCAATCGCAGCTTAAGCAGCTGCGAACACGCTGGCAGTTTATACGAAGCTTTGCCGGATTTGATTTATCTGCTTAGCAATTTGATGGACACGGAGCTGCATTTGCTCTTCAATACCAAAGCAGTGGCAAGCGTCGCAAACATGAGCCAAACCAGAAATGTGGAGTTTAAATATCGCGAGCTGGGCGCCAATATTGAAGCGCCTGCTCTGCCATATGCGACGCAGCTGCAACAGGCGCTAATCTGCAATTGGTTTGAGCCTCATCTGTCCATTCATGGCATTGAGGGCTGCAGCGTTGAGTCCGATGCGCGCTTTATAATTCCACACAAGGTAATTGGCAAGTTCTCCATTTCGCTGGCGCCCAATCAAATTGCCGAGGAAGTCACCAATATATTGCAACATCATTTGGGCACCGTTTGGGCGCTGCGTGATTCGCCCAATCACATGCAGCTGTGCGAAATCATCAGCATTCCGCCCTGGACTGCAAACCCTCAAACGCCCGAATATGACGCCGCTCTCAGTGCCATGGAGCATACGTATAAAATGACTCCCAATCTAGTGCGAGATGGCGCTGCGCTCTTGGCGCCTTCGATCTTCCAGCGTTGTCTGCAGAAGAATGTGCTGGTCCTGCCCATTGCCCAGCATGATTATGGTGGCACTCCTGTGGATGAGCGTCTCAGTATAAAGAACTATATTGATGGGCAGTCAACTCATCGCTGCTTTTCATGTGGGAATACGCCGAGCAGATGCAGAAAACTGCAGCGGATCCCATAAAGAAGCAAGTCCGTATCAAGCGCGAAACGCTGGAGCATTAATGTGGCATAGTCAAAGTAGAAGCAGCAGCGCTACAGAAATCTCTAGTGATATTGAATTACGCTCTTCCGCTTCAATGTCACAAGAGATTTCTGTGGCATTCCTCTTCAAAATAAACAAAATAAAAGATTTTTGTACTAGATTAAAACTATTGCTACATTATTTGTAATATAAACAAATATTCATTTCAGTAATTTATTTTTTAACAGCATGAAAAATTATATATTTATTTATACCAAATTTTAAAACATTAAAAGCAAATACATTTTATAAAAATATCCCCAAAGGGTCACCGATTTCGCTGAAATTGTAGCCTTAGGTATATTTAGTGTGTTCTTGCTCATGGATTAAAGGATTAAAAATAGAAAAAAGGCTTAAAATGCATTAAAATTTTGTCCCTACTCGTTAAATACTGAAAAAAGTTCACACTTTATTTATTTATTAAATAAAAAGAATTAAAATTCTAACTAAATTTAAAAAATTTCATATAAATTAAAAATTTTACAAAAGATAAAATATAAAATTAAATGGAATACAAGGAAATTTTTAAAACTAACACTTTAGTTATTTAATTTATTATTTAATATTTGTTTCATTTCATTTATTATTTTATATTTGATTTTTTCTTTAAAAAAATACTTTAATCAAAAATATATAAATAAACAGTCTACAAATTAAATTTTGATTTAAAAAATACTAAAAAAATATATATAGAAAATAGATCAAGCAATGTATAAGTATAAAAATTGTTTAATTTTGTATAAAAAGTGAATATAAAATTCTTGTGAGCACTGTTCATATAATGAAGTGAATGGGCGTATAAATTTGTGCGCGTATTTTTTTCAAGTTATTTTGCGAGTGTCGAGAGAGTTTATGGGTTATTTGCCAACAAAATGTCAACTATTAAATCGGATGATAAATAAAGACGGCGCAGCTGCTGTGGCTGCATCAACGCTAATTGCTCAACAGATAAAACGCTGAATGAAATACAGCGCTGGATGTCAAGCAAAGATACTAAAAATCATAATTCATTTCAGGCAAGAGAGATGCACAAAGAGCAGGCTGCAAAAACGAGAGAGAAATTCAAAAATGCAAACTAAAATATTAATAACAGCAGTTGAAGTAAGTTAATACAATCAGATTCGAATTAAATTGAACTAACGTTGAACGTTTTATTTTTTACAAACACGAAACACACACACACAGGCACACACGTAGAAGAGAGCAACAGCAGACACACAAGCAGCCTAAAGTCGAATCCATCGGTCGCGCTGTGGCCGCATTAAAATTATTCAGCTGTCATTATCAACGCCAATTTAACCCCCACTTAGTGCTAAACTATTTGTCAGTTCGACGCTCTCCATGGGGACGAAGTGAGCGAAGTGAGTTCATGTTTATGCCTTGAACCAGTCGCAGTCCATTCTCATTCCCATTACCAATGCCGCAGTCGCAGTCGCTGCCTGCGTCGCTGTCTGCGTCGCTGTCTTTGATTGACAGCCCATGCAAAAGCATTTTGTGTGTCGAGAGCGCCCTCGTCGTGTTGATTAACACAATTTGCTTTGCTTTTGTTATTGTTCTTGGCTTTGATTTGCTTGCTTTGCTTTTTGCTTAATTCATATTGTTGGCACTTCTGCTTTCTCTATTGTTGTCAGCCTTTCAAATTAGCTCCATGACCATCTGCGTGTCCATCCCGCTGATTGTTCCTGACTAAGTCGGCACTTTAATTTACACTCGCGTGTCTGCAGCAAAAAAATATCATAAATTTAAATACAGTTCAAGTGCAGAATAAACTTTTATTAATTTGCCATGAACTGGCAAAAGGTTTACTAAAGTGAAACATTTAGAAATTCGACGTTAGCGTCGGCCCATGCGATCGGGAATGCCACAAAAATCTCTAAAGACTTTAAAACTCTCAAGCCAAATCGTAGGAGTTGCAGAACTTAGAGAGATTTTATTGCTTGAAATATTTTATTTAAAAGAGGAATCTATCTTCAATTTAAATGTATGAAATTCACATTAGTGGAAATTATGTTCAGTGCATAAATTTAAATTAAAATAAAAATGAATTAATGCTTTTTACAATATATTGAAGCTTAAAAATATTTCGAATTTCCTAAACTAATTAAATATCAGCTATATGAGCATTTATTTCTCAGAAAATAAAATATATAAACAAGAAAATAAAACACCTAAGAAAAATACAGATGATGAATAAATTTACCTTTAAATCTTTGTAGACATTTATTTAAAAAAAAAAAGTACGCACAAATTTGCAAATTATAATTAGTATAAATGTAGAATTATATATATATATATGTAATAATAATTTTAAATAGACAAAATTCAATAATAGTATTAATAGTTAAAATAGTAAATATAAACTATTAAGTCATAGAACCCAGGGATTAAAAATTTAACTACATAACTGTACTAAAAATAAAAAATAGTAGTAAATTTGGTAATATAATGATTTTCTGCGATTAAGTAATAGAACGCAAGGATTAAAAATTTAACTACTTACTGCAGTAGAAAGTTAATTTGTTAACTAAACAAACTAAAAAAAATTATTGTAAATATAATGTACATATAATTTAAAATATATTTATCTGAGTTATAAGAACTCCAACCTAAAGCGCATTTAACTGTAATTTTCTAACTAAATCCTTTGATATATGCATATTTATCTTTCGAGCAATATATACTTAAAACTTTTACAGTTTATAGCGGGTCATATATAGTAATGTTACCCTCATTAAAAAAGACAAGCAATAAGCCCAAGAGGTGTAAATGCCATGGATTAGATTGCTACTGGGTACTGAGCAAACAGCAGCAGAATTTTATTTTATTTAACCCTGCCAAGCAACTGAGCACTGAGCACTGAGCAGTGAGCTGTGTAAATATTTGAGAAAGATTCGAGTTGAGTTTCCAGTTCTATTTGCAGTGTAACGCGTTGTTTATTTGCTGTTCCCAAATACTCCAACTCAATGGTTGGTGTCTCTATTTGCTGTTGGTGTTGCTCTCGCAATCGAAAAAACTGCAGAGAGATTTATAAGTCTGTCAGATCGGCGGCGGTTACTGTAATATCCAGTTTTCACTTTTTCTTTTTTTCGCTGGCATATAAATCTGCACGTCAAGCGACTGTTGTCAGCCATTTGATTTACACCATATAATGAACATTATTCTCGTGTTTAACAAACCTAATGTCTGTTTATAAGCTCGGGCAGCAGCAAATGAGCAACTGGCGATGTCACCAAGAATCTCTAGCCCAATGCAAACTATACATATATAACATTTATATATATACATATATATGTTTGTGTTTAAGACTTAAACAATCTGATTTATTGCATTTTGATAACCTCTTGGCTCTCTCTCTCTTTAGAGTCAGTCGAGCGGAACAGCTTTGAACGCTTGTGCAAAAATGTTTTAACAATAATTGCGACGATAATTTATGGCTCGCCTTTATAATTCAGATTTATAGATGCAGGCTTACCATATAGTATGTATTCGTGTGTGTGACTGACTTTAATGATTTTATTTATAAGTGCACGACTTGCTGCTGCTAGAATTAGATATAAGGGAAATATACAATAATTGGATTAAGTGCAAAAATTATATATATACAGCTTACTGTAATCGCTTAGCTTATTAAATGTGCAAATTAAAAGTTTATAAAAATTATCATAGTTGCCTGCAGCTAAATTAAGCAAGCGAATCGAATTGCTAAGCTTTAACAAAGTCTTAAGCATGAAATCTCAATGATCAACAATTCTAATATATTCAGTTTTAATCTCTTAGAGTTAGGCATGAAAAGAAACTGCTAAACCAATTAGTAAATTAATTTTATTCATAATTTGATTTTGTTTTATATTTATAATTTTTTTTATATTTTTATTAAAATTTAAAGCACTATGAGCTTTTATGAAAATATATGAAAATTTGTAATTTAGTTTGAAATTACTAAAAATTCTAATAAATATATTCATTGATTATATTAAATAAAATAAAAATGAAAATTAGTAATTTAGTTTAAAATTTCCAAAATTTCTTATAAATATATTCATTGATTATAATAAATAAAATGAAAATATATGAAAATTGCTAATTTAGTTTAAAATTACTAAAATTCTAATGAATATATTCATTGATTATATTAAATCTATAATTGATAAGCATTTTTAATCGAGTGTTAACTTTATCATGGCCGTAGCACACAAAATAGCAACAAATACTTTCAGCAAAACATTAATATATTTAAACAAATAATTTAGTTAGTAATTATTAATTTTCTTGAGTTTTTTACTTTCATATAGACAGATCCTTTAGTCTTTCAATCAGTTGCTCATCAGCTCATCCTTCAAATTGAAAATCTTACAGCCTTACAGCAGGCTAAAGCCTTCGTGTATTTTTCCCCCCGCGCGTCTTTCAAATGAAGCTTTTAAGGTTAATTTATTGCGGCACTTTTTAATTTGGTAATTTTGATTGATGACAGACTTTATGTCACTTTTTGCAGCCGTCTGTCCGATGATAAATTAATAATAAAAAACAGGCGACTTTGTTTACTCGTTAGCCCCGGCTCTGGGCTCAGTCGCTGCCGCTGTCGCTGTCTCTGGCGCTTGCCTTATACGTGGGTGTTGTTGTTGTTGTTGTTGTTGTTGTTGTTGTGTAACTTTGAGCTTCGTATTTATGGAGCTCTCTTTCACATATAATTCGCTGTCATAAATCTTTGAGGGGACCGTCGCCGCCGCCGCTGCCGCCGTCAGTGGCGGCCATCTTTTATTGTTTGTTTAACAATTTTTCATTGTATTATCATGCCCACACAATTTGCTTGCGTGCTGCCTCCATCGACAGCGCTGCTGCCATTCCCCACAGTCATAAATCAAATTTTGACATCGCATTGTCATTTAATCAATAATTTATAAACAATTTCTTGTTGCAAGGCGCAAGAAAAATAATAAAAAGCATTTTGTGCGTGCCAACTGTGTGTGTGCAAATGTGTGTGAGCGTGTAAGCGTATGTGTGTGTATTGACTGCTTCAATCAAAATTGAAATGATATAGGCACTACTACTGAAGAGACGCGTCATACAGTGGGCTATATAGACATTATTTAAATAATAAAATATATTTTATACATTCATTATACATAATACAAATATTTTATTCAGTTGAGTTATTTTTTTAATAAATTAAAATTAGAATGAGTAAAAAGTTTCATAATTGCATTAATATTTCATTTATCTCAACTACATAACAAGAATTCTGTTAAAAAAGATTTTAAAAATTCAAAAATAATATAATAGCTACATTCTTTTCATTTCAATTATTCAATATTATAAAGAATTTTAGCTCATTAAGACTTATTTTAATTATTTTATTAATTTAATTATTCAATATTATAAATAATTCTAGCTGTTAAAGACTTATTTTAAATCCAAATTGGCTAGATTGAAATGCTTAAACAACCAACATATTTATTTATTATATTTATTTATAGATAGAATAGATATTTTTTCTATTGATATTTCTGTTTTAACTACTGAACATTATAATGATTTCTATATCACTAAGGCTTATTTAAAGACTCACTTGGTTAGCTTGGGAAATCTATGTGAAACATTTTATGGGTATTCGATATTCTTCAATTTCACTATGCTAAATACTATTCAATATTTAGGTGAATTCTACATCAGGTAAGATTTATTTTAAAACTAATCAGAAATAATAAAATAATAAATCAGAGTATTCTGAGCTTAAACTGAATCTTATATTTAAACTTGCTTATGTTATTTTTTGATTATTATTTTTTAGTATTGTTATAAAGAATTCTTTGACACATCAACTGCTTGCATTAAATTGCCAGTTGCTGCTGCTTGAATGTGAAATATTTTTATATAATTTACACACTTCAAAATACGTGACAAAAAGCACAGAGAAATGAAAAGAATACCAACAATAAGTAATTAACAGAGAGCTAGTTGGTTGGACTTGAAATAGGGACTGTGGGGAAAAACAAAAGATATATAGTGAAGGTGCTGGACGGCGACAGCGATGTCGACGCTGACAGCGAGCAGCGACGTCGACAGAAGTTGGTGAAGGCGGCACTTTTTGATTTTACTTTGCTGATTGACCAAAGCGCAAAATCGCTTTTGACGTTTTTATTCTTATGTCAGTTTGGAATGAACTTGGAGTGAGGGGTAAGGGGTGAGGGGGAGTTGGGGTAGCGCTGTTTCACTTTTGGTCGACTTGTATGGAAGAGCGCGCACGCCTCGTTTCGTTTTCATTATACGCGAAGCGAAGCGCGTTCGAAATTCATTTCAAGTTTTGCCGCCGTTGTCACTGCTGTCGAGTTGAGGCGTCTTCAGCTGTCCAACTGTTAAGCCCCAGCATAAGTCGCGGCCTAAGCGTTTAAATGCTTAAACGAATGCAAAAACACATGTGTGTGTGTGTGTGTCAGCCAGAAGAAGAAGAAGAAGCAGAGAGCAGAAGAGCTACAAAATACATAATAATCAACATCTTGAAACTTTTGGCTTGGGGGGGCCGAGGGAGACCGTTGAGCTGTCAGTTTGGCTTTTATTTTGCGTTCAAAACTTAGAGACCAACTTGACAGTTGGAAGACAGTAGTGTTTATAACGTCGACTTCTTTGTATCTACTCCCTCCTCCTTTTTTGTACCTCTCTCGCCCTCTCCCTCTCTCTCTCTCTATCTGTGTTTGCCGCTGGCGCAACAAAAATGAGACAAGACTGACAGCGGCTCAACGAAAGAGTTAATACTGTGATTAAATGACCAAGCGAGTGCCACTGTCAGACAGACAGACATACAGACTGAAGCTGAAGCTGATGGTGGGCGGCTTAAAAATTTGACAGCTTGATGCCAGAGTCAACGACAATGCCGCCGCCGCCGATGTCGACTGGCGGCCCCAACAAGCATTTTACAATTTTTAAAAGCTTTGGCTTAAGCCCACTCACTCAACTCAACGCAGCGCACATTGATGGCAAATTGAATTGCAAAACGATATAATCATGGCAATAATTCTCTTGTGAGCAATAAACTCAAATTTGAGATTAGCTAGGATAAGCGATTTTAGTAGTAGTAGCAGTAAAAATAGCTGTTGTACTTTTAGTAAAGTAAGCAACAGTCTTTGTAAAATGAACAATTGATTTAGTTTATAAGATTGTAAGCTAAGTTGAACAGAAGTTCAGAAGTAACATTGAAGAAATAGAAAGCATTCCACAACTCCTATGTGAGGGTCTTGAATTTCATAGAAAACTTCATCGATTCCTTTGGAACTCTTCTGGGTTAAGTTGGGCAGTATTAAAGAGATACATTGAAAATTTGATCTCTGAACTCCACTAGAAGATTTCACAGAAGTAAACTATTATCGAAGCTTCTCATCAATCTTTCCCAACTCTACCTGCCCTAACAAATTTTCAAAAACTGGTAACACACTGACCCAAGCGAATGTGTTCTGGTCGTTCTCGACTTATGGAACAGAACTAACCTAACCTATTCACTAATTGCATTGCAGGTCAGGAGAAGAAAGAAAAGAAAAAAGAAGAATAAGCTTCAGAATATATACATACATAAATCTACTTTACATATTTAATAGTGGGTCGACCTATAATTCCAAAAATTACTTCACTTCATTACTCTTTGAAGCAGAATTAAAGAGTTTTCTTAAATCAATAATTTGCAATGATTTTTAAAATGTTTTCTTTAACTAATTTTTCTCATTCGGAAATTTTTCTGGAGAATCGCGCATGCAATTTTATCGGAAAAGCCTTTTCAGTGGTTTTTTAGTTTTTGAAGCTTTACTGTCGTCTGGCAGTTGATCACATTCTTCGTTGCCGAAATACTTTCCAAACTTTTTTTCTAGTAGCTTTTAAAGTATCAGCATATTTGTTCCCAGTCAAAGTGCATAGAATAGTATTTAGTATTTATTTGTATAAACTGGAATAAATAAATATAATAATAGTTTATAATACAAAACTTTCTAACGTCATTTGCTCAAAGTACCTTGACCCATTAGCTGCTAAGCTCCATTTTAAACTTATACACCTTTATAGTTTAAAAACAACTGTTGAGCTAAACTATAAAGAAATATGCATAGCTTGAGCTTTTAATCCTGCGACATAAGCAATAAAGCGTATGAATTTAAAGCCCGCAATCAAGCAGATTAAGCAAAGTGGCATGATGCAGTAATAATAATCATCATTATTATCATCATCATCAGCTGGCTGACAATCAATGCCAAGCAGACTGTGGAATGGCAAGGCAAACAAAAAAGTTGCAAATAGCTGAGAGACGACAACAATCTAAGGAGTTATCTAAACAGTATAAAATATATAGTATATATAACTTTAAACGTGAACTCGAACCCAAAGTAAACTAACCAAATTTAGGCAACCGCTAAGCTGTCAAGGCAGCACGTTCACGAGACTGTTGGGTAGTCTGGAATGCAGAGAGAGAGCATGACTTTGTATACACTTTGATATTTATTTATATAAAATGTAAGCAGCAAGTTGTGCAAATGCATGTAACGGGCAGATGTGGGGCGCCCCCCCCCCCCCCCCCCCCCCCCCCCCCCCCCCCCCCCCCCCCCCCCCCCCCCCCCCGCCCCCCCCCCCCCCCCCCCCCCCCCCCCCCCCCCCCCCCCCCCCCCCCCCCCCCCCCCCCCCCCCCCCCCCCCCCCCCCCCCCCCCCCCGCCCCCCCCCCCCCCCCCCCCTGGCAGACAATTTAAAGTAAATATGTGCTGAATTAGCAAGACAAACTGAGTCTGTGCGTCTGTATGAGCAACGAAAACTCAGAGATTATAAAACCTAGAGCCACTAAATTTAGTATGTAAGTTCGGCTATATCCGCAGCATATTTTTGTAAACAATTTTTCCTTCCCCCCCACCTACAAACCAAATAAAACACGTTTTACGCGCTCCAACAAACTCTATTAAATCATACCTCGCTTTGTCGCATACTTAACCGTTTTAAAGTGTATATAAAAGTTGCTTATGCAGAAGTTTAATGCGCACACTTATTTTGTTCATAAATTTTATGCAGATGAAAAGTTTTGTTTGTTTAGCGCTGCTTATCGCCTTAAGTAGCCGCAAAATCTTACTACTCGACTCGTTTTAGATAAATTTACTATAGCAGCGCGGCTTGTCATGTTAAAAAAAAAAAAAGAAAACACATGTACGCAAGACCGCCCCCTGCCCCCCTCCCACAAAATGACACTTGTCAGCGGCTTTTGCAATGCGTCGTCTGCTTATCTAGTAAATACCACAAAAGCATTGCCGACTCTATTTATGTACTCCGAGCTCTTTCTCTTTATCTCTCACTCACTCTCTCTGTCTCTCTCTTTTTTGAGCGCGTGTCCGCTTAGACACACTTTTAATTACCCGCACACACACACAAATTATAAAGCCACAAAATAATGAAACCATAAAGCTCCCTGAATTATTATGCTGGACAGCCAAAACCATTGCGCTAGTTCTTGAACTTTTGTGTATTTGGCACATTAGCGCCATAAATTAGAAACTTAATTGCTTTGTATTTAGATTAGAAACTGTTGATTGTTGATTGCACACCAGTGCCTCATAATTGGGCACCGCTCGTTATGAAACCAATTTTTTAATAAAAAAAACACATACAAAAAAAAAAAATCAACTGCGCCTACTTAAAGCCACACCAAAATTATAGAGCTTGATATAGTTTGAAATGAATTATAACGAAGTGCAGCTGCTCTTTCGAGTTCGAATTCCAGGCAAAAAGCGTTTATTTATTTATTTTATTTAATAAAGTATAAATATGAATAAATAAATGAAGCATAAATAATATAAATGCACATATGTATGTATTTGAAAAGTGTTTCGATTTAAATTTTTTTTATAAGACTTTTAGTTTGCGAACTTTGCATTTAAAATTAACTTAGAATTCTCCAAACTATTTGGCTTTTAAGCTTATTCAAAATATTGCTATAGCTTATAATGAATATAATAAATAAATTGTTAATGAAAATTATTCAAAAAATTCTTTAATAAATTAGAATTCTTTCGACTTTGAATTTAAAAAATATTTTGTATTTAAATAATTCAGTTCTTTTTTAGACAATTATTAACATGGCTATTATTTCTAGGTGTTTTTTCGACTATTTTTGATTTATAAAAATTTTAAAGTTATTATTATTAAAAAAAGTTTTTATATTAATTTAGAAAAAACATTTTTAATTTAATTATAACTTAGAAAAATAATGTAAAAAGAAATTTATATAAGAATTCTACATGAAAATAATTTTTATTTAACTATAAAAATTTAAATCTATTATAATTATTAAAAAGTTTTTATATTAATTTAGAAGACTAAATTTGTTTACAAATAATTTAAAAAAAAGTATTCGAATTCTTCATAAAATAATCTACAAAATTAAAATTTTTCTAAATGAAAATAATATTTATTTAATTGACTATAAAAAGTATACTTAGTTTCTATCAATTGTTGTTGCAGCACATAGTTTGTAGCTATAAATTGAGTTTCTAATTATTTATTATTTAATACAATAATTCTGAAAACACTTGCACAACTTTCCACCAAGCTGAAGCTAGAAGAAGAAGCTTGAACGACAAAATGTCGTGTCAAAGTGTTTAATAAATTTACGAAGAGCGACGCCTTATACACAGTCGATAGAAATTGTTTGTATGTGGATTAAAGGCAATAAACAAAGGCGCGTTGAAAATTTATGTGGCTTGATCTATTTTGAAGTGGCCTCCAACATGTGCGCTCTGTGAATTGAAGTGGCGACGTCTTATCAGTGGACTGAACGCTCGAACTGCAGCGCACAGATTTACAATTAATTGTTGGGACATCAGATTGTTGCTGCTATATAAGCCATAAAATACAATTATTATTATACTAGAAATTTGAAGTGTGAGTGTTTCGAAAGCAGGAAATGCAGCTTAAAAAAATGTGAAACTAAGACAACAATTTAAACAAGTTTATTATAAGCCAACTAATTACAAATTTCAGCTGCTAAAAAACGAAATTTGAATAAGCAGACATATGTATATATGTCGAGTATATAATTTCAGTGGCCCTTTTGGCTTAAATGGTCGACTTAATGAACAAAAGGGCGAACGGCTTTTGGGTAGGGAGACAAATGTATCTCGTTTGAGCACAAAACACAAATGTTTAAAACAATAATAAATTATCAGTGTATTTGTATTTGTTGTTGTTGCTGTTGTTGCTGCTGTCTCTTGCTTTTATCGCTTGATAATCGCTGGTCATTAGTCATTTCGGTCTCAACCTCAAGTATTGTATGCGTTTTTATTTTCTGCTTTTGCCTTTGCTCGTTGTTGTTGTTGTTGTTGCTGCTGCCACACCAAAAAGAGTAATGTGAGCAACAACAGTGGCAGCTGCTGCTGCTGGTTGCTGCCTCTTCATTTGGTCCACAGCAGCAGCAACAACAACAGACAGTCACCGCCTCGTTTAATAAATCGTATACTGTCACCTTTTGTTGTTGTGGCAGTGTTTCAAATTTTATTTATTTATATGCTGCCGCTGAATTGGCTTAATAATGTGGCCAACAACAACATCAGGTCAAGCCCCATATTTAGCAACATTTGCCGATATCACAGCAAAGCACACATAATTTTTTTGTAGCTTTAGCTATCAACATTTCTGACAGTATATGAATTTATATATTTAGTGCAAGTTTATAGATTTGCTGCTCAAGGATTTCAATGTTGTAAATTATAGGCATTATAATAAGCATTGACAATGTGTTGACAAATCAGGCGATATTAATATCAATTAATTTTTTATACAATACACAGAAATAAATTGCAAGTCAAAAAAAAGATTTAATTTCTGTTGTAATAAATTTATAAAAATATGTGAAAATAAAAAAATTGAAGCAAATATTTAATTTCAAAAGCATTTAAAAATTAATGTTTTTAATATTATTATTATTATTTTTTTATATTTTTATTATTTGCTCTACAAATTTTTCGACTTTGAAATTTGCTTTAAATTTTGTTGTTATATAAAATAAAAGCTAAATAAAATATATTGATTATATATATTAATTTGATAAATATTGCAAAGAATATTTTTCTCAAATTTATAAAAAGATACTGCGCACTTGGAAATTTCAATTATTATTGCTTTAATTAGTATTTTATTTTAATTTATTATTAAAATTAATGCATTGTATAAATTTATGAAATATAATAAATTAAAAAAGTTGTTTTGAACTGTTTTTAATTAGAATTTATCGTAATATACTATTTGGACTTCGAATATTAAAGCAAAGTATTTGCAATTATTTTTTTGTAGCATTGATTTAACTTAAAATTAGCTTTTAATATAGAAATTATTTTAAATTTAATATTGCATTGACAGCTACTGTTTTTCTCAGTGCACATGTGTATTTCTCACAAAAATTAAATCCGTTTCGACTGTGGAAATACAAAATAAATGACTACCAAGTGCCTGTTGACAGGCGACAGACAACTTTGTTGTGTGTGGATTTTGTTAGGGAATGCTCCAGCAACAACAAAAACTACAACTCATAACACAAGTAATTACAAGGCAGGGCGACATTAGACTGTGTTCCAGATAATAGCACAAGTGGAGTGGGGGGAGGATGAGTGGGGGCTAATGTGTCAAATGGCATATTGTAAAAATGACAGCGAGGAAGCCGTAAATATTCAAACAAGAGGCACTAATGTCACAACAGCATCCCAAAGAGCGAAGAGCGAAAGAGAGAGGGAGAGTGAGACTCCACGGGGTGTTGCTGCTTAGCGAGAAAAATGTTACACTAAACTGATCAAGGAGTTGACAGCGCACCACACACAAAGTTCCAAACACTCAGCCAAGCAGCCAGCCAGCCAGGCAGGCAGTCGAACTGAAAGATACAAATGTATCTTCGACTTGGTTTGGCCGCTTGCTGTGCTCGCAACGCTTGCCATGTCATTTGCTGTCAGTTTATGCATGATTGCCGCTCTCCTACAGGAGAGAGCGAGCGAGAGAGAGAGAGGGGCAGGCGTCATTTTAATGACTTTGTGTGTAGATAATTTATAGCAAAGCTGTTAATTAGCTGCGACGACAACAACTGACATAAGTCAGCTGCTGTGGAATTTCGAGGGTGACAAACATTCGAACATGGCAGCCCAATTCCAATTTATTTTTAAATAAAATAATTAAATTAAGAACTGATTAATATTGTATAATAAATTTAAATAAAAAAACGCAATAGATAATCTTACTTCATTTCAATTTCAAAGTTCGCAAAGTCTCATTTTCATAAATTGAAGCAAAATATAGCCAACAATATAAATCAGTTAAAATTAAATAAAAAAAATATATTGAAACCAAGCCATAGAGACTAGCAATTGTCACATTGACGCAATGCAGATTTCGAATGAATCATTTTCGAAGAATTTAATTCTTTGAATGGTTGTTTTTTATGAAAAATATGTATAATAAAAAATAAATTAAAATATATTTTAAGATGTAGAATTTAAACCTTTAGATGCTTTCTTTTTTTATTTTAAGAAATTTTAGTATATTTAATATATTTGATGGTGTCTTTTTTATAAAATATATTAATACAATATACGATATATAATAAAACACTTAACTAAATTAGCTCAAAATTGGTATGTTAAAATTTAATAAAATATATTTAATTTATTTTTGTTAATTTTTGATTGCTTTAGCAACAACTGATAAGCTTAGTGCTACTTTTCATTTTGACAGTTTGCCCAAAATTAATCTGAATTATTTGTTTATTTACTTGGAATAGAAGTTTACGAAATTGACTTCGATTTCGATTATCTCTACTTATATAAGCAGGCACGACGCCGACGCCGCCCTCTGAGTCAAGCGCTAATCTAAATCGACACCTCATAAATCATTAGAAGGCAAACCGCAAATAAATTAGCGGATCTAAGACGTCAAGTTGTTATAGCGACGCTATATCAATTTAGCTTATAGCAAAGCAAAAAATCACAGCAGCAGCTTGTCAACGATTTATACGATCGCATAAACAGCTCGCAGTCTTTATGGCCAATATATGGTCATCAGAATCAGAATCAGTTGCACACACATATGACTTGTCACGCTTTATAGACCGACCCTCACAAATTATTGGTACGAGCTAAAAAAGCAAATCACTGCAATTCATTGGCTATAAAGTAAGTAGATTTCATATAAATCTAAATCACAAGACTTGCGGCTTGATAACAAACTAATAATCATGGCTATAAATAAAAATATACAAACTGTAACGATTTTTGAAAATACATATAGCAAAAAATCTTATCTCACTTGGGCTCGTCCGGGATTTGAACCCGGGACCTCCCGCACCCTAAGCGGAAATCATACCCCTAGACCAACGAGCCAGTTGATTTAGCCACGAAAATAAAGCCATTGATAAAAGCCAAGTTTATAAGCTTTTAGCTTAAAAAGAAACTTCAGCAAACTTCAGACAAGGCAAAGCAGCAACAACACAAATTCATTAATTTAATGTCGACTTTACATAGCTTCAAATAAATATTTTAATTTAATTAAAATACATATTTTTTAGCTTTAGTATTCTAGAAAAAGTAGTAAAAATTAATATAAATTTAAGCAGACACAAAATTTGTAGAACAAATTTTGTTTAAATGTTATAAAAAATATCATTTATTTAAAATAGATTTCAAGTTTTTCACTCTTATCTATGAATCATTTTTCAAGTTAAATTAAATAAAAATGAAAAAAAAATTACTTTAACTTGGGCTCGTCCGGGATTTGAACCCGGGACCTCCCGCACCCTAAGCGGAAATCATACCCCTAGACCAACGAGCCAGTTGATTTTGTCTGCAAAAAAAAGCCACACATAAGCCTCAAGTTATTAAATATATAAAGCTAAAAATAGACTTAAGTGAGGCCAAATAGCTAAAAATGCATAGCAAGCTATAAAAAAAAATTTACATTTTTCTGTTTTGTTTAAAGCAGCATAATAATAAAAATGTGTTACGTTTTTATAAAAAAGTGAAAGACACGGGCGCCAAAATGAAATTCGAGCTTAGCTTTTTTATTTAACATAAATTTATGCAAATAAATTACGAGCGTACCTATAAAAAAGTAACCTATAAAGTCTTCATTTATTCGAGAGATGCAAATGCAAAGTAACTCGACACTTTTTAAAAAATTGCTCGATGACAAAACGATTTTTATAAAAAAAAAAACAGTTGCTTGAAACATCTAATAAATTAAATTTTATGCCATAACAGTTAAAAATCATATTACGCTATCAGGTTACTTACCAAAAGTAAGCGGAATTTATTTATAAGAAATTAGCGCACAGTTGGAGCTAAGAATAAAATTATAATTAGCTAAAAACAGCTTGAAAATTAAAGCAACAAAAAGCTAAATCATGATTTCAAAAACAAAACCTTGCTAAATATTATTTGCTTAAATTTATATACAAATGTATATCATAATAATAACATTAGCATATAAATAAATTGTTAAATAAAATTGACAAAAACTTTATATAATAAAAATAAATATATATATGAACATATAAATGATTTTATAAATAAATAAATATTTCTAAATAATAATACGATTACTTTATATATAATAACAAAAGTCAATTAAACAAAAGTCAATATTAAACAATACAATATTTTAAAAAACTTTGTGTTTTAAAAAAAATTGAAAAAAAAAATTACTTCTCTTGGGCTCGTCCGGGATTTGAACCCGGGACCTCCCGCACCCTAAGCGGAAATCATACCCCTAGACCAACGAGCCAGTTGATCAAGTGCGGCCAAGAAAGAAACTTGACTGCCTCCAAAGTTGGGGGCCATGGCACGCAGATAAAAACAACAACAAGATCTACAAAAGAAATGCAAGCAAATCAAGTTTTAAAATAGAGAAAGGCAAAGTTGCTCCACTATCAGTCTTCAAGATTTGTCTGTATGTGTGAGTATAAAAAACTGTTGATGTCGTCGCGTATGTGTAAATAAATTTTATTCGGCTTTAGAGACATTAAAAAATCAAGCGGAAAATATTATAAATTACGACGAGCACTGCAACTTTTTTCTTCATTGAACAGAGTTTAGTTTTTATTTACGGCCGGTCAACAGAACTAGCTTAATTAATAAAAAGCTTCTAGTTTTTTGTTTGTCTATTTTTGCATGCCATTGTGATTTATTTATAGCCGCCTTCAGTTAAGAAAGTGTATTGATTTATGTTTTATTGGAAAATGCTTAAGCAGCAGCAACTTTTATTATCAACGACATGATAAACGTCTTATTTATGAACAAATAAATCAATACAACATCAGTCTGATAAAATGACTGAATTGGTAAAAGTAAATATGGTGCGACTTTTTAAGAGCAGCACTCCCTGGAATAAAATTAGATACCATTTGAAATACCATTAGCCTTGCTATGTCTGCCAATCTGCTGTGATTTGATTTGTTACATTTTAACAATAATTACTTTAAAGATTATAATGGACGTAAAAAAAATGAATTAATTCTTTTTGAGTAAACATGTAGCAATATTTAAAGTTTAAAGAAAAAATCATTAAGCTAGCCCCCAGTATTGAGACATTATTGCTTATTTTTTTATATTAAGTGAAATAAAATATATATAATAAATAAATCTAGCTAATTAAATTCGACTCACTTTACTCTTGGGAGATCTCGTTAGGAAATACTTATAGACTGTGAGTTTCCAAAACATTAAAATAATGTTTCAAATATAAGACATATTTTTAGAATTGAAATTCTTTTTAATTATATCTCAAGCATAAAAACTTATTATTGGATAGTTTTTAATAAGATTAAAATGAGAGAGTTATCAAGGAATTTTCTATAGCAGTTTTTACGATAATTTATCTAATTGTAAGATTTATTCAAAAAAAAAATACCAAAAAAATTGGTATTGCAAATTTAAAAAAATTATTTTTGATGATTATGCGGGAGAATATTCGGAATTTTCTAATAGATCTTGGCCAACAGTAATAAAAAATTAAATTTTTTAAGGAATTAAATTAAAGAATAAAAATAATTACTGGGAGCTAGCTTTGGAATCCATTTATAAGGAAAATTGTAAAAAAAAATTATATTGGTAAAAAATACAAACAAAAAATTATTACTCTTCAGTTTTTTGTTCTTTACTTACTCAAAATTACGACATATGAATGTAATTTTTATTATAAAACTTAATAATTACGCTTTTAGCTTAAAAATATACTTAACGTAAATTTTGAATATCGAAAAATGCATAAAAATTAAATATACATTAGCTGGGGTTCTATGAATTCAATGCAATCGATGTTGACAATTACAAAATTTGAAGCACCATTGAACTCTGAAAAGAGAAACACTTGAAAAAATTCTAATTGCAAAGAGGCCGCGATTTATTGCAAACATATGTCAATAGCTTGATAATTTATGAACGCTTGTGTTACTTTTATTGATTTTTAATCAACGCTACGGGTGTTTCATAACTGTCGTTTGTTGGATACTTGGATTGCGCAAATGACGCACCCAAAGGCTTGACGCTTCACTTGCTTCATCATGATGCGCGGCATGTCGCTCATAAAATTCAAATTTAGCCAAATCGAAGTGAGGAATACCAAATAGCAGCTGCGATTTGATTGCCAAGCATAATAAACAAGCAATTAGGCCAGCAATTAATTATTAAAAACCCAATGTAAATAAAAAGTTGCTAAGTTTTAATTTTTGACATTACAAGTTGTTTTTTTTTATTATACGCATTAGTTTACAATTAAGTGACTTATAAGTTTAAGTGGTTTATTTATATATAAAAATGTATGAAGCGACTTAAACTTAAATAAAACAATGCTTGGCTCATATTGTTTACAATAGAACTTGGAGCTTGGAAGTTGAATATAAAAATTAACATATAATTCTTGAAATTAACTTTGGTACGAAAAAACAAAAAACAAACTGAGCTAAACTTTTTCGTTAAGTGTAATTTGCTTGAGTATGTTGAAATATTTTTTGAATAAGCTGCAATTATTTCTGTTCTATTTGTTGTTAATTAACTTAGCAATAGAATTAGCGCTCGACAAAAACTACAATTTAGTATCACAGAAGAGCAATCGAACCCCCTTTATTTCTCTCTCTACTGATGTGCGGCGCCCATGCGTTGGCCGTACATGGCATAGGGCGAGTAGTAGGGACCGAGCGCTGCGGCGGCGGCGGCTGCTGCGGGATTGAAGGCGCCGGCGCTGCCAAAGGGCGAGGGGCCGGCGGTCATGGCGCCCGGCGGTTTGCCATAGGGATGATAACGAGCGGCGGCAGCGGCGGCGGACATGGGACTGAG
Organism: Drosophila busckii; assembly: GCF_011750605.1. Classification (NCBI taxonomy): domain Eukaryota; kingdom Metazoa; phylum Arthropoda; class Insecta; order Diptera; family Drosophilidae; genus Drosophila; species Drosophila busckii. Next base: position 5,684,920 of record NC_046604.1, read on the forward strand.
TGGGGGCGTGGGGTAACCCGCGCGCAGTGCACCCGGCGGGAAGAGCGTGCCGAGCAGCGACTGCGCCTGGGATTGCGCCAAAGCGGCGGCGGCTGCTGCCGGATCCGAGAGATTGCCCGTGTGCGTGCGCAGATGCGTGAAGAGCTCGTCCGAGGTTTGGAAGCGCTTGCCGCAGTAGGCATCTCCCACGACCCAGCTGCAGACGTAGGGCGCGCTGCGAGCGGCGGCGGCGTTGGCAGCGGCAGCGGCAGCAGCTTGGGAGTATGGATGAGCATTGGCCATGGCCATGCCGTACTTCTGATGCTCGCACTGGGTGCAGCCGGCGGGGCAGGGAGCGCCCATCAACATTTGCTGCGTATGCGCGGAGTAGGGACAGCCGGGACAGTAGGGATCCTTGCAGACAGGCACGATAGCTTCACCGCCCGCAGGGGTCTTGATGCGCTGATAGCTTATATAGGGATTAGGCTGAGAGGCGTTGCCAGGATAACCGCCTTGGGCAGCAGCGGCCAGCATGGCGGCATGATGATGCGAGAAGCCGCCGGCAAAGGGCGGACGGAATGCGGGATTGGCATGCTGCTCCATGCCGGGCGGACAGCAGAGCGCCGACAGCGGATTGAGACCATAGGGAGCGGCGACTTTGTAGGCGGCAGCGGCTGCAGCTGCGGCGGCGGCCATGCTGCTCATCTCCTTGGGATGCTGAGCAGTGCCATTGGCATTGTTCAGCACCTCCATGCCGGAGCGCACAATGGGACTGGCGCCGCGCTGACTGGAGCCGGCGGGTGAGACTGTCTTGCGTTCATCTGACTTTGATTGGGCGGCGGCGTGCGCATCTGTGGGCGTGGCATTGCTCTTGCTGCGGCTGGGCACGCGCTCCTGCTGTGAGCTGGAGCTCTTGGAGCTGGGACGCGTAGGCTCATCCGAGGAGCTGCTGCTCTTGAAGCTGTTCTGGTTCTGCTGACTCAACACGTTCGTCTCGTAGGGCTTAAAGGCCAACTTGATCTCGCTGCCGCCGCTGCTGATGTTGCTGCTGCTAATTGGCGTCGTTGACTTGGGCGATTTGGCTTGGCTGGGTGATTTGGCTGCTGTCATATCCGCGCTGCTGGAGCTGCTCGAGCTGGAGCTTGAGCTGGAGCTGGTGCCTGACTTTTTGTTCTTATCCATTGCCAGCAGCGGCTTCACCGCAGACGAATCAGCGCCAATCTGTGAGCAAGTCTGGGCCAGCAAAGCCAGCGGACTCTTCTTGGCGTCCATCTAAAAAATAATGCAAGACGAAAATTTTTGATTAGTTAGCGCACTTCTGCAAAAAATAAACAATATAAAAAAATATATATAATATATAAATGTATAACAAAATATAGTGTATGTATGCAAGTAATAGCTACTGTACATTCAATAATTTATAAATTAATTATTTGAGCTGCTCGTCTGTAGATTTAAATAATTTTAACTGTTATTAGAAAAATTAAAATAGTTCTACAACTTTTAGTTCTAAGTGAATTAATTGAGGTTTTTACTTTAATTTGAATGCTTCGTCATATTTAAATTTTAAATTTTATTTCTTAAGTTTTTGCTTTTCAGGCTTGTTTAAACATTTTGCAAAGTTTTGCTTTTTTTTCAATACTACTAAAAGAATTTCATAAATGATTTTCTTATGTTTCACTTGGCATTCTAAAATTGTCTTGTATTTTGCCCAAATCAATTTATTGGTACTATTTTTAATGTTTTTGCTTATAAACATTACATTTCTTTTAATTTATAAACCAGCTTTGGTTTATGTTTTGTCAACTTGGCAAACATTTCCTAGAATATTTCTTGCGCAGTTGCAACTTTTTCATTTATACGTATTTTATCTTCTTGTTCATATGTTTATTAAAATTGCACTTTTTTTTGTTTTATTTATTTTCAGTGTAAGTACTAACCGTTGTTGGCAATGGCGCTAGATAATCCGGTTGCAAGTATTGGTTATTGCCGATGGTAACGACACCACCGCCACCTTCCAAGACAACCATGTTGCAGTTACTATCGCTTGCTCTAAGGTAATCCACAAAATTAGCGATGTTTTTATTGTTTTTGTTAATCCCAAAGGACAGAGCGCAATAAAATTAATTTATATGCAGCTGCTGTTTGTTGATTTGAAGTAATCCAAAGAATGCCGACGGCAAATATTTTTTATTCTCTTGCTTTTGTCACACTGTAGTTTTAGCCAACAAAAACTTTTGTTTAGTGGCAATCACTGATTTGACAAGTGGCCAAGTTGCCGACTTGTTCTTGTTGTTGTATTTAACACTGTAGCACTTTACACAAGACGCTAACGACCGTATTGACAGCTTATACGCTTGAGTGTGTATGAGTATGTGTGTGTGTGTATTGCTGTTGAATTTTTATTCTTTTAGTTAGACTTTTGGTTTTGTCCGCACACGTCTGAACTCAACGAAGACTAAACTCGAACTGAAATTCAACAGACGACAAACGCAAGGTAAAAGGTAAATTTGAGTAACGGCGCGCGCTCTCGCTCGCAGCAACGAACAAATGCGCTCGCGCTCGCGCTCGCGCTCTCAGTTGCGTTACGCTCTCGCGCGCGCTCTTGCTCTCAAAGCCGGTCTGCTGCTTTGGCTTAGTGAGTGCAAGCAGCGTCGCGAGTGTTGTGCGAGCGAGCTGCACTGAGTGTAATTTTCAAATATGGCGTATTTTTTGTCCAATCAAATCGCATGCGCCATGCAATACACAATGGAAGCCATGCACACTGACCAGACCATGTTTTTTTTTCTATACTACGCACAGGTTTGCAGCACGGCAACACTTGATGCGAGAGCAACAGTTTGAATTGAGAGCGGTGCTCTTTTCTTTCTGCTTTGGCTGTTGAATTTGTTCGCTGCTCGTTATCGCTGCCGTGTTTGTTTGTGTGTGTGTATGTGTGTGTGCACAGACATTAATTTTATCTTCACATATGTCACCGCGCTACTGGCAGCAGCGGGCCCCACTGTACGACTCTCAATCTGCTGCTGCTCGCTCTCACTCTCTGCTGCTCTGCTCTGCTGCTTGTTCTCTTGAGCTTGGGCTGTCAACACCAGACGATTTTACGCTCAGTCACATTGTCTTCGTTGAGATTTGCTTCTACGGGCAACTCAACACTTAACCATTCTACTTTTTATGCTATCGCCTCGCTTGTCATATAAAAATTAATTTGTTTGCCGCTCTCCACAGCCCCAACGGCCTCTTGCGCTGTCGCCGCCGCCGCCGCCAATGCTTTTGTTTAGCGCTTGATTTTCTGTGTTTTTTTTTCTTCTTCTCTTGTGTGTGTGTGTGTTCAGCTTTTTCTTTTTCGATTAACTTCTGTGGCTACTCTATTCAGCCAGCGGTTTGTGTTTTCAACAAGAGCTTCTGTTTGTTATTTAAGTGGAAATCGCTGTTTTGTCATCTTGTCAAACTTGTACCAAATTATTTCTCACATGTGCGCACACACACACACAGACACACTCTATGCGTGTGTGGGGCGTACTTAATTAGCCTATGTGGGGTTAAGCTGTGAAACTTTTTAATAGTTTAATGGCTGCTTAATTTAATGCATATTTTATTGTTCAACTTACTGGTGGCGGCGGCGGCGGTAGTGTTAATGCTTTGTTTTAATTTTAACACACCGCGAAACACACACAGAGCATAAATTACAGTTGCTCTTAAAAGTTAACAAGTGCTTTTAAATAAAAAATGAGCTGGCTTATAGCTGAAATACTAAAATATCAAAAAATACAGCAAATAATTTAAGTTAATGCACTATGGCTAAAAATTCAAATATTTTGGCTTAAATGTAAATTTTGTTTGACAAAAATATTTTAAATTGTATCGAACAAATACAAGGAATTAATCAATTAATTATTGGTGCCAAGGAATATGTTTTCATTAGCTTGCAATTTGATGAAAATAGTTGGGAATAAACATAATTTTTAATGTTAATGTAAAATAAATAAAAAATCGAAATTCGCATATGTTTTGAATATAAAAATTCTAGCTTTTAATTTGGAAATAATCAATAATGAGGTTGAATAGATATTTTATATTCATCTGATCAACATATTTGTTTCAATTTCAGTTCTCTAGCTTGAAAATTCGACTTTAAGCCAAAGTGTTTGCTTTACTTTATTGAAAATAAACTGAAGACTTTCAAAATATTCATAATGATGAATTGTAGTAATTAAGCCTTTATTTATAATTTTTATAAATCGTAATTCATTATTCCATTATTTATTCTATTTTAGTTAGCTATAAATTGCAGTTTGAAGTAATTTGCTAGCTTTTCATGTTAACCACTGTAATTAACCTTGATCCAAATTCTTGGAAATCTAATTGCCCAATAGCATGTGTTTTAGCTAAATCCCCAGCCCATAAGCTATTTCAAATCCAAAGCCACAACTGATCCAAGCCTCAACTAAAATACCTAAATATTTAAGCAGCGGCTTGGGCTCGTCGCTTTAGCTTAGCCCATAGATTAAAGATACTTAAGCAGATTCGCAAAAGGTGTTGGTTTGTCTGTTACCTGACTTGGCCGAAATGATGGATTTATGAGCTAAATTAGGTAAAAGCGCTGTTAGTTTATAAAGTCTGTTAAGTAGGGGAGCTAGAACATAATTTGCGGTATTTGCGTTTTAAGCGCAATTGTGTTGCGCAGTGCTCAGCGCTCATTTGCGTTAAATGCCAAAATAAATAAGAATGCATTGTATGTGTGTATGTGTGTGTGTGTGTGTGTACACACGTAATTCATATTTTTACGGCTACTTTGTCAGCGTCATAAATTTAACGCTGTATGTGAATTATTTACTAGCGAAATGCGAAATGCGAACGCGAAACGCAAACGAGGCAAACGGGCAAGACGCGCTCACCGGCTGTGGGTGGTTGGGGAGGAGGGGGCAGGCGGTCATATAAATAACACAAAATATTATAAATTACACGCAGGGATGTAAAAATGTAAGAGAGAGAATGTAAGAGAGAAGGAAGTAGTGCGAGAGAGCGAGAGTCAGCAGCAGCAGCAGCGACTGAAGAAATTTGTTGTTGGCCCGCGAAAACATTTATATGAAGAATATAAAAAGGAAGCAGCCGACACAGCAGCACATAAAATTAACCACATATTTCTTCATTTTTATGGCATTTATTATCACAGCAAATGTTTGTGTGATAAAAGCGTAGAGCGAACGCGAGAGAGAGAGAGTGAAACAGGCAAAGGCGAAGGCGACGACGCCGGCAAATGGCGCAAAAGGCAGTCATAAAAAAAATGCAGCCATTTACCTTTTGATTTATGCACAGCGCCAACAACAACAACAACAAACAACAACAGCAAGATGTATAGGACTAAGGGAAGGTGGGCAAACGAATAGCCCAAGTCAAAGGGGGGGGCACGCATGTTAGCTACACACACACACACACACACACTCATAACTGCGCTGCAAAGCAAGCAGCGTAAAATAATGCAATAAATTTGACATTATCTCTGGCAATATAGCAGCTATACACATAGACATAAGTGTTATATGTATGTATGCATGCTACTAACAAGTGAAGTTAAGTTAAGCCAAGATAGTAAAAGAATAAGAACTGTACTCTAGTTAGTTTAGCTACAAGTCTAGAAATTCACTATGGTCCTTTTAAGTTAATATGCAACATTACTTTTTAAATTACCAAAATAATTCTATAAACTCAAATAGTGTCTTAAATATTTGAAGTCTTCAGAACTCACATCGGGTCTTAAATCTTTTAAATATATTGTTTTAAATATTTGACGATAGATCATGTTAGATCAAATGCTAAGTAATAATTATTATTGCTAAGTAATAATTAAAATACAAAATAATTCTATAAATTCAAATAGTGTCTTCAATATTTGAAGTCTATATTTTTGATTTCTTTACAGCTCACATCAGTTCTTAAATATTTGAAATATATAGTTTTTTTTTTTTTGAAGCTAGATCATCTTAGATGACTGGCTAAGTAATAATTAAATTACAAAATAATTCTATAAACTCAAATAGTGTCTTAAATATTTGAAGTTTATATTTTTGATTTCTTTACAACGCACATCGGGTGTTAAATCTTTAAAATATATAGTCTATATTTGTGTGTAGTTCATGTTAGATCAGCTGCTACATAAGTAATACTTATTAATCTGTTTTTTGGGTTTGGTTACATTTTTTAATTTTACAATTATAAATAATCCAAAATGATCGACTATTTAAAACAGGTTAAATTAATCTTTTTGATTATTCTATACTATTTTTTCATTAACGGTCTGAGCACTTTGAGTCTGGATTAGCCTATTTTTTCTTCTTAGTGTGCATTAAAAATTAAAAAAAATTAAATTTAAAATATTTAAACATAGAACTTTCAAAATATACTTAAATAGTTCATACATTTTTGAATTATTTTTAATTATGTAAATTATTATTTTTAATTTAGTTAACCAAATTAAATGAAAACTAATCTGTCATGCTCTGAATATTGCAAGATCTATGCAAAATCTAAATCCAAGGATTTTTCTACTGAAAACGCATTTTTTTTTGCCAAATCTATTCGCATCGAGATTGCTGATTATCTCATGAATGGCACAATTATGTTACCAGATTGATGCGGCAAATATAACCATAACTTACTCTAGAATCCCAAAAGAATAACAGACAAAAAAAAAAAGCAAACGAGACGTGCCATTTAAAAAATTGAAAAACAAACTGCAATAAATTCTGGGCAAGCGACTCGACAAAACACTAAACTAACAAATAGCCCACATAAAAAAAAAAGAAAAAAACTTTTGTTTAAGGGATGCACATCCGGACGGACCCCCCCCTGGTCGTCAATTCATGACTGGAGAATTGAGAGGCGCAAGCGTACGATAATTTATTGACAATCATTTATATTGTAATAGTAACGAACAGTTATAGTAAATTACCGCTAGTCTGGCTTCACATTGAAATTGAAAGTTGCAGCATTTGATTTATAGTCTAAGCATAATTAATTTTTATAAAAAAAGCAGCAAATTTTTGTGTGTTTTTTGCACACAACGATAAATGCATAAATTTTGTGTAGCATACATATGAGCGCTGCGAGTTTCCCTGGCTGGGCATTGTTCTGTGCCTCGAAATATTTATGACAACATAAACATGTTTACGACCCAAAGGACGCGCAGCAAGGAACTGCTGAAGAAAGGATCATAAATTTGCCGAGCTATACATCATAGCAAATCTATTGATGTGCCATGTATAGCCGTGTGACAGTTTAAAATTTATGAGTCACACAGACACGCACACATAGAAAGACAAAGAAAGTTGTCGGAGCAAGTGTACTTAAATTTTTTCTTTCAGGTAAACTCGCTTTCTTTCTCTTTCTGGCGCTGACTGCGGTCAATCAAGGCCAGTTGAAAGTCCTGCTCTGCTCGCAGTGCCTTTAGGACTTGTTAGTAATTGTCCTCTGATTTATGTTGCTCATTAATTTTGTATGCCAGGCTCTAAAAATTTAACACATCTGCGTTTGCTTTATGGGTTCACTCCCCTAACTCTCTCCTCATCTGACTGAAGCTCTTGCCCTGACATTTTGACAAATAATTTTATTGACCCCCCTCGCTGTACGCCTGTGTCACTGTGTGTGTGTTTAATAGTCCTTCAAGTTGCTTAGCTCAGCTGCCACGTGATAATTGCTCATTTTATGACGCATTTATCAAACGAGTGTTGCCCAAAAAGAAACGCAAAATTATTTGTTATTGTCTATTCCCTTTGCGCCTTAGCCTCGCTTGACAAGCGTTTTGTGCCTCCACAGTGTGTCCTGGCTGGCAAAGTCACGCGTCATTTATTCGCCCATTGCCTGCTGACAGACAGACAGACAGTTGTTGATTGGAATTTCCGTAAATTTGCCAACAGCTTGCGCACGACCCGTCAGCCGCTTGCAACTTCGCAAATGCGTAGATACAGATACATAATTCATTCGTATAGTATCTTGACTTTGGCTACGATTTCTGCTGCAATTTCATAGAGTGCGTAAATATTTTAGTTAAATAAAATTGCAAATTTTGGTTAAGTTGAAGCTGAATAAGCCCAAAAGGAAACTCATAATTAACTCTCAGAAGTGAACAGAAATTTATCATTTACTGCAATTGCTATTCTTTTATTCTCTATAATTGGTCATAATTTTTTTTTTTTTTTTGGTTAAATAAAATTGCAATATATAATTACTTTTGTTAAGTTGAAGTTGCATAAGCTCAAAGGGAAAATCATAATTAACTAGAAATTTATGATTTACTGCAATTTCTTACTTACTTACAATTTCTCTTTGTGTGCATTTAAAGCTTGTTTCAATTTTTATTTAAAATATACCAATAGTACTAGAAATACAAAATTATATTAATTAAGAACACGTCTGCACTGTAGTTAAATAAATTTATTTATAATAACCTTTCTATGCAAAATAATATCTGACTCGATATTTATTTTCATGGTATTCTGTTCTGTTCGTTTGTCTGTCTGTATGAGCAGCAAGAACTCAGCGACTATTTGGTCTGGAGTTACAAAATTTTTTATGTACATAGGAACTTCTATTTTCAACACCAATGACTTTTATCCAACTGCTCCCGCAACTCGACAAATTCAATAATCAATAAAAAAATATACGCCTAGAATATTATAACGAATTCTCTTATGTTCTATATGCATAAGATATTATTAGTTACGTCCAAAAAAAATATATAGCAAATTTTCATAATGTTTTTATTCTAAGCTTTTGGAAATATTTAAGTGCAGAATTCTACTTGCATATAGTCTTAAATTTGGATTAATTCTAAATTTACAACTTCAACAGAATCGAAATTTATAGTTTTTACTTTCTTAGTAAGTAACTTTGATAAATGTTCTTACTCTCTAAAATTTTTTTATAAAATTTTAAATGCAGCAAACTAACTTGTATATAGGCTGCATTATGTTTTAATTCAAAATTTACGACTTTAATTCAGTCAAACAGCAATGAAATTTAGAGTTTTTATTTTACATGCTTAGTAAGACGCTTTAATCGATTGCATTATAGCTTTAATAGTAACGTTATAGTCCAAATACCCACTGCATTACCCTGTATATAGGTTATGTTTTTAAGAAGAAGAAGAAGCAGCAGTTGCTGCTGCTACTAACGTGTCCAATAGCCCATGGCTCGGACAGTCGGCACTTTGGCTCTGTGTTCTTCGCCGTTTCGCCTTTCGCCTTTTGTAAGCATTTTGTTGAAATGACAGACTGACAGCAGAATTCACACTTCATTTGTGTGGCACCTCTCCCCACTCCACCCCAACCACCGTCTCCGTCCAACGTCAAGCGACAACATCACGCTCTCGAGCTCACACTAATGCTAATGTAGCGCATAATAATTTTGTACCAAATTAAATAGTGCGTGGGTTCTACGTCTGCCTTTTCACACACACACACACACACGCATATATACATATGTGTGTATGTGTGTGCAACATGTTGTTGCCTCCTGTTTGGCGGCAATGTTGATTGTTGCTGCGCTTTGTACATTCCGTTTTTTTTTCAATGCCACGCCGCGACGGCGAACTTACCACTTGAGAAACGTGAAAGGATATAATTTAGTTTTTTATTGCGCGCTGTAAAGCCTTTGGCAGCAGTAAAAAAATTTCTATATAGCATGTATATATAGCTCGAGTAGGATTCATCAGTCATGCATGGCATGTTTGCTTAACAAGGGTCCTTTACGACTTTTTGCCCGCGTTGACTTAATTTATTGAAATGCCGCCTAACGTCACGTGTCCTCAGCTCGTCTTGGTATTTTCACTATATATAAATATCTGCTTCTTTTTGCTGATCGGTACACTTTGATCTCGCATAAATCACAGCTGTTTTTACAGGCGCTGTCTGCTGGCAATTGACGGCTAATTTAATTTGTAAGCCTTTGTCTAAATACGGCTTGAGAATTTTAATGCAGTTTGCTTTTATAGCCCTAAGTGAGAAAATTTAGTATTTTTATATTTAGCACTAATTTGAAGTTTTATTTTTATGTAACTTACATTAAAAGTTAAAGTTAAAGTTTACATTTAAAGTCAAACAAAACAAATTATCAAAACTCTGCGAACTTTGTAAATTAAAAACAAATGGATTTAGCAAAAATTCATTAATTTTTGTTAATTTTTCTAACACTTTGACAATTTTTAATTTTATAAACTCATGCAAAATTCATGTTTTTAATAATTAATAATTGTTTAGACATTTAGAAATCGGCAATAATCTTTATTAATAAATTTTTGTAATAATATTTTTAACAATTTCAATTTTTAATTTTCAATTTTATAAATTCATGCAAATTAATGTTTTTAATAATAAAAAATTGCTTAGACATTTCAAAATCGGCACAAAAAAATCTACAATCTTAATTAATTAATTTTTCCTTAACATTTTTGACACTATTTGACCATTTTTAATTTTATAAATTCCAATGCAAATTATGTTTTTTAATAATTAAAAAGGCTTAGTATCGTATAAAAAATGATTAAACAAAGTCTTACAATTTTATTTTAAATACAAATGATTTAGATATATCATATATTCTTGTACTATTTTTAATTGTTTTCTGTGATTTACTAAACTTTAATTTGAGCTTAATTGAATAACAAATCTGAAGTCCACTAATATAAGCTAATTAATTATTACTTTTCACCTTTCACTTCAATTATTAAAGTAAATTTTTAAAATTTATATTTTAAAGCTATCATTAAATTTGCTAATTCAATGCTGTTTAAAATATTTAAAACACATTTAAATGTGCTTAACAACAAAAGATTTTCACAATTTTCATGCTTATAAAATTTTCCAACCAAATAATTAAACAGACATTAAGCCAAACACTTTTTAGCAACAATTCTCGTGCGAGAGCTAAAAACAACTTTTGCTGTCTACCAAGAACTCAATTTACTTATCAAGCAAACACTTGAGTGCAGCTCCAATTATAAATGTATGAAGGGGCGGGCTGGGGAGAGCGAAAGAGAGAGCGAGTCAGCTTAGTTCAGCGATTCATAATAAAAACATTTAACCTGTCGTCAGCTGCAACTTGAAGGCAACAGCAGCAGCAACAGCAACAACAACAACGTGGGGCGGCAACTGTGGCTCTGACGGCGGCACTCATAATCAACTTTAAATGTCAGGCAAACGTCGAGTGTAATTTTGTGTTACCTTCTGCTGCTTCTTTCGCTTATTTCTTTTTTTCAATTATGTGGCAGCGCTATGATCCTGCGCGCCAAACCACTTGAGAAAAACAATTCAACAAAAACTTGAATTGACAGCCGCAGACTTCAGGCTCCAACTCAGAGTCAGACTAAGGCGCAAGGCTCTCGTCTCGCTCTCTCTCTCGCTCTCTGAACTCGAGTTGAGTGTATATAATACATCTTTCCTTTTACGTACTGCGGTTATGAACGGACGCGGTCATGCACTTAAAATCGGGCCCGGGCTCCTTGTTGTCATTAATGAGACGTCTTCTTCAGCTTCGGCCTCAGTCGCAGTCTCGGCCTCAGTCGCAGTCTCAGCCGTTTGCCGTGGCAGTCATTTCCACTTGAAGTTGTCAAGACGAACGCGCGCGTCCCTCGTCATATTTAGTGAACATTTTTCGTGGCAACTTGTGTTTTCGACAGCTTCTCGGGCATTATGTCGCGCCTACTTTTGAGGCTCCCTCATCTGCCACTGCCACTTCAGTCACATCCTTTGATCTTACGCTTCGCTTCTAATTTGATTATAAACGCACTTCGCTGCGCTCTTCTCTATGCTCTAAGCATCTTCATTTTCAGCTTCAATAGCTGAGACAGCGAAACATTTCCCTGGGCTAATGACTGCCGCACTCAATGATGCGTACCCAGGCAGGGACAAGCTCGAGCCAAAGGATAACGCAAACGCTCAACGCTCAGCTAAGCTGAGAAGTCGTTTTGTTTAACTAAGCAGAAATAACTAACGAAGCAAAACTGTTTAAGCAACAATAAAGCAAGTCTTAGAAACATTATCAAATAAAATAGAAAAGCTTAAGCATGCCCAAATTAGAATTTATTGTTTTAGCTTTATGCTTATTACAGCTTAAATTGCATTTTAACTAATTTATATTTATAGTTTAACTTAGCTGGTGTCGATTTTATATTTATATATTATTATAACAAAATCGTAAATTCGTTAAATAATATAAAATTTAATATATGCTACTTTTTTTTCTTAATTGATTAGCATTTCAAAGTAATTAAATATGCAAAACTATAAAAAAAATTCTAATTTTATTTTACTAATTAGTTCAATTTTTTGCTTAGCATGAGTTTTAAGCCTTATGGCATTACACTTACAATAAAAAATATAAAAATTATTTTTAATAATATTTTCATTAAATATTTTCATACTTTAAATTATATTTTAAGGCTTTTTTATATTATTTATGTGTGTTATGTAGAAAATAAATTTTCTTCATGCTAAATAGCAATAATTTTTATTTTTTATTAAATATGTTTTATAGATTAGCTTACTTGCTTGGATTAAAAATCAAATTAGAACCATCATAATAATTTTACTTTACTGTTTAGTTCAACTTTTTGCTCAGCAAGAATTTTAAGTCTTAATGGCTTTAAGCTTAAAATGAAAAATATAAAATAAATACTATAAAAATTGAATTGCAAATTGCTGAATATGTGCCTAAAATTTTTTTTGTAACAAATTTGTCAGCATTTTAAATCAAATCAATTATTAAATAAATGTAATAATTTTCATTTACTAATTAGTTCAAACTTTTTGCTCAGCAAGAATTTTAAGGCCTTATTGGCTTTACGCTTGAAAATAAAAAATATAAAATAAATTATATTAATTTAATTGCTTTGCGTACTCTCTAAAATTAGAGCTGATATATAATAATAAATATATTTAGCTAAAGTCAGTGCATTGCATTTCATACGCCAGATCATAAAACTCATGGCGCTGGTTTTGGCTCTGGTTTTGGCTCTGGTTTTGGCTTTGGGCTTTGGGCTTTGGGGTTTGGGAGTGAGTCGAGCATCACTCTGGTCAGAGAGGAACATAAATTGCGTACTTAATAGCATCCGCCTGTCATTGCAATCTAAATAAATTGTTATATTTATTTACGACAAAGTATCCACTGCGCCCAAAGCGTGGGAGTGTGTGTGGGTGTGTGTGTGGCTGGAAAATATGAAAATTAACTGCCGACTATAGCCGAAATCCTGCCACATAAAACCCACCACGTGGCACAGGACAGAGGACACACATATCCTTATGCTATGCAGGCAAAACAATTGCGATACAGTTGCCATATGTGTGTGTGTGTGTGTGTGTGTGTATTGTTGGGGGTGTGTGTGTGTCTGTGTAATTTTCACTTCATGTATGGGCCACAAAAACGCAGAAACTGCCATAAAATGCACACGACGACGCGATGGCGATGCGGGACGACGTCTGCTTTTGTGGCAAGGCTTTCATTTGTAGCCGCAGCTAAAAAGTAAATGAGTAAATTCACTTGTTATTTTGCACACACACACACACACACACAAAAATCCAACAGCAATCTGAACGTGCAACATTTTGAGAGTAAATAAAGCCCCAAATGAGATTTATGCAACATGAGCGACAACGACGCAAGTGCTAAAGTTGCCCTCAAAGCCACACACACATACACACATAGTCGCACCACATAGATAGCTTCTTTCCCCTTTTTTTCAACACTGTTTAGTTAGTTTTTAGTGGGCACCCACTGTGTGTCCTGTGTCCTGTGGAATTGCTGCCAGTCGCTGGACCTGTGCTTATTCCTCTTCATCCTTCGTCTGTTGCTGTGGCAACCCTATGCGTGCCTTTTAACCCAACTAATTTTTACAAAATAAAAAAAAGCAACAACAAGAGCTGAGTTGACTTTTGCACTTTGTACGACTAGAGCATGAGCTGTAAATTTATAAAGCAAATTTAAATTAAAATGCGCAAAGGAAATATATAATTTAGAAAATATATTATACAAATTAGCGTTAAAAAGTTTGTTTTATTTTTTTAATAATATTTTTTTTAAATATTTACATACTTTGCATTATATTTTAATTTTTTTTTTATTATATATATGTGTCTTATATATGTAGTAGTATATGTAGTAAATATATTTTCTTAACGCTAAAAGGCATTAATTATTATTTTTATTAAATATTTTTATAACTTTAGCTTATTTGCTTTTGATTTTGATTAGATTTTGTTAGATTCATAATGAAATTAGCACCAGCAGTATAAATTATATGCTAACTTTAGCATTTTTAGTTTGCTCCAACTATTTTCTTATATAGTCCAAACTATTTTTGAAAGCTTAGGGTATTAATTGAACAAGATTGTCTGTTAAAAACGACATTCTTCTCTTTTGGCTCAGACTAAAGCTGTTGTGGTCGTGAATCTGCTCGTAATACCACAAATATATATGAGTGTGTGTGTGTGTGTTGTGTGTGATGTTGTAAGTGAGCATATATTCTGCACTAGATTGTCACATAAATTCTCACAGCAGCCAGCATATGTCAGGCGTACTTCATTTGCTAATTTATGATAACTGGTTAGATAGAAGAGTAAGACACATAAAGCTATGGCGATTTAATAGCTGAAGAATTGTTTTAAAATTGACTTGTGCTGTACAGAAAATTTGAAAAATATTTACAATGGAAACGATTAGACTGCGAACTCAAGAAATAAGCCTAACTAATATAAATTAGTAACTATGGGAAAAATTCTTAGATTTTTTTCTTGCGATTTTGCTATTCAGCCTACTCAATAGATAATAAATTAGCTAAGTTAGCGTTTTGTCCCTAACATGTAATACTAATAAAATTAATAATAAAGTGAGCTAAAGTTAAATGTTGAAATTAGATTAATATAAATTTTAATAGCTAATAATGCTAAATAATTATTGCTCAGAAAATATTTTTTATCTCAAGCATTATGCAGACGAAAACATAGAATTAATGCCAATGCTTAATGTTAATGCAATTAAAGTTGTGCGTGGCATGATTGATTAGGAGTACTACAAAGAAAAATTGGATTGGTCTAGCTTCTTATAGTTCTCTGAGATATTGTTGGCTCATACAGACGAACAAAAGCTCAATCGACTCAGTTGTGCTTGCTAACATAACATAACTGTAATTTTCTGTATTATGGTGTTTTTGATTTCAATAAGCTGTCTATTTAAAATCAATTTCCAATTCTTTAGCATTAAAAATTGTGCAATTCAAACTTAAAATTTTGTTTAATTTCAAGTTGTAAAGTTTTCTTGAGGCTTCAACTGAAGTTACTGCTGCTGCTGCAAATAATTGGAAAACTATGTAATCAATGTAATGAAATGAAAAATGTTGAACGAAAATATTCATTTTCATTAAGCTCTTAAAATGATTATATTTTGTTTCGGTTTAATTTTTGCCTTTTCGAGAGCCAAAGAGCATGCGAAATTTACGAGCACACATGAGTAAAATTATTCGAGTAGACCGCAAAAAGAAAACTGTATGTGCAATAAAACATAAAAGGGAATATTTTAATTTATGAATATGCAATGTTCAGCCTGAGCACACACACACACACATACAAACAATATAAATCAACTGTGAAAGGAAATAAAAATTGCTACACATGTGAGCAAGACGCAAAGAAAAGCCAAAAGCTGGTCAAGATTGTGAAAAATATGTCAAAAATATGCAAATGCTTTAGGCTCAGTATGCGTGTGTGTGTGTGTGTGTGAAAATATTTTTGGGTGGAAAAGCATGTAAAGGATCGAGAATTTGTCGCCCTGCCTCACATGCCATATAAATGTAAATTAATGGGTCAGTTAAACTGTCAGGGTCTAATGCCTGCTTTTCTCTTGATTTTCCACTCGCATTTCCACTCGGTGGTTGACAGACAGCTGAACCTCAGTGAGAACTGAGAGCAGCAGCAGATTTGTGGTGTTAATTTGCTGTGTAATCTGGGCCTGTGGCTGGGCAATTGTAATTAATTGCCTGTGCTACGTTTGGGTTAATTTTATTTATGGCTATCGCTTGTAATTTACATTTTTAAACAGCTTCTCACACGGTCAACTGACAACAACAACAACAGCACAGAACGCTGCGCACTGCTCTCTCAACTCTCAACACAGAATACAATCATAAAATGTCACGACATCAAATCTACAACTTTTCAACCTTTTTCACTGTCACTCTCTCGCTCTCGCTCTGCGTTTCTTCGTCTCCATCTCTTTCTCTTTCTCTTGTTTGCCGCCTAATCTGGCCAAGCAACATTTACTAGTTGTCTTTTGTAGCTGTTGCGAATATTGTTGTTGTTGTTGTTGTTGTTGTTGTTGTTGTTGCTGCTGCTGTTATGTGGCAACTGACAGGACTCTTTTGACAGCACTGACAGCAAGGACTAAGCTGCTGCTAATGTCAACAGCAAACAGTGAAAAATGTGTGAAGCAAAGAGCAGGCAACAGAAATAAAGACAAAGGAGCTGCTAAGGATACTCTATAAAGTAAACCTAAATTAAAATAAATAAAAATGCAATTGTTTAAATAAGCAACTCAGCATCTAAATCCAAATTAAAATAAATAATACATTTCTTACAACAAAGAACTGATCACTTGTTTGTGTTTTTTTTTTCATGCCAATATATAAAATATTTTATATATTTTTGAGTGGCAAATTAAAAAAAAAAAGAAAGCTTTGCTTATAAATTTTTTAGCTGCTATATAAACACAAAATTAATTGTAAACGTTTAATCAAAACGGAACAGTTTATAAAATGTTGTTTTTTTTTTTTTTTAATTTTTATGAAACCTTTAGAAAAAAATGTTTAGTTAGTAGCTAATATTTAGATATTAAAAAAAATAATTATTCAAGTGGCTATAAAATTTTAAGACTCAGAAATTCAATTTGTTTTACTTTTATAGTTGTTGATTCTAAATAAATAATTGATAATTAAATATTCAATGAATTTTTTTTATAATAGTTTTCTCATTCTAATAGAAAATTTGAATATAAATAAAGTGTATAAAAAAAGGTAATTTCAGTTTATAAATTAAACTAAAATATAATGTTAATAAATAAAAATGCTGAATTTATTATTAATAATATTTATTTTATTGAATAATATAAATTATAACATGCTTGCCATTATTATCAATTAGTTTACTTTTGTTTAAAGCCAACTTAACGTAGCAAATTATGAACTTACTGACATCTCAAGGTTTTGTTTTTAATAAATAAACTGTAACAAAATTCTAAATAAATCTAAAACATTTTAAAACAAATACTGCCAACAACATATAACAAACATATGCATGTATTGTAAGTTTTGCTTGTTTTTTGTGCATTTGCTGCATTTGTATAATTATTTTTTGAAGAGCATGTTGCTTATGCTTCGTTGCACAATTCAACACGGGGAGTTACTTTAGGGAGCAGCAAACAGACAGACAGACAGACAATAGCAGTCAAACATCATAACCCATTCATCACACCCCATAGTTAGGTTTTGGCCAGAGCACAATAGAGCAACAGCCACAGCCAAGGAGAGAGTACAACAAAAAAAAGAAGAAAAAAAATAAAAACTCGAAAACAAAGAACAGCAAGAAGCAACAGTGACAGTGGCAGCTTCTACTGCTGACACTGACAGTTGTCAACTGCTGTTGTCTATGTATGTGTGTGTGTGTGTGTGTGTAAGTGTGTGTGTTGTCTTGGTTTTTATTCTGCTTTTATATTGTTGCAGCTGCTGCTGCTGACGTGAATTTTTCTTTTTACATTTCACAATTTGTTGTTGTTATTATTTCAGTTGTTGCTTTTGTCATATTTTTAAGAAATTGCTATCTTAATTTTTCATTAATGCGCACATTGTTTATGGCCCGCAACATCAGCATTGATTACTTAGCTAACTATTCAAGCAGCACTAATAATTTATTTAAGCAAAAGCAATACAAATTATTTTCATTTGTTACTAAGATTTTTTGCTAGGCGAACTAAAAATGTTTTAAGAAATAACAAAAATTAATAAAAATAATAAATAAAAAATAAAATAAAATTGGAAATTTGTTGCTGAAAATCATAAATTTAGCAAACGTTTGTCATATAAATTTATATTAGGAACTTCAGTCTTAAATTTTTTCCATTTTTTCTCAAGCTCAAAAATAATGCTATTTTATTATAATAAAAATTTACAGCAAATTAATGAAAATTATTTTTATATGTTATCAAATGTTCTTAAATTTAAAAATATAAAATGTTTGTAGGAAAATAAAAAATTAAGCAACAGTCGTATATAAATTTTGATTAAAAACTTTACCCTTCAGGTCCTTTCCATTTTTTCTCTACAGATATGCAAAAAACATTTTTTTTAATATTATTATAATTTACTGATTGATTATACTAATAAATAAATATTTATTAATTGTTAAACCAACAAAAATTTATGCATATATATAAATAGTAAAAATTATTATCCCTTATTAATATTTTTACTAGGCAGACTATAAAATGTTTAGCAATTTAAAACTAAAAAATGTTTTCATAAAAATCAAAAATTAAGCAACGTCTGTCATATATAAATTTTTATTAGAAATTTCAGTCTTCAGATTCATTCCGTTTTTTCTAAAATAAATGTTATTTAATTATTATAAAAATGTATCCATTAATTATAATAATAATTTTGTTTATCTGTTATCAAATGTTCTAACATTAATAATAAAAAAAATGTGTGTTGGAAAATAAAAAAACGTCAGGTATAAATAAATGTTAATTATAGTTAGAGTCCTGCACGTTTTTGATCTATAGCTATCTATACGATACATATATTATTTAATTAGCAAGTTTTTCTTTACTTTGCATAGCTTTTATTTAATGGCTGAACCAACAACTTATGTCTTGCTATAAATTATGCGCTATACATATGTAAATTTCGCCAATAAAGCAATTTCTTTTAATGAGCCACAGACAGGCGAGAGAAAGAGAAAGAGAGTCAAGCGGCAGCAGCAGCAGCAGCCGGAAACCTTAACTGCCACATAAACTTACAAAATGTATGAGCTCTGATAGCAGTTTATAGTATGATGGTCCCCTATCACTTACACACACACACACAAAGTGCGGAAGTAATTGAGTTAAATATGCACAAGATGACAGCATTAATTATGCGCAACAAGAGAGCGAAAGAGATGGAGCGTCGAAAGAGTTAAATTGTGGCTTTTTTTTGTGACAAAGCGCACGCAATAAATTTATAAAAAACGCAAGCAAACAAGCGTTAGAGGTAGACACAAACCCTCGCTCTCTAGCCTAATAAAGTCAATGGAACGCCACTTAACAACATCATGGGAACTGTTAACTGTTTACTGTGCCCGCACTCAAGATCCGACTTCCTTATAAGGGTTGCCATTCTGTTAGCTGCACTTGAAATGTATGCATAACAAATTCGATAATGAACTATGAAATTTGAGTGCCAAGCAAAAAAAGCGTTAAGTTTACCCTTTTATTTGACTAGTTTGGGAAAGTTGTTGAGCTGCATTTCAACTGTGACAGACTTAGAGCGAATGAAAGAGAGTTATGTGCTGTCATAAATATTGAAATGGTAATTATTGAAATTTTATGCTAATGGGGTTGTGCGAATAATTCAAAGTAACTGTCAGACATAAGAGAATAGAGGTACTGAGACAAAAGATAAGCTGCAGCATAGTTTAAAAAAATAGAGAAATTAAAGTGCTGCAATAGATCACAAAATTATCTTTTTTGTTAAGATCCAATATTAGAAATATTAAAAAGCGTTTTAAAGCTTAAGCTTACAATGAGTAAAGAAAAATTTAAGTAATCTAAATGTATGAAATTCAAAAAGAGACCTTAACAAAGAATTAGCAATTCTTTTTATATAAGTACATATATCAAGAAGAAATTTATGTAAATTATCTAAGACTAATTTAAATAAGTAAAAAGCTAATCTAAGAAATTTTTGAACGATCTTTGATAGTAGCGAATTTTGTATCAATATCAAGTCTGGCGACTGAGGATCAAATACTTAGTACTATGTATTTTATTTTTGAATGGTCGCAGTCCTAAGCAACCAAATTACATAAGATGAATTCCTAATTAAATATTATACTAAAGCTTTGTTAATATAATTACAAATGAACTGGATCAAAGCAAATAATACATGTATTGTTCATTTTCTGTGATTTTATTCAGCTTAATTAAGTATCTAATGCAAGCCAATCTGCTCTTTTGCTTTATGGAGTATCTAAGGATTAAATACTTATCACTAAGCATGAAACCCTTCAAGTAATTAGTGAAGGGTTGTAGCCTTACGCAAGGAAAATGCAATAGAATTAATCCTTAAATAAATATTCTTTCAAAGTTTGCTATAAACGACTTAGAAATGGATAAAATATAAATATTAAAAATTGTCAGAATTTCTTAATTATACATTTTAAACTAATTTTCAGTCTACTAACTTACTATTTATGTTTATTAATTAAAGTAGTTAAGGCTTTTTATTTGTCAATCATGTGACGTTAGCTCAAAATCAATTCATTTCATATTTATTGTATCCAAGGGTATTTATTTAAGCAGGTCTTATACTAATAGCATGTAATTCCATTCAATATTTGTGTGGGCGCTGTGAAATTAATCAGCGCTCCAACAAAAGTTGTCAATTGATTGAGTAAAAGTAATTTGTTAAATTATAATATGCGCCCAAAATGGAATAAATCGATGACTTGACAGCGAAATGGGGGCACGTTCAGTAAAATAAATTAGGCACAGCTGTGTGTGTGTGTCTCCCTCTGTGTGTGTGTGTGTGTGTGGCATGCAGCTAAAGCCAGTGTGCGGTGGCAAACTCATACGTGTAAACATAAATAAACGAGCTAACGAATATCGTATCGTATCGAATTGGAGTTCAAATAGGCGCCAAGCCCCCCCCAGCTAACGTACAAAGTTCAATTAGATGGCGCGACCTCAAAGTGGCAAAGCCTAGTCAAGGCTATGAATCTCAAATTAATGGCTGGGGTGGGCGGAAGGATGTGGGGGGGAAATAGTATTTCGCTGTCATGCACTTGTCGCTGTCAATTGCCATTTATCTGTTGTGATTTGTGGGCGTGGCAGGCAGGCAGGCAGGCAGGCAGGCAGGCGCTCATATCAAACACAAATTGACAGCTGACACGTTACGTTAACGTTAACTGCGGCTCCCACCCCTCCCCGCTCCCCTTTGAGCGCAATGACAGTTGCTCTTAAACATGCGCAGCTCGACAGGCAAAAGCACATTCAACTTTATATAGCCAACGTTTTATTTTTTTTTCAGCAGGTGTTGAGTGTGCTTCCGACTTGCATTACCTGCCATGATTCTTTGCTTTAAGCCAAGCCGCGCGTTGTCGAGTCGACCAAACAAACGCTTGTCCGCAAGTAGTTCCTTCCGCCTCGAAGTGCCAGCAACGGGGCCCAGGCAACGCCCCATTGAATGCCAACGTAACCAATTAATTTGTATGAATTGTAAGAGTTCCAACAGTAATAATAGCAGCACTACTACTACATTGCCGAGTTGATTAGTAATGCAGCCTGAGCGTAAACTTCAATTTATGTATATGCCGTGTCAAAAAAACCGAAAGGAAATGCTGACAAGAACAAAAAAGCCAACAAAAGCTACAAAAAGAGAGTAGTGAATGCTAAATGCTCTTTAAAACTTGAAATTTTAATGCTAATACATTTTTAAAAATAACATTACTAAATTTAAATTAAATAACATTTATAGCACTTTATTAAATCTTTCTTTTGAATCTCATACAACTGGTAGTAAAACTAATTTAAAATTAAATATTGGCTTGTGCGCGCTTAAAGTCCAATTTTCAAATAAAATATTTTCTGTGCGTGTGTGAATTTAAACGAACGCAACGGCAATTCACACCTTGAAGCTACAAAATATTTTAAAAAGATATAAATTTTTAGTATCGTAATTAAATAAAGTTTAATAAATAAATAAACAAAATTAATAGTATTAATAATAGCATTTTACTTATATCTATAATTAATATATATATATTTTTTTTCTTTTTAAGCAATTTATGAACATTTATTTTGGGTTTCTTAATTGTATAATAAGAGTTTTCTACAAAAACTTATCTTAGGAACATTTGCGAATTTAGTTTTTTAAAGAATTTTTGAATAATAACAAGCAAAAAAAATGCCTAATAGTATTAATACATTTATTTTAAATGCCGCATAACTTAGAAAAAATCTATAAAGTTTTAATCAAATAATTATTATTAACTATACGTTAAGCTTTAATATAAAACTGCATATATATAATAATTTCTTAATAAAATAAATTTTTCTCCATTACAGACAATTTTAATTGGCCAGCATAAATAAAGGTAAGTGGACACATGTTAATATATGAGAGTTAACTCAAAGAGACTTGCATGCGACCCTCAAGTGGAAAAAAGGGCAAACCACATGCGAAATGACAGGCGCAGAAAAATTACGACTGTCGACAATTTTTGCATATGACTGTGTATAATTTAACAATTAATTATTAAATATGCTGCCACACACAATATAAAGCACAAGAGTGGGGAGCAGGGAGCGGGGAGAGAATTGTAGGAAATGGAAACCAATTCAGCGAAGCGGTAACAACAAAAATTGTAAACTGCCGCAGTCGGGACAGCTCTATGACCAAAACTATGACTAAACAAAACGATACGAAATGACACGCTGTCAACGAGGTAAGGGGGGGTTCTCTCTGAAAGTTAAGAGTTGGCCAAATTACAATAATAGTAATAACAATAACAATAATAATGAAAAAACAGTAGCACAAGAGTCGCACGACAATGCGACAAAGTGGCAGTCTCCAAGCTGAATTTAACATAGAGGCGACCCCATTGAGAGCGTGTTTAGAGTTGAAAGAGCTGGGAGGGGGGGGGACTGGCTGCAAGTAAACGAGTCAAACGACGATTAACGCTTGGCTGATTGCTGTCGGGTGGGCAGAGACGCGACAGGCGGGGCAGACAGGCAAAAATGCTGGTCATAAATTACACAATGAAATGAAAAATGTTTGACATGCAAAGGGGTGTGGGGGGTAGGCCTAGACTCTTGGCTTGGCTTTGGCTATGGGTCAAGCCTGTAGGTCGCACTCGCCTGACGCTTTGACAGTCTGTCTGGCTGTCTGTCTGTCTTTTAGTTCTGGCAACGCGTTCAAGTTTCAGATTTTACAGTTCTTGCAACTTGACTTGCCTCCGCTTGCGTTGCAAATGCGCATGCAATGCGTCATTGAGGTGTAGTCAACCTGCTTTTCAGCCCGGCTTATTAACTAGTTAGCAACATGCAACAAGAGCCAAAGAGCTGTAGCCAAATGATTGCGCGTCGTTCATCATTGTCGTCATCAAGGGTATTTCATGTGTCGCCCATTTGTGGCTCGCATGTCGCCAGGCATTTTATGATTAAGTGTGCTACAATATTAAACATTAACGTGCGACTTCACCTGGTCTTGCAACTTCGCTCGGCTCAGACAGTTTGTATGCTAATTCAGCGCCTAACCCCCATATCCGTGCTCAGAGTTCGTCCGTCCATCCGTCCGTCCGTCCGTTCGCATTCGTTGCTGTTCATTCACATTCACACTCACAATGCTTTATTTTACTGTTATTTTAATTTATTGCAATTTTATGCGAATGCGCCACACAATGTTTGTAGCTAAAAGTTAAAGTTAACTTCGTTCTCTCTCCGGACTCTCAAATGCGAGCACATAATAATAATAAAAGCGGAAACTATTGTATTAAGTGTTTGATTTATGTTTTTAGTCAATTGTTTTATTTATGAGCTACGAGCCGGCATACTCATTGTGCTTTTGCACCCCCTCTCTCTTCTCCTCCCCTCGAGCCTATGGCAACAAGTTTTGTGTGCAAATGAACTTTCTTGTCTGCCAACTTTACAACTCTACTAGTTTTTCAAATTTGTTACAATTAAGCCTTTGTCTGTAGCCTTGACAAAGAGAACTCTGCTCGAGAGATATTTCAATTCCATCAAAAGAATAATAAATGCAGGAATTGAAGACTGAATTATGTTCGAAAGGAGCTTCTATTTCATCAAAAGAATAACAAATGATGGAATTGAAGACTGAATTCTGTTCGAGAGTTATTTCAATTCCATCAAAAGAATAACAAATGCAGGAATTGAATACTGAATTATGTTTGAAAGAAGCTTCTATTTCATCAAAAGAATCTGGAAATGCTGGAATAGACTTGTTGAAATATAACTTTAAATTAGCAAATAATATAATTTCAAAAAGAATTTATTTAGATGTATAATAATTAATTTTTTGTAACTTATTCCCTTCTCTTTGACACAGTTATACATATGGGACTTTCATTTCTTTTTCATACAAAAACCTAATATCTAACTCCTAATGACTTAGATCAAGCTATTTTTTGTACATACCTTTGATTATTTATCGTGTAAGATCACAGATCAATTATCTTCGATAAGAAATATATATTACTGCAATATTTTGTCGAGTCTTCTTTAACATAACAACCTCAAATAAAAATTGAAGCAGTGTCTGAAGTCGATTGAAATTACAGATTCGCAACTTGTAAGCTCCATGCGATTCTCAAACTATTTAAAGTCAGATAAAAATCGCATTTTATTAATTCAATAATTATTTTATTTTTTCTTCGCATTCTTCTGCATTTCACATTTTACCAAAGCAATTTTGTTGGTACCAACTATTGTTTTAAAGGGTCTTATCATCATTTTAAAATTTTGCACACCTCTATGAACCATGATGTTCTTATTGCTGAAAATAACGAAAGAATGTTAATATATTAACAATTCAATACAAAAACAATGCTTACTCAACAACACACGTATCGAACCACCAACCGTAACTGTTTTCATAGGCGCAGTGCTTGGCGTCATTATCATTATCACGATCGTGGGTTTCATATTATTAGCATCGCTTAAGATGTCATAATCTCCAGTAAAATTTCCCAATTTTAACGTGTACGACTCACTTTCACTTCCAACAGAAAAAATGCTATAGTGTGCATAACTTTTTGTTTCAATTTTAACGTACAACTCAAAGTCTAATTTTGTCATCAGATGCAGTTTTTCCAGTCCGATAAAGTAGTGGGAGACCAAATCTCCAAACCCTGTCTTATATTCATTCCAATCTACATTCCATGTGGGCAAAGTATTGTTCGTTCGAAAATATATTACAGTCCAACCAGGTCCAGCAGTCGTTGAATCACATGGCACCTGGTAGAGCCCCTTGGGTGGCGTCTGTATTATTTCAATAGTATCTGAACTGCCAAAAGCTGCACAGTTGGTCGGATAAAGCTTAAAGCCATTGGGTATCTCTAGCTCTCTTAAAGCGGCCGCGCACTGCTTATTTTCATTTACTAAAACTTCTTTTTCCAAATGTAGCTTATTGAGCGAAGCTTTCAGTGCATTGATTGTTTTGTTCATTTGGCCTATCTTATATTTTTTACCAAATTGTTCCTTAAGCTCCTTTTGTTGTGTTTCGATGCTGAGCAATCGCTCAAGAATTTTATTTGAATGCTTATCAAATTGCTCGACTGTGACTCCGGGTGGGTTGTCGTATCTCTTCGTAGCATTGGCTTGAAGTTCACTAATAATTTGCTGCTGTTTCTCAAACTTTATTTTATATTCAGCTAATTCATCCTGCAGCGACTTGTTGAAACTGCTGCAAGCCTATGAATAGCAAATATTCAAGCTTAACAACAAATACAAAAATTTATTTCAACATACGCTTACCGCTGTGGAATCTGCTGCCGAATTAAATTTAACACAAAGCAACAAAAAGACAAATGATAACACGCACTTTGATGTATTCATATTGAATTCATAAAACGAACTTTTCAAGACCAAGCTACAAAATAGACTGAAACTATATTTTGAAGCATATCAACGTTATCAACTTGAAAGAATTTGCGGAACTGATCTCTGACCCACAGATAGTTTTAGCTCAATGAAAACTTAATCGTTCACTAACTAATAGAATTTCATAATAAAAACATTTTTATGCATACACAAAAACGTATTAAAGTTGGACACATTCAACTTTTTGACACACTTTGCAGATACTCATAATAAAGCTTATATTATTGTTAAATAGTGTGTATTCAAGATTAGGAGCATCTAAATACCAAATTTGATTGCTCTACCTTTTACAGTCTCTGAGTTCTCGTTGCTCATACAGACGGATATGGACATCTCTATTTCATCTCGGCTTGCTTTAATGATCAAATACATATACTCGTATACTTTATGTGGTCTGGCACGACTTCTTTTAACTGTTACATACATTTGCACAATCAATACTTTTGTTATTTTTATAAAAGTTAAGAGTGTAATGTCATGAGCTCAAAACGTGCTGCCACATTGTGCACATTTTTTTATAAATAGAGTGCAGAACTTATAAGGCCAAAATACTTGTCTCTCTTATAACAATTTTAAACTTGAATATTATTATCAAATTGTGCAATTCTTGAAATTTAATTGAATTATAAAGTCATACTTTACTAAAGTAAAGATGTCTAACATTATAATTTTTACTCAACTTCTCAGCTTTTGGATAAATTTTTAATCTAAAAATGAAGCCTAATATTTAAATTCACAAACCAAAGCAATATCAATGCTACTTAATAGTTGTAAAATATTTATGAAAACTCAACATGAAACATTTTTTTAATAGGCGGCTCTCTTCTCTAGAAATTACTTGACAAGTTTTGTCTTCCTTAGAGTCGCCTGCCAAGCTACAAAGAATTTATTAAAATTTGTAACACAATTAGTTGCTAAGAGTTTCGGCATTCATTAATCATTTATACAAAGTTCGAAAGCAATTTTCTCACACTTTAAATTGACACATCATAGTGGGAAAAATGAGCCGCAGAGTGTAGAGTAAATAAACAATAGTCTAATAATTTAGATCCTGATGACTAGACATATAAATTAAAAGGAAGTTTTTTTTTTTTTGTTTTGGCTATAACTATAACTGTTGTGGCCGAGCAGGATATGGAAAGCAATCGCTCATTGTCAAAGCGAAAAACTTGCCAAAGGCCAAAAGCAACGCACGCATGCACGCACAGTTCATCAATTAATTATACTTACAAGCAAGCAAAGAAATATTAAAGCCAAAACGCAGCCAATGAGAGTGCATAAAAATATGAGTACGAATGTATGAAAAATATGAGTGTGTGCGTGTGTGTGTGTGTGTGATGTGGCAACGTCATCAAAGTAATCATCCCAAGTCTCTGACGAGCAACTGTCAGTTAAAGTGATAGAGCAGCAACGGCAACGAATCCAAATGATTGCCTCCATGACGCGGCAGCTCCTCTGCTCGGAGCTCAGCTCAGCACCACAGCCCGCCCTCCCCGCGTTCAACCGACACAAACATCAGCGACATCATTTATCATCAACCTGCCTGTCAGTCAAGTCAGTGGGTACGAAGCGAAACGCAACGCAAAACAACAAAAAAAAAAACGAGAATATTGCAGATAAACTCACAAGCAGTGAAGGGGGTGCTCATGTTCCTTCTGTCCAAGGTGGGTGAGAGTATGTGTGTGTGGTGTCTATTTTGGTGTGCTGTCAAAAAATTATTATGCCTATTAATTTTAGCCATGCGGGCGTCCCCCCGCTGACACTGCCCCCTTTATGCCCGCCCAGCGTTTTGTTGTTGGTGGTAAATTACTCAACAACAACAGCAAGAAAAAAATTATGTTTGGCTTTTGGCAGCACCAAATGGGCGTGCCACACTTCATTCGTATGTGTGTGTCTGTGTGTGTGTGTGTGTGCGTCGCTTAAGACTTATTTTGCCTCATTCATTTGGCAGTAATTTATCCTGTCATGCTGTCATTATGACAAACAGAAAAAAAAGTGCTTAAAGCTCTCTGGCAGCAAAAAATATTATTTATTGAAAATGATTATGCACACAGCTCAAACTTTTTGGTGGAAGGTTTCACTGGCCAAGTGGGTGGGGCGGGGCAGTGGTGCGTTGGGTGGTTTGTTAATGATTCGCTGACGCCTTGGACTTGACACATCGATCAAAAATCATTTAGACATGCATACATATATATATTTATATTTTTTTTGGGGGTATCGATAAAAGTGCCATAAATTACAGTCAAACAAATATTATATATATCTTTTGACTAATTACGCTTCTATACTCTTTAGTTAGTGTGCTTAGTTAGTTAAAAAGCAATGAGAGTGGAAATAAATTCATAGTTTTTAAATTTGAGAAATATTTTTAAATACAAGAGACATTTTATTTTATTATTTAAATATTATCAAGCAAAATAAAAAATTTACACATATAATTTTTATTTCGCTGAAAATAAAATGAATTTATTATTTTTATATAATTTAATGAATAATTTATGTTTATGTATAAATTAAATTATTAAAAAATAAAAAAAAATTAAGCATATGCAGCATTTAATTTTCAATTAAAAAAAAAACATAAGATGTACAAAAATAAAAAAAAAATAATAATTTACTCTATAAAAATTATTAAAATTAAACTTTTATTTTATACTAAACAAAAAATATTTGCTTTTTAGTTTTTAATTTATTTATTATTTTGTTTAAGATTTTTTATTTATTATAATAATATGTATGAAAGCGTTGATTAGACGACACTCCGCTCAGCAATTAAACTGTGCTATGTGTATAATTTTTGTTAGATCTGTGGTGAAATTAATTATTTTTTTAAATATTTTATTATTTAGATTTTTTAAATATTTATAATTTAGTAATTTTGGTATTTGAACATTGTATGATTTTCAGGCTATCTTTAATGGTGGGCGGTTAATGCTTAGCAGCAAGTACGATATAGTCTCTGAGTCCTCTTTTGAGTAACAAACTGTTGCGAACGGGTCTCTCTCTGTCATATTTTTTGCTGTGAGTTTTTCCAAGATAGACAATACAATATTAAAGTAATTGAACATCACGAATGTATGTCGACTCTGTACGCGATATGACTTAATTTATTGACTCTCGTAGATATAGACTTTAAGGACAGTGAGACAGAGGCTGAAGCAGAAAACTAGTGAGCTGATTTCGTATCGAGCACTAGTTCGCCCGCATTTTTAGAATTTCTCCCGCGAACATACATAATGAACAGATACTCGATATAGATAATATGTTCTCCAAATAATTTCTGTCGTAAGCTCCGTTGATCTTAATCTCGCACCTTATCACTAGACGTCTCAGATCAAGGTGCACAAGTTTGTTTTCGCCAGGCGCAACGATCAATCGCAGTTGAGGGGGGTTGATCAGATGTCATAGTTCTAACTGATAAGTCAGCAGACAGTCGACCTGTGACTGACAGATGAGCGTGAGACGTTGAGAGCTAGTGTACATTTTTGCAACCCCGACTCAGGGATGTTGGTATGGGCGCAGGGGGCAAGAAAAAAGGCTGTGATTTTGGAACTTTTGGCGTTGACAGCCGGAAAACAAAATGCGGGCGAAATATGTCGATACGAATCAAGCTAAAGTTGTTGCTTGCCTGCCAAGCAATTTTCGTATTTGTTTTTAGCATTTTTTTTTTTTTTCACTGGCACTAGCAGCAGAAAATATGAAAAATACGCCAAAGTGTTGGGCTTGCAACCCTTGGTGGTGCCTTAGAACTGGAAGTGAACTATAAATTCAGTATAATAAATAACCGCAACTTAAGCATATTGCTGCGGTTCGTAAAGTAACCCACTCTCCCCCTCTCACTCTCTCACACTTCTTTGTCTTACTACAGCAGCTACTCTCTGTCAGCCATATTTCATTTTCATGCTCCCAATTGTTTTCCTTACTGACAAATGAGTGCGCTAAACTCACTGAGAAAGAGAACACAGTGTGTGTGTGTGTGTGTATGTACTGTGTGCAAGTCATCAAAATAACAAATAACAACGACTAGCAAAATTGATTGCATGTCATTAATTTTCATTTCAAATTACGCTGCCACTATGTCTTCTTCTTCTTTTTTTTTTGCTTTGCTTTTACTGCTTACTTCTTACTTCGCCTGGCTCTAGCCACTAGCACTTTGGTTCTGGCTCTGGCTATGAAATGAAAGGCTCAAAGTCAAGTTGTGCTAAATGCCCCCGCCCCAGCGCCCAAGTCAAACGTGTTGAGCGTAAATAAGTCAAAGAGGTGAGCGAATGGGTGGCTAACATGAAAATTTTGACCAGCAGTTGTATAAACAATAAATTGATTTTATCAAGTAAACAAGTAATATTATTTATCTATGAAGCATGCCAACTACAGTGCTATAGAATAAAATCAATACAGTGGGAATTTGTAAATTATTTGTGATTTATTTGTTTCGCATCTTTAAATTTTAAGTTAATTGTGGAGAAAATCCATCAATTTATATTCAAAATGTCAATTCTTCCTGAATGAATCCGATGAATTTTTTTTAAAGCCGCAGCCCAACATAATAAAATTTTCACAAGCTATGTCTGACCTGAAAATTGAAAAACTTCTTGCCTACAAAGTTAAGTCAATACAGTGCGTATTTTTAAAAATTATTTCTGATTATTTGTTGCTGATTTTCAAATTTCCTGCGCTAACTATTGAAAATTCAGCATCTTTTATTTCAAATATTAATGCTAAGCAATTGAAAATAGATAACTTAATAAATATTTTAAAAACTTCAGTCTAACAATATAAAATTTTCAAACAAACTCGACCCGATCCTATAACTAAATAAAATTTTGAATCTTTAATTTGAATACTAAAGCGCTTAAACAAAATTCAATACCTTGGGTATTTTTGTAAATTATTTCGGATTATTTGTATACATTTTTTAGCTTTTAATTAGTAATTATTTTATTTATTTATTTCAATTGATATGGAATTTAGCGACTTTTCTTAGAGCCGGACCCACAATGAGTAATGTAGGAATAGCTCAGTTAAGTCAGTACCCAGCTCCATAGCAATTTGTTAACTTTTATTTTATTTGCAGTCCACTGTTGCTGAAAGTTTGAGGTTTTCGTAACAATGTTGCAGGCCGATTTGTAAATTATGAGCCAAGATGTCAGTTGCCAACTGCAACAGACTCAACAGACATTTGCAAAGCTGTGGTGCAGCCAGAGCGAGAGTGAGTGAGTGAGTGTGTGTGTGAGCGAGAGAGAGAGAGAATTGCAGTTGTAGCCAAAGTCAGAGTAACAGCAGCTAGCTGACATTTGACTGTCAGATGCTCTCATTCGTTAATGTCAGAAGCAAGAGTTAATCTTGCGTGCCAGAGGAAGGCAGAAGAAGAGAGAGAGGGAGAGTGAGTGACTGAGTGAGAGCGATAGTGCAGCAGCTGTGGCAAGCGAGAGAGCGCGCATAGAGTCGGTGTGTCAGCTCTAGGTACGCACAGGATATATTGTAATCAAGAGCTTTGCTCTGTTGTTGGAGGAGCAAGAACGACAGCAACAGCAAACAGCATCAACTGAACTGACTGGCTGACTGACTGACTGACTGAATGACTGACTGACATACTGGCAAGTATCAGGCAGCAGCAGCAGCAGCAACGTTAACTGATGGATGCCTGAAAGCCAGCCTGCAAAATGAATGAATGACATGGCAGACAAGTCCAAGCTTGGGCTTGGCCCAGGCCCCCAGTTCGGGTGGCTGCAACTCCAAATGACAGCGACTCCGACTATGAGTTCGGACTCCACGCACACACACACGCAATATGTTCAATGATGATGACCAGCAAATGTTGGAAGCGTAGGGAAGGGCAATGCAGATTGGGCCCAAGACCAAACTGTTTAAAACGAAGAGTGCAGGCAGCACACAGAACGCAAATGGGGATTAATATAAGAAATTAATTTTATATACATTAAATATTGATTAATTATGCAGTTAGCGTCAATAGAACATTAAAGTTAAGCTTACAAATTACATAATAAGAAAATACAAGGAACTAAGATTTTTTTTAGCACAAAATTAAATAAAATACTAACTAAAATTTTATTTAATTGTGCTTATTTAAATTATTATTTTGCTTTTTTTATTATAAATATTAGCTGAAGCGAAAAAATGTTTTGATTTGATTAAATATGCAAGAAAATATTTTTTTTAAGAAAGCTATGAGTTGATTAATAATGAAACTTAAATTAAACAATACTTGTACCCGAAATTTGAGGTTTGACGAATTTGTTGGGGTTTGTCGAATTTTTATTTATATAAAATAAAATAAAAGGAAATACTTAGATAAGCAGATACTTATATGTGTAAGAAATATTAAGTTATACAATTTATAAATTTATTTTAATTGTAGCCTAGAATTAAATTCTATGATACAATTGGTATAGCCAGATCATCAAGGGCCTTCAGGCTAATTTAAAAATTAAAAAAATTGTGTGTAGATATAAAACTTAACTTAATATTTCTGTTAGAAATATATATTTGATTTAATAATTAGAAAAGGCAACTAATTTGCAGATTGCTTAAAAAGGAAGAAAATTATATGTAAAAAATTATATGCATAAATTGCAGTCTGCACTTATTTTGTATACCCTTGATTTTGTACTGTGTAGACAAGGGGATAACTACTGCTGTCAGCTGCATTTGCATATAGCTTGGGTAATTTTGTGGGCTGCCCCGTCATGCAAAATTGCTTTATGAATTATAAACAATGCCCCAACAACAGCAACAACAACAACAACAACCATGCATTGGACCCGCACCGCCAGCGAGGCTCGTTAGTTGCCTGTCTGCTACATTTTACAACTGCCACGACCTCCCCTCGCTCTCTGCCTACTGCATATTTGTATTTGCAGGCAATTTCCCTGCGCTTCTTGCTCTCTCGCTCTCTCATGCGCTTTCCACGTGACAGTGATTATGTCGCCAAGTGACATCCATCAGCAGCTGTGTAATTTATTGCCATTGCTGCTGGTCAAGATTGCACACACACTGCATATGCTGAATGAGTCGCTGTCGCTGTCTCTATCTGTGTGTGTGCGTGTGTGTGTATGTTGTCTGGTGCGGTTAATTACAGTGCGTTTGAGCATCTGTGTATTCACTCAACGTAGTTGGGCTCATCAAAAACGCTTAATGCGCTTATCGAAAATGCTTAATTAAGCGATTAATTCTAAAAGTATACAACATGTCAGGTGCCCAACGCCTGCTCCAACGTGCTGGAAGGTTCGATAAGTAAACGCCAGTAGGTATACGCCAGATAGTTCACTTGACTTTGCATATTGAAAAGCTTTAAAAGGGATAGGGTAATTTTTTACAAATGTAAATTCAATAGATAATAAAAAATTTATATGTATCTACAACCAAGAGTCCTAAAACATATAAATGTCTTGTATTAGCTTTATACATAAGACTCGTTGGATAAAATATTATATAAGCCTATTTCAGAGAAAGTGTATATTAGAGTCGGGATAAAAATAATATTAAAATATTTGCATGATGCTTTCATTGTAACTTAAAAATGATGAAGTCGATTCCTTTAACTAAGTCTTCCTTTTGGAATAACAAAGTGTAATGAAAACTTGCTTGTTGTATAAAATATTCCAAAGCTTCTTTCCAAAGAAAGTTTATCAAAAGTAAACCAATATTTTAAAAGTGAGGACTTGAATAGATATTAAACAAAATTGTAAATCAAAAAAAGTGAATTCAAAGCCTTGGACCAACTCTTCCTTTTGGAATTGCAAAGTGTAATAAAATTTTAGCATATTTCTATAAAGCGCGAAACATATTCGCATAAATTTCTATAAATCTACGCTGGGGATAAAAGAGAGCAACATGCTAAAGTACACTCTTTATATGACACAAGCCTGTTTGAGTATAAAATTAAAATTACAAAATACAAAGCGAAGAAACGAAATAAAAAATGCCAAAGCGTTTTTCGCTTTCAAACAATTTCCGCTCTTTTTTTATGCAATATAGCACTTGAGTAATGCTCAAATAGGATTTCTTACCGAGCGACGACGAGTGGCGACAGTGCTCGAGTTAATGATATACACTCACTTCGCTGTAAGGATCTCAAAAGAGGGTTCCATGTTTTTACCCCCGAGAAGGTAACGAGGCAACATTGTGTCAAGTTAGCAACGCTTTCAAAATCGCCAAGCAAGCAAGTACGTCTATTGTAAGTTTGCACCCCTTTTTATTTTTCAAATCAAAAGCAATCTTATGTTAAGGGTTTAAAAAAAAGAGTGCCGGGCACTTAAGCGCGGTTTTGAATACTCAAAGTGACTGACAGGAGGGTTGGCGCGCATTTCCTCAGCTTTGATTCAACAAATTTTGTGAATTGCAACTGTGAAAACAATTAAACTGTAGATACAAAAATATTTGGCTTGGGCAAATAAAAAACTGCAGGCATTTAGTTGTGTGTTTGATGTCATAAATCCGCTAACAATGGCTTAATGCGTCAGTTGACTGGCTACGAGACCAGCAAAGGCAAAGGGGTAGCCCAGAGACTTCAAGTGTTGGCATTATCTGCGCATTTATCAGCAACCCCGAAGCCCGAAGCCCGAAGCCCGAAAGGACTTTCAGCAGATGTGTGCTTGTGTATACCTTTTTAATGACATATCCATGGCCTAAGTAGCGCCTTATCTGTATGGATATTGTATATACGCGTTGTTTATGCCAATCAATTTGTATTAAAGCCCTGCAAGTGCAGAGCTCACTGGGCGGGTGGCAATTCCCTTTTCCCAGGCCTAGAGAGCGAGTTCACTGTCGGGCTCGTTAGTACTTCCGAATCGGATCAATTCAAAGCAGCTTCTTAGAAATATGCATACCACTGTTTGTAAGTCTTGAAAAAAATGGCAAACAATAGTTTTGCGGACCTTGAGCGTTCGCATATTGTCAACAAGGTGAAACGGCAAAAGGCACGCAGCGGGTAGTTCCATCGAAGGGTCACACGACCGAGACAACTTCAAAGCCAAACCAACCGACAATTCTAAGGAGCGGGCATTTTTGGTTTCATTCATTGATTTGTGCAAATATTTTTGGGCTAAGTCGAAAATTTCTTCATAATTTTTGCGGCACTTTTTCTTGTTTTGTCTCTTTTTGCGTTTCGGGGCTCAGTGTTTCTCTAACAAGGGATAATGACCAGACAAACATGTCAAATAAACGTTTTGTATAATGCCAATAGACAGTTTATTGTCCAAGTCATGTGCGTTGTGTGTTTGAAATGACATATTGAGAGTTGACGAGGACAGAGCAAACAAATTCAAAGTAAATTCTATTAGTCATTGTATAATTGCTGTGAAACCTTTGTGAAATAAGTCTTAAAGGTGTTTTTTTTACTAATACTAGACTATAGTAATATTAAATATGGCATATAAGAAAATGAAACTGAATGGCAAATATGAGAAATAAGCAACTACAAAAGCAATTTTGTAATGGAAATTGCGGAATTATTAATTCCAATAATTAATAATAATTACGAAATATATAAAAATATATATAAAAAAAATAAATATATTTAATCAATTTGAATTTAAATCAGTAAAAGTAAACTATTACAAAAATACTTTTGTGCAAATGTAGGAAAAGTTAAGAGAGCCCAAGTTTTTATTAATTACTTTAAATTATATTTAATTTCGAAATTTAATAATCAGGCTTGGATTTTTTAAAGCGTAATAAAATTAATGATTTAATGTTTTAATTATAATAAGTCTATAAACGAGAAACAGATTATGCCTTTCAAGGGTTTTTAAATAATTTATATTCATTATATTTACTTTTAATAATAAATCAACTTTGATAAAATGAACTACCTTTTAAAATAAACTATGTGGATTAAAATTAAATAATATATTTTTATTTTTACATTAATTTAAATATTATTGAAATATATCAACACTGTTCTGTTCCAACAGTACTTATTACTACTTTATAATCTTAAGTTTACATTAAAATCGAATAGACTTGCTAACAATACTTACTATGAATGTTAATAAATCTTCATAGAGGCAACTAAATGCCATTTAAGCAACTGTCAACTGTTGGCTTGATATATGCATATACTTATATGTACAACTGTGTATAAAGTCAGCTTAAAAGCGATTGCCACATTTATAATTACGGCTTTGGGCAAAACTGGAAGCTTTTGTTTATGGAAAACATGTGACGAACGCAGTGCGATGATTGATGTGACTGAATGACATTAAATGACAGTTGGATGCGCACAGTCAAATAGACACATTGACAGTCGTAAGGGGGGCCACTAACAAGTAACTGTCTAGGAATGTAGCAATGTGTGTTTGTGTGTGTAACTTGAGTCGCAACTTGTTGCACGGGTTTTCAGCTCGAGCTGATGACAAACCCGACGTGAGTTACGATTGGGCATTAGGCTTGTTTGTTGGCCTGACTTTCAGTTAGCTCTAATTGATTGAGTCGAACAAAAATGGTAACGATTTGGTAGCCATTGCCTTCGCAGGTGATAAATTAGATAATTATCGACACCAAGTCCTAATTAAAAATGCATAGAGAGAAGGCCGAGCGGCGAAAGTTCAAAGAGCAAACAGTTTGGGACTAATCACAGTCTCGGGTCTCGACTCTCCAGTCTCGGGGCTGCATTGCCATAAACGTAAAGCACATCGAACGAGCCACTACTATAAAATTGTTCAAGTCTTTATGGCTTTGTATGCGCCTCTCTGCATAGAAATGAATGAATTTCGTATCGAGGGAGCGAAAAAAAAAACGTGCCCCTTTTTTATGGTTCTTTGATATATGAAAATTATCAGAGACGTCGACTTTGTCGGCACAATGTTGCTTTCCATTTTTTTTTTCAGCTCTTTACTTTCGTTCAGACGTCGTTTTGGTTCGCTTAAATGTCTGTTTACATTTTGCATATAAATGTTGCCGCTGCCTTCAATATAAATAATACGGCAGCGGCTCTTACGCGTTGAAAATGATTAACCATAAATTTCTTTTAATATTTTGTAATTGTATAATTTTATGGGCATTTGAAATTTGCGGCTTGCTTGCTTCCCCTCTCACTCTCAGTGTTTTAATTTGTATGCATAATTCATGTGGCGTATGAGTGATATTTGATTGCTGCCGGGGTGCGGCTCACACACACACACACACTCGCGTGCACAGGTGTGTGTAGGAAATCATTTCAATTCGAACACACTTTAATGAGCTGCTGAATTATTCGAGCTGCATTTGATATTTATTCTCAGCAGCCTTTCAACAAATTATTTCGATTGTAAGCAAGCAAAACAAATTATGGGCCTGCGGGCTGTGTGATCCTCAGTTTGAGTTTAAGCAAAATGCAGTGTACATTAAATTAAAAACTGAATTTATTGAGCATTATTTTGTTAACAAAATTATAGTATCGTTGGGTAAAACAACAAAATGTTTTAAGGTGTATGAAATGTAATATTGAGTGCCACATTCCTGGTCTATGATGGGCTGTGATGCAGTAAAATGCTTCAAAAGTAAAAAAAATATAAAATTATTACAAAAATAGTTGCACTTGCATATGACTGAAGCTGCAAAGAATCAAATTTGAGCTAATATAAGCGCAATTACTAAGCTATACTAAATGTATAAGCGACTACACTTCATGTTTAAATTAAACTGCACGCATGCAAAATGAAAAGTTGACTAAAATCAAAATTAAATCAGCCGAAAGTATTGGTTTCAGTGTAAGTAAATGTCGATAGGAGATAAGCTTAAGCATAATTCAAATTCATGCATATTCATGTCGTGGGTTAAGTAGAAAGACTTATTGTTCTCAGGGTTCCGATTACTATTTAAGTTGAATATAAATTTGAATACGATTTACATGGAATATGTGTCCATATATCGTATGTAGATTGTGTAAGAGTATGAATATACTTTATGCTCATTGTTTATTTTATTGAATATTGAAAATTACACATGATTTAATTATTGGGGAAATTAATTAGCCACTTTTAGTCGCAATTAATTGTGGTTTACAACGCTCTCTCCATCAATTTATAGGTCGAATGAGCATTTGCACCTTTTTAAGAGACGTGGTTGAAATCCAGTGTATAGATTGATAAGCCTTTAACTCAGTCTGAAAATACTTTCCATTTAAATTGCTGTACATAAAGAAAAATTAACAATTTATTTTAGTATTACAAGCTTTTTAGAAACATACCCTAATGCACAATGATAGTACCACCAACCTCCGTACATCTGATCCTTAGCGCAGTTATTAACCGATAGAACGTTATTTCGATCGTGAGTTGTAAATTTCACATGCTCACTGTATCTCAAAAGATTTCGATCTTTGTAGGTGCCCATCATATGAACCGAACGATTGTAATTCAAATAGATCATCCTCGCTCCCCACTCGAAAATTGTCATAGCGAGCATAATACCAATCGTCGTTAAACTTTTGCATGTAAATATACAATTCATGTTGCTGTGAGTGTGTAATGTGGTGGATCTTGTCCAACCCCAAGAAGAAATCTCCATCGAAGGACCCAAAGCCGTCACGATACGTATCCCAATCCCTCTGAAATTCTTCTTTGCCGTTTATTCTTTGCTGCATGACTGTCCAGCCTCTGCCGGCTTCGCTGTCATCACTGCAAAGGACTCTAAAAGGTTTCTGACCCGGCAACTTGATGTCATGTTCTCCTGGATTAAGCGCAAATGCCTTACAACTCTGAGGATAAAGTTCTTTTTTCAATTTTCCAATTTCATTAACATAATATTGTATTTCATTTTGGAGCTTTTCCGTTTGGCTATTGCTTGTCAGCTCGTCAATTAATTTAGTTTGATTCTGGTTGGTATTACTGAGATTTTTAAAGTCGTTCTTTAGGTCTTCAAAGTTTATTTTATATGAGTAAAGCTGTTCATGGCATGTACTAGATTTTTCGTTAATTTCCTTAGCAAATTTTTGCAACCTAATGAGTTCAGTTCCACAATCTTTTGAATTGTTAATATGTTGATATGAGGCACCGACTGCTGTTTGAGCTTGAAGCTTTGTTGTCTCTTTAGCTTTGCGCAGATTCAAATTAAATTTTCTGAGATCTGCAATATTATTTTTAAATAAGTCAAGTAGCTCATTCTTCTCCTTCAGTGTATTCTTTAGCTCTTCATTTATTTTCAATAAGGCATCAACATTCTTATTGTTGAGCTTGTCTTGCAGCTGTTTAAATTCATATGTCCCAATTAAAATATTCTTGGCCTTTAGATCTTGTTTCAATTCCTTAATTTCATTAATTAGCGCATCAACATTGTTGTCGTTGAGCTTGTCCTGCAGCTGATGCACATATAATATGAGCGGCTTTAAGTATTTAGTGCCACACTCCTGGTCAATGGGCTGCGATGCGCTACAATGCTAAATAGAAAATTTAGAAAAATTATGTAAATTTTCACGAAAATCGTTGCACTTGCTGCTCACCTCATTCTCATTGCTGGCGGAAGCTTTAAAGAATCCATATAGAGATAAAGTAAGCACAATTATTAAACTATTACACTTCATTTTTTAACGAAATGCGAATGCTAAGAATTTGATTAAAACCTCACACGTTTAAAATTAAAAGTTGACTAAAATCAAAATTTCATTTAGTGAAAGGTTTAGCTTACGCGCCAGTGCTGATAAGAGATAAGCTTAAGCATAATTTCAATTCATACGAATTCGTATGAATAGGTCGTAGGTCAAGTTGAGAGATAAATTACGCACGAAGCTTTGTTTGTATGGCAGCTTTTTTTTCACTCTTTTTCTCTCTTTTACGCTTTGATTTAATTCTTGCTTGTGCAATTTCTTATAAATTTAAAATTGTATCGCAGCGATCTGCACAGAAACCAAAGAGTATGTTGGAGTATATTTTTAATGCTCACTTCTTATTTTATTGATGATTATAAATAACGCTTAATTTTATTGAAAGAGAAAGCAATTAATCGCTTTAAGTATTTACTAGAATAGAGTCAACAGCAAATTATAATAAGATTATATAAAAATTATGAGTTATAATTTAATTTTTTTTAAATAAAACAAAATTTAATAATTAATTTTAATTTTTATTAATAAGATTAGTTACTATTTTTTAAAATTTTTTCACTGGGTTACTATCTTATTTACATTGATAAAAATATAGCTTGGGCTTAGGTAAGTAAGCAAGAAGAGAAAGCAATTAACCGCTTTAAGTATTTATTAGTATAGAGTAAAATTACAGATAATATGTTATTATAGTTTTTTTTAAAACAAAACAAAATTTAAATATTACTTTTAGTTTTATTTACATTTAATTAAAAAAATATTTTTATTAATATGAAAATAATAGTTACAATTTTTAAAATTTTTAACTGATTAATCTATTGAAAAATATGATCAAATATATTGCAATTGGGTTAGTTAAGTAACTAGCAAAATTTCCCTACATTTATTGATAATTATATTTCAGTTTGGCTATTATTTATTCTATAAATAAAATTGCACTTGCAAAAACAAACAATTTAAGTTGGTTGGTTGTCTGCAGAGAAATGTGTGTCATGCGATTGAAGAATGGCAAAAAAGGAATTGAGCGTATTGCCGACTGCTAACTGAATGTGAGTAGGTGACTAACTGAATGGCTGAGATTTAAGCCGGCTTTCAAAATTGTCGACGACACTGCTGCTGCTGCTTGCTTGCGTTATTCTGTTCTGTTGTTGTTGTTGTTGCTGTTGGCTGCGTTGACATGACAAAAGCAACAAAGACGAACGAATGATGGGCACGTCGAGAGTGGCGTGGACTTCAAAGTCGGTGCTGGGTTTGGAGAAGCTCAGCACACAGTAGCTGTCAAAGATATTTGTATTTCATTTTGATGATGGCATGCGGCTGACTAACTGTCGCCGCAGTTGAACCAAAGCAGATTCAAACGAATTGGTAGCCAAAAGCAAACAGTAGCTACTACTACTACTCGTTGCTACCTAAATAAACGCAGACCAATCAGGCAGCAATAAGCGATGGGTAAGACTTGAGTTGAGGGGCAAGTGGTTTTTTCTCTTCTTTAAAAACAACACGCAGCGTTCGGTAGTCGGTGATTTAAAATAAATATTGGTAGCTGTCACATTGACAGCAAACAAAATGTGATTGTTCGCTGATTGTTGACATTTTGTTTGCTCTGTCTTCGGCGGCATATTGGGTAGATATTAAATTGTCTGGCGTCGCATTTATAAGCGTTTGTGTCTTTTCGGTCCTGCGGAATTGCCAAAAACGCCAACAATGAAAAATTTCAAGCTGTTTTTAAATGTTTTATTGGCTTTTTAATAATGTTTGCACTTCAAAGGGAGCCGCGCATGCGCGCAGCTTAAGCTCTCGAACCCTCGTTTCTACCAAGTTACGCGCTGCGACAACTCGCAGCAGAAGAAAGGAAGAAATAAATCCTCAAGTGACATGAGTCAAGCGCTTTGTGCCCCCGAACGTTAAAGAGAGAGAGAACGAGAGTGGTGGACCCAGCGAGCTAGAATTGCCTGAACTATAAAGCCAAAGCCAAGGCGAGCGAGCGGCAAGTCTGTTATGGATTATGTCTGGGTGTGATTTATGTCTTAAAACCGTTATAAATTATTTTAAATTAGCTAACCAGCATTAGTGAGCGCCAGTCTCGCAATCGCCGCGACAGTCACAGCACTAAATTCACTGCAAAATTTATGCAGGCGGATGCTGCAAAGTTATGAAAACAATTGAAATCTACAAGAAAGTTGCAAATTTATGTTATCGATATAATGCTTAAATAATTGTATTCTATGCAAATTTATGGGTCTCAAGAGTCTCAATTGTTTAAAATTCCATTAATTTCGCAAATGAAACCTCCTTCTTATGTTTTATTTACTCATCAATGCTCTCTGTTATCGATAGTATCGATATGCACTTATAGCTTATATTTTAAAAACTAAACCACGTGCTTTTCCATGCATATTTTCTATGTTATCGATAACATAAATATATATATTTTAAAAGAAATACTTGCATATATATTTTTTTTTAAAGTTAATTCTTAAATGCGGATATTCAGCAGAAGTTTCAAATTATAAAAATTGTATTTGTAATAAAAAATTACCAAATATTCCTAGCACCGCCCTAATATTTCCTCTCTAATTTCCTATTAATAAAAGTTATGGTACAAATATCACTTCGTATATATATTATTATTATTAAAGATTTTATATTTTGCATGCTCTGAATCTCTTAACAGCAAAATGCTTTTAAATTATGGAAATATCGTACATTAAATAATTTTATTCAATTACTTTTATACGCAAAACAAAAACACTCGCAAAAATTCCTCAGACCACTCTACTTGGAATTTACTACTTGGTAATAAAATTTATCTTACATTGTGGCTGCTTTGTTTTTACGACCGCAGCTCTGTATATAAATCATTTGAGAATTGCGGTTAAATAAGTACAAAACGCTGCCAAGCATAAGTAACATTTATGTCGCTGCGTGCTGAGAGTGTCAAGTGTGATGGAAATAGTTATTAAAAGCCTTCAAGGAGCAGCAGCAGCAGCAGCTCGTTGGCGACAGCTGGCGACTCTTTATGACATCACAGAGACAGAGACAGAAAGAGAGAAAGATAACTGAGCATGTCTGCTTATTTATGTGGAGTGCTTGGAGCATATGATCCATGAAATCTCATAAAAGTACAATTGTGGCCAAAATTATCGAACATTAAGCAAAAGCGTCTGGGCTTTACCCGTGGGTGGCAACAGCTTTTATTACAACTTGCGTTCCCCAGAGAGCGAGAGAGAGAGAGAGAATCATGGAGAGTGCAACAGCGTCTCTCTTTTATTTTTTACGACCAACAGGCAAAAGTCAAGCAACATTGACAACGAGCTTCTTGCAGCAATTCACACGTACAAACATTAGAGCCACTGATATATATATACATACATACATACAGTTGAAACATTCAAGCAAAACATGCTTTTAATAGAGCGTAGCATTGACCCAAGGCAAAGGCAAAGGCAAAGGCCGAAGCCCAACCCTGGCTAGCAGCAATCCCAAAGACAGAGCACGTTCCAGCCATGCTCGTAAATTAAGTCG
This sequence comes from Drosophila busckii, assembly GCF_011750605.1. Classification (NCBI taxonomy): domain Eukaryota; kingdom Metazoa; phylum Arthropoda; class Insecta; order Diptera; family Drosophilidae; genus Drosophila; species Drosophila busckii. The sequence goes on from NC_046604.1 coordinate 5,727,875, forward strand.
ACTCGTTTTGGCGCATTTGGTTTATTAGTGCCCAAAGAGCCGCTCAATACATTCGCATACAAAAAGGATATTACTAAAATACTGAACGAGAGATTTGATATGAGGAGGCAATCGTTAAATACAAACTGATGCTAAGGTGAGGGAAGCTTATGTAGCAAATTTCGCTTATAAATAAAATCAAAAAAGTTTTTACGCTAAGCTAACTTAAGCTTAGTCTGCATATATACCTAAACTAAACTTAAAAGTAAACTAATTATATACTTAATGAGAAAGAATTGTAGTAACATAAACTCTAGCTAAAGATAATAAATTAATCAATAATTTGCTATGCGAATCAAATTTAAAATAATAGAAATAATTTTTTATAAACAAGAATTAGACAGAAGAACCTTTTCGATTTTTTAATAATAAAAATATTTTTGTTTTAAACACATAAAATTTTAATTTTTTAAAAATAGTTCACTTTAGTATTAATAAAACCTTTTTATAAATAATTAAATCATGAAAATTTTACAAAATGTATTTATATAACATGGGAAAAGAAGGCGTGGCAGAGGAAAGTATTTATATTCCTGATCAGCAGAATAAGCTGAGTTCGTTTGTCTGTATGAGCAAGCAGAACTCATAAATTATAAGATATAGAGTTACTAAAGAAAACATTTAAAATAATCAATAAATTAAACTGCATAGAAATTTTAATAATAATAATTTAAAATTTTTTAGTAAAACCCTTTTGGTACCCAAAAACCCTTTTGGTATATTTGGCTGTCTTAGCATAGAAACTACTCAAGATTTATGCTTAACAACTAATTTATATATGTAGAATGTGTGTAGAAATGGAAATGTGAGGAAAAACTCATTGCCATTAGCTCAGTTGACCAAAAATGTCACTGCCAAAATGTCGTATGTCAAATGGGCGTATACTTTATAACGAACGCTCTTTGATGCTCGCTGGCTGCATTCACGAAAAAGTGATTTGTGGCAAAGGTGTTGGATGTGTGTGTTGTGTGTGAGTTGCTGTGTGTGTGCTGAGTTGCGTGTTGGATGAAAGCTGTCAAAAGTGTCATGCAAAGAAATGTTTAAACGCCAGGCGCTGACGCCTGATGGCCTGACGCTGACGATGATGAGGTAACTTCTAACTAGCTGTGAAGCTTGTGTTAACGAGCAGCCACCCCACCCCACCCTAGCTGACCCAACAAACAATGTTCAACTGGTTAGTGTGCAATGCTTGCGGGTCGCTTTGTGTGAGTTTTGTTTGGCGCCTCACATGGAAATTAATTTAGCTAGCTTTCAATTATGTGCCACAAACAGTCAAGCATGAAACTAAGACACGTTTAACATTGCGGCTACAAGCAAAGCGAACTGAACACAGAGAGAGGACAGAGGAGAGGGAGCGAGAGTTCGAGAGGAAGAGAAGGTGACTGCCAAGCGCCAGTCTGACATGACAGGCCTGACAACCCCCAACAACATATTGACATTTTTGCTATACATGCTCGGCAGGGAGCACAGACATAGAGACAAGGACAGAGCGTGCGAGAGCGAGAGAGCAAGAGGAGAGACCGACAATGAAGCGTATAGCAAAACATGTGTGAGTGTTTATGTCGGCGTGTCAATTTTCGTTGTTGACGTGTTACCTGCCCCGCCTATCCACCCACCCACTCTCCCTCTCTCTCTCTCTCCCTCTTCACTGTTTGCTGTATTATTATTAAATTTTACTTTCGCCACTCAATATGGGAAATGTCATCTGCTTATGATGGCTTTTTGACATCTTTCGTTATTGAATATGTTCAGCTTGTTGTGTTCCTGTTGCTCTCTCCCGCTCTCATTCTCCTTTTTCCCATTGTTATTTACGCTTGCTCAGCCTTGCCGCAGACAACTTTTGATGTATTTTCAATTTTGCGGTTTTTTCCTACCTTCTGGCATTTCTTTTCTTTTGCCAAAAAACTTGACTTGAGCAGACATTTGTACTGCAGCTATAACTCACCTCACTCTTTGTCTGTCTGTCTATCGCTATCTCACTCTCACATGCTTTGCTTGTCGGGCTGAGGTTTTATTATCATTTCTTTTGACTGCTTGACAGCTTTGACATAGCCCATCACATTTATTGATTTGGCTTCTGTGCACTTGGCCGCAAATAATAAGTTGGTAATGTTATGCGATCTTTCACTTTTAATTGGATTTATTTTGAGAGAAAAAGATATAATAGAGCTATGAGTGCTGGGTCCGTTATCAATTGGTGACTTTGCTGGTGATTCCATCAAAGAAAATCATCAACACTTGGTATTGTTGAGTTATAGCTTAAGTAATGCAATGCCAATTGTATCAAACAATTGAGTTTTAGATTATTGTTTCAAAATAAGAAGCATATGTTGATAAATTCACTGGTGATTGGTGTAAATTGATTATGCTATAAAAGTTTCACCAATGGTTTGTATGGGAACTAATCGTTGGGGTAATTAAAGATTTGAATTTGAATCCCATCTTCACTGTTTTTCGTACATTATCAAAGTGTATAAAAAACAGTATATAATAGAGTAAGTAAATTATATCGTTGGTGTATAAATTTGATATTGGAATTTGGTAAAGTTTCACCAATGGCTTGTATGGGAACTAAACGTTGGGGTAATAGAATTCTAAAAATATATAAATATAAAATAGAGTAAGTAAATAATATCGTTGGTGTATAAATTTGGTATTGGAATAAAATTTGTATGCATTCTGAATAAATTTGAATTATTTAATAAATTCTTATTCAAGATACAAACAAATCCTATACGCTTAAATTTATTAATTCTATTTTTGAAATTTATAATTTAAATCAAGCAACGAAATCAAAGTATTTTATTGACAACTTGACAGCTGCTAAGCATTTAAACTAAAACAAAAATTCCAAACCACTCAACAATTCAATTAGGACTGCTTAATTTTCTCTTATTATGATGTCTCTTTTATCTATGTAGATAAACACACTAAACATAGTTTATGCACAAGAGATTGCTCTGAAGCGGAAAAAGGTCAATGCGGACCACTTGGCTGTTGGGGTCCAGTCCACAGCAGCTACTTACTGTCAAGATGTGTCATAAACACATCAGTTTTATTGTCGAATCAAATAAAATGTATAAACTTTGACACTCGCAGACAGCAGCAGCATCATCAGCAGTGGAGAGAATGGAGGAGTACAAAGAAATAAACGATATAAAATCAAAGCGAAGATAAAAGCAAAACCCAGCCATAATAATAATAGTCGTAAAGGCAGTCAGGTCGCAAACGTTTGCTCTCATTCTTATGCTCCCAGGGGTGCACACACACACACACACACACGCGCACACTCTTCAAAAAGAGTCATAAAAAATAAGTTTTATTTTAGAAAATTGCATTAAGAATTGTCATAAAAGTGCAAAGAGCTGTGAGCGACCCAAATCAAATACGGGAAGCTGACAAAATGTGACAATTACTTGGGCAGACAGTTGACACAAAAGCGAAGAGATTTAGTTTGGACGACACAGAATTTTTACTGCTGACTCTGAGGGTAACGGTAGCTAATGAGCCATCATCAGCATCAGCATCAGCCATAGAGCGAACTCGGAGAGGTGTAGCCCACTCGCCCACTCTCAAAGTAGAGCATACAAATTAGCTCGGCTATAATATTCAAATGATGTGAAGCAGGCCATAAATAAAAGCGAAAGAAGAGACACAAAACATTTTATGCGTGTGTTGAGATAATTTTCAACATTTTTAGTGGTCTTAAAAATAATTTTCATATCGTTAATCTGTTGAATTATGTTTGTCAGTTGCTTTAGTTTATGAGTTGCCCCCAGAGAGAGAGCGAGCTCGCAACTTTTACAAGAGTAAAAACCTGTTTTTAAACAATTAAACTAAAATAGAATTTATGTGGCCACAGCTGTCGTTGCTAAGTTGACTTGATAAAATGTGTACCACATCCATTTGTATTATGCCAAATGTCAATTTCAATTATGGAATCAAAGTTCAGCTCGCGAAATATTAATATGGACACGAGTACAATGGACCAAAGCGAGAGATAGAGAGAGAGAGAGTGAGCGCGACCAAAGTAACAAGCAAGTCAACCACAAAAAAAAATCCGCACTCACGTAATCCTCCAACTGCCGATCAGCACTTTGGGCCTGGGCTGGCGACACATGTAAATGCGTGTGTGAACAGCAAAAGCAGCACAAAAATATGGGGAAAAATAAAAGAAAACTGTCAACAAAATTAATGTCATGCATGTGCAATGCAATGAAAAATTATGGGCCGGCTTTATGTCAATAACAAAAGGCAGGCAAAGAAACCCGACGCACGCAAAAAAAAAAAAACAACAAAACCAAAAAGACAATGATTGATTTGACATGACAACGCAATAGAGCGCAGGACAAACACGATATGCCAGTTGCTCGACTTAGTTATGGTAAGAACTACACTGCAAAAAAATTACGACTTAACAAAGCTCAAATCAATCGTTGCTTGAACAATCAAATATTAATTTATACAACAACTTGATTGAGATCTTAAATGGACGAGCCTTTCAAAATTTTAAGCTGAAGTAGGTGGTTCCTTATTTTTAGTATTAACTTCATTATTAAAATTAATAAATTTAAAATATAATTATTGTTTATAAATAATTTAAATCTGAACACGATTTACATAAATATCTAGTCTAGTATCTAATTTATTATTTTTTACCAATAGCTCGCAATTTATTTTTTAAATACTTTAGTATTTATTATTCTTTATTTATTTATTCTATTCCATGATAATTAATAATTATAGTAATTTCATTAGTAGCCACTGCTCATATTCATACTTTGTGATACTTCTAGAGTCTCTTCGGAATATAGAGCAACAGTTGAACTCATTCATCTCATAAATATAAAACTCATACTAAAAATTTAAACTGCAAAACTTTCCCTTTTGCTAAAAAGTATTTATATAACTGTCTGCATATTTTTCTCTCTGTGTATTCATTTGTATCTATAGGTAATAGCCCAGGGCAAAGCCGCTAGGCTGGTGCAAATTTTTATTTGGGTTACCCGCACTAATGAACGCCAACCAAATATTATACCACTCATACATAACAATGGTCGTGTGTGTGTGTGTGTGTCGGTCTATGCTTAAATATTATTTTCGAAGCATTTGTCAACATTTGTCAAATTTGACAGCCCACAAGCGCTTGGCATCGCCTTTGGCAATATTTTTCACTCGCTCCACGCATTCTCCATGCCATTCCGTTTCCATTCATTCATCCAAACAACCAGCCAGCCAAGCAACCATCCATCTATTCATCCTAGTGACATTGACAGCACTTCGCCCCTTTTACTGTTATGTATGGTTGCTGCTGGGCTTGAGCGGAAAAACGTCGCTTTTACGCGAAATTAATAATATGTGCAAACAACAACTGCGCCTGCAGTTAAAAGGGATAAAGGCGTTACGTCTGGGACTGAACTTCAGACGGTGTAAGGGGGAAGGCGTATGCCCTTGGGCTATGTAATGGTCACATGCTGAAAGGCGTACCATTTGGTAAACCCAATATAGCACCAAAATTGAAGGGGGTAGATAAAATAACTTTTTCTATACATGGCTGCATTTGATAACAAATCTAGCAAATTGTAAAACGATTAAATTGGCAGTAGCTGCAAAGTTTATAAGATAAAAATTAAGAAACCTTTAAAGTACATACAGAAGTTGGGGGGAAACGAAAGACTAACAATAAAAGCAGATACCCTTTATTCGAGGAATAAAATACTTCTGGGGCTTAAATAGTGCACTGAATGAGCAGGGGAAAGAGTTCGAAAAGCTATTAAAAAGACCATGCCGATCTAATATAAATTTATTTTTTACATTTTATTACTTTACTTATAAGCTAAGAACCGAACTCACTCAAGAAAAGTCCGTTTTCGATTTTCATGTACAAAGCCGCAGAATGTTTTGAAGACACTTGCGGCATAAGAAGTCCGATCCCTTCCGTGCCCAACTCAACTACTGAAAGATAAAGTTCCATGAATAAAACCAGCTTAAACACCCTCAACTTAAGTCTTTCCGTTCTCGAAATACTTGACTAAACTCCAACTTGTATTAAATTATGATAACAAGCGTTTTATAATCGACTACACTCAGTTCGGCGAGCACTTGAAGTCCCAACTTGTGTGATAACATCTTGCGGTTTGTTTCGAAACGAAAACTATCAACACCTTGACGGAAGGCAAGTACCCGCATCAGTCGCACCTAAGCTAAGAGTGTTGGCCAAGTGCCATACACAGTCGCTAACAAAAGGCAACTCAATTACAGAGAAAAATCCACACACTTCTTATAATGCGGTAGCACGGACGAATTGACGGGCGGACACGGGACGGGACGGGACGGGGTAAGGGAGGCATATCCAATTTCAAACAGATTTCAATTTGATTTTATGTGCCTTCGATGACGACGACGATGAGGACGCAAAGGCCGCAAGGGCAGGCGTGCATTATGTCAGGCCATATTTCTCGACCAGCAGCCAGATCACAAACAAAAGGGGTGTCTGTCTATGGCCCTATCAGTATATTTCAGCCCTGCTCAATGCTCAATGAGTTTTTTCTTTTCTTTTTGGCTCAGTATGAGACCCGGGGGTGTTTTTGTGGCGGCTGCGGCCTGACTGCCGTGAATAAAGTGATTTGTCTTCTTTGTTGTTTACGTTTGGCGTTATAAATTTTAGGCCGAAAAGTACGGTATGCCGTATCTAGAATTGCCTAAAATTATTAGTGCATAACAGGGATAATCATAAATCTGGCTAATTGCGCTTTATTTTTGGGGTCTTTCGTCTCTTTCGCACGTGCCCTTCTCGCCTGGCATTTCAACACGCCCGAAGGGTATAAAAATTGAATTTGACATGCTGCTCATAGCCATTAAAACTGAAACAAGCGAGTTTTGTTTTCTTTTACTCTGACAAATGGCAACATATAAATTATCAGCTTTTTTTTGCCGATGCTGTCATTTGATAAGCTCGTTGGTGTCAAGCTCGCGTATTTTATATGGTGCAAGGAATAGATTTAGCTACAACAGATAAGACATAACTTAACGTACATTATTGCGATAGATCTTTCATGTCGCTTTTGGGTTTGGTTGCCATAGATGAATGACTTTTAATAGAGAAATTATTTTCCCATAATCGAGTTGCTAAAAACGAGGAATTTTGAAACTGAGCGCACTCTTCTTTTATCTTTCTCGTAATTATTCCTATTTTAAAGTGTCTGCAGTTCGCATGGATAAAAAATCATCTTGGTTCCAATAAATAAGATCATTAGAAGAAAAATACGCGATTGGACATCGTTGTCTATTTAAAGATAAATATATTCAACATATAATTTATTGTTTATAGTTGTATCTTAGTTATCATTATGGATCTGAGGGTCATAGATGGATGCATCTTTAAAAAGCGAAATTATTTTCTATCCCTTCTTTCTATCGTTAAGCCGTTTTCTCTTCTTCTTTTAGCATATCTTACGCAAAAGAATGTCACATGGATAAAGAAAAATAAGATAAGTAAAATAAAAAGACGCGATCTAAGATAATACGTATTCCATTTCGAAAATAAAGACATTCACCTTCAACAATTTTTCTAAATTAGATAAAGAATATATATATTAATCTTTGATAAAACCCAGCTATTCTATTCTATCTATAATAGCTATTGTGTCAACTAACTTTGTCATTAAAAGTCCCCACAAATAAATTGTATAACCGTTGGTAGAGTTAAAAATTTATGCAGCTCCCACCAATTAAATTGATTGTGCACAATTAATCTGCATATGCATTAACATACATGCGATCTACAGCTTAAGTGGCATTTTCCCATTTTCATTTGCATATTACGGTGGTTTTATTTTTCTTCCACTATTTTTTTTTTTTTTTGCTGCCTTTGCTGCAGCAGTAGCTGTTGAAAGGGCAGCTCTCAATTGCTGGGATCAGTTCCAGAATTCATTTAAATGAAAATTTGAAAACCAAAATGAACATGCCTCTCTACGCTCACTGTCTGTCCGTCTGTCTGTCTGTCCTTCCGTGTGTCAGTGTGTGTGTGTGTGTGTTGGTACACGCTTTTGATCTTTGATGCGTTTGTTTGTATACAATTTGATGGCTCGTGTTGATGGATCGTAAACGTGAAATGATGTTTGTGGTGCCGCCTTCGCCTCTGTCTTCTGTCTTCTGTCTTTGCTTCTGCCTTGGCCGTATCGCTCTTCCACTTCGTTCAGCTGTGGCTCTGTAGTTGATGACGATGATCAACGCAACGATGACGGCACAAAGTGTCTTTGATCATTTGCCGCGCCAGTTGGCAGTCAAAATGTTAATTTATTCGTTGCTTCTCCACCTACACACACACACACGCACACAAATAGAGGCAGCTAGATAAATGAAATGAACGAATGAATGGGCATTTAGAGATTTTTATTACGGTGTGAAAATTCTCAATTCTTCCATAAAATACAACCTAAAAGAAGGTTCAAACAAATTTATGGGTGGGCAAAACAACACACACACACACACTCACACACACACAGACACTTGCATAGTGATCGCAATGCGGCTTTTAAGTGATTGATGCTGGCTGCACAGGCAAACAGCAACAACAAATAAAAAAGTTGTAGGAAATTACGGTTATCCATGATATACACAACAAGTTGTTGCTGCATTTTCTTATTTTAAGTAAATTCATCACGCGTAATCTAGTTGGTACTATATACAACATTTTCTTTGAAAGGCAATAATTCAAATCTTCAAGTTGAGCTGAGTAGCTGAGAATAAATGCCACATAATTAATTGAATAATTAGGTAAGACTTTTCTAATGTTAGAAACAATACATTTTAGTTTAAAAGATAAATCAAAAAGAATTTCACATAATTTTAGTTTACAAGACTAGTATTTTTAAAAATTAGTTTTATTTGTCTACCGAAATAAAAGTAAGTAATAATAACCAAATTTTTTAAAAGTGTAGTAAAAAAATATTTTATATTATTTGATATTTTTAAACTAATTGTCATTCTAATGGAAAGTAAAATAATTTTTTTTGGTATAAAACATTTAATTACATACAAATTAATCAATGCCATTTTGTTTTAAGTTATTTTTATTTTCATTAAGGAAGCTGAAATATACAAAAATAAAAATTGTATATTGATGGAAAACTATACAATAAAAATTTTCTATTTAATTTTGAATATTATTTTTAATTCGAACTAAGTCATACTATATTTATATTTGTTTTATATTTATTCGAACATTACTTTAATTAATAAGCAATTTTTATTAGTTCACTTTAATTTTAATTTTAGTTAAATTAACACTGCAGCCAAAATATAAATCAATAAATTTTAAAACTTTAATATTGAAGAAACGACAATATATGTATATGCAGTAAAAATTTCTTCTTTAACTTTAGTGTTAATTTTAAAAAGTAAATCTAGACTCTAATTTAGTAAAAAACTAATAAACATTATTTGCATTTATTAATCTTTTGTTAAAGCATAACTAGCAATATTTTTTATATAACTTTGATATTTGTTGTTATAAGCAAGATAAATTGCATAAAAAATGAGCAAAATGCCACAATATGCCTTCGATATCTTTTGCATGTTTGGGAACATGCTCTAAAATTTTACGATTTGTGCAATAATTTATAAGATGAAGAGCAGCGAAACGAGAGAAAAGAAAAGAAAACAATTGGAAATGTCTGTGTGGGTCTGTTGTGGGCATCATCGGATTCAGATGCGCTGCTCAACATGAATACTCTCACACATATGGACATGGTTGTTAAAGCGTTGCAAACAACTGCACGCTGTGCGGATGCGACTCGGAGTGTGTTGTGGTTTGCCTCGCTTGTTGCTGTTGCTTTGCTGTTGTTGTTGTCTGGTTTGTCTGATTGGGGCTGCCACAAAAGTGCACGGGGCAAAAAGAAACATTTGTCTCGCTTAATTTAAACAGATTTGCGAGATTACTGTCATACCAACGTTAAAGCAACAATTCCAATTTTGCCGACGACGACGACGCCGAAGAAGTTGCACTGCCCCAGCTGACAGCAACTTGAAGTTTTGCTGCAAGGCGGGGGCTTAAAAAAAAAAGGAAAGCAAAGCAAGCAAGTCTCTCGAGTTAAACGAAGAACGAAGAATCTTGACAGCCGGCCACTTTTAATGTTTGTGCCCCCAAAGAAATCGGGCAGAGACAATAATAAAATGTAGCAGCGCCTCCGCCTCCTTTGATGGCAGAACAAATTTGCAATGTTCGTTCAGTGATTTTGTGCCAACAGTGACAGACACTTGCGCTCTCTGCGGCAAACTCTGTGGCATGCATACAAGCGATTTGTGAAATGCTTTGAAGTGGCACCGACTACAGCTGCGAGAGCTGCAACATGAGGCGCGAAGCCAACAGCCCAGACCCAATTCCAATGCAAGCAACAAATGTCCAGTTTTAATTGCAGCCATCAATAAATGCTTTTGAGCTAACGGCCAGCCAGACAGACAGACGGCCAGACAGCCACGCAGTTGGCCAAGTTGACAGGCCAAACTAGCTGTTTATCTAACTGCCGTTTCCGGAAGTGCTGCTGCTGCGCTACCTGAAAGCCATTAGATGTCTGTCACGCTGTCACTCGCGCAAGCTCTCCGCACTGCCAAGACAGGCAGCAAATAGGCTTTAAAGTCAAACACTTGATCGCTGCCTGTCACGGCCACAGCGACAGGCAGGCCAGCAATTGAATTGTCACATCTGCTTCATGGCTTCAAACTCATCCATCAAATGCAGCGCGAGCCGAGCCGAGCCGACTATGACAGCCAAAGGACAAGCAAGCGCTTGGACCCATCGGGGATTATCAACTTTCACGCAAATGCACATCACTTGGCTAAAATGGGAGTGTGCACTCTCTCAAGATGAGACTTTGATTGAGTTATTTAAATTGCTTCGCTTGCAGCAAGTGCCTTGACTAACAAGATAATTACCAAAAGCTGCCAAAGCAGCGGCAAGCAGTGACATTAAGCATAAAATATTGGATGTGTGCTAAATTGTGAAGAAATACAAAAGTATGCAGTTTAAAAAATATCAAAGAACGTGCTTAAAAATATGTTATTAATTATTACAGAATATTAAAATTATAAAAAAAAAACTAAATATGCTGTAAGCAATATCTTTTAAACAATATATTATTAATCAAATACAACATTTTTTTCAATCGTTAGGCATTCTTTAATGGCTTTAATTGTCATTGTATTAAAATAAAGAACCTTTTCACATCAATATAAATCAAAGTAGAATTGTTTGAGAAATATTTTAGAACATTTTAGCAAGATAATGAATTTATATAGAAATTTTTTTATCAAATACGAATTTCAAATTTAGTAATTGGACAAAACTAAAGTTGAAGTTACTCACTAATTGAACATAGTTTATTGACATATTGGTATCAATGGAAATGTCTTCCAAATCCTTTTTTAATGACCCATTAAACCTATTAAAAAATTGTATCTTTTGTAAAATATAGTTTTTGAAATTTTTTCTGAGATAAAAAAAAAAAAATATTGGGATGCAAAAAGTTGCCCCTATCTATTTATTAATAGTAATCAATAATCTTTTTTAATATTATTTACTAATATTTTTATAGATTTTTTTAAATTAACTGATTTCAGAAAAATTTGTATGAAAAGTAGGTCACTTTTCATACAGAAATAGTAATTGTCCAAAAATCATAAAAAATATAAGCAATAAGATTTTTAAAAAAAACTTTTCTTCAGTCACTATTAATATATAAACTGCATTAATGTCAACAATTGCACTTAAAAATATTATATAATTTCAATTCAATTTTATACTTTTGTATATTTTTGCTATGATTTTAAATTATCAAAGTATGCGTTATGCTTATTTATAAAAAATATAATATTTCTGACATATTTCCTATAAAATTCTTAGAGTTAACTTAAGTTGTACAGACGAACTCAGCAATAATTCAATTCTCAGCTAAAATGTTACGAGTTATGAAACTTACACGCGTTCTGCGTAATTTTGGAACTGCACGCGCTTTAAATTCCGAGTCCAAGCCAAAGCCGAAAGAGCCCAGCGAGCGTTATTTGAAATTCAAGGAAAGATTAAAGTCTGATGCGCCGCTAGTTTGTATACCAAAGGGTGCACCACATCCGGCGCACGAACAGGAGCCATTGCAGCCATGGCCTAACAGAATTAATCCGCATACAGGTGAAAGGAATGGACCCAGTGGACCGGAGCCCACGCGCTACGGCGACTGGGAGCGCAAGGGGAGGGTAACAGACTTTTGAGCTACACACAGAGATCTCTCAACACCAAGAGCCACATCAGTGGCAGTTGCAGTTGGACTGTTGATTTATGTGGCACGTTGACAACAGAAGCACTTACAATTTGTTATACTTCAGCTGAAAAATCATTTGGATGCGTTGAACGGTTTCTATTTAGACCTGGAGGAGATCACATGCTGTTTGCGCATTACATAAATTTTGATTGTGTTGTGTGGTTTCTTTTTCAGAATTTATGTTGCGCCAACAAATAAAATATAAATTGATAGCCCTTTTATATTGTGCTCGCTCTCTTCTTAGAATAGAGTGCAGGCGAACATTTATAATGGGCTCGAAGACGACTCTCAAGGTATTCAAAGGCGATTTATTTGAAATTTAGGCGACAGCTTACGTGATTTTTATAAGAAAAACTCTTGTCTCTTGTCTATTCTAATTTGGTATACGCAACGCGTAGGCTAAAAGAGGTTGACTAGGTCTATACCATAAATTTCGAAAACGACATTTGCCAGAAATTATAGTAGAAATTTTGGAAAGACGCAGACAAATTTTGCAGCTGCTTCGAGCGTTCAGCTTAGTTTGACATTTCTTGTGGTCTTCACCCACTGATTAGTTTCATAAAATGGGATTTCTATTCTTAAGAAATGAGCTAATTATTTACAAAAAATTGTTATTATTATTTAATAATAAAATATAATTGAATGCTTATTAATCATCATTACTAAAATTTATTTGTAAATATATCAAACATAAAATTGAAATAGGATTCATATAAAAACCCTCTCAGATGCTAAAAACTTGCTAGAGAAAATAAACAAATTATCTTAGTAAACATTTTTTTGACTTATTAAAAATATCAAAACATTTTTTTAAAATATTTTACAACAAAAGTAATTAGTCTTAGAAATAGTATAACAAGCTCAATATCTTCTATCTATCTATTAACTAAATTAAAATAAAAAAACAAAAAAGTAAACCAATATTATTTTTAAAATATGAAACCTACAAATTACAAAATAACATTATTTCAGTTTTAGTATTGATAAAAAGAATAGACTTATTGTTAAATATTATTTATTACAAATATCATAGAAAAAATTCAAATTAAATTGACGTGAACAAATATTCAGTAGAAATTAAACTCATGAGCCGCAAATATTTTTAAAAATATATCAATATAGAAAAAAATTATTACTAAAAGATAAAAAATATTTTGAAATACTAAATATAGTTAAATACGATTTAATATTATGCTAACAGCAAAATATATTGGCTATAGTTTTGGTGATTTATTTGGTTATTAATGAGGTGCATTAACATTTTGTTTTTAAAAATAGATATTATTTATATATTTTTTCCAATTTTCATTACTTTGCCACTTAACGCGGAAACTGTCAAAAGTGAATGACAATGTTTTACTTTATGCTTTGCCCATTTCGAAAGTTAGAAAACTGCGGCTCTTGCGTATTTGTTAAGTAGGCGCGAAATTGCTCGTTAAATTGTATGGCAAGCATTTGATTTAGATACAAGATGCTGCTTGATGCTGTCCGCTGTGTGTGGAGCGGGCGGGTTGTGGGTGGCAGTTGGACGCTCATTTGGAGAGCTGACTGGCAAACCGGAAAAAATCAAAGGCAAAACAATGATCAAAGCTGTCATTACAGTACGCGGGGCGGTCTTTGATCTCCCAATCGTACATAGTTTAATGTTTTGTTTTTTATTTGATTTTCGTTTGTTCTATCAATCAGCGCCTACTACATTGGAGACGCAGCACAGCAGGAGCATTAAATGCTCTCTAAGCAGCCAACGGAATTTTCTTCTTGTTGGTATTTTTCACATTATAATAACACATTAGCAACAACAACAACAACAGCGGCAGAGCAGCAGCCACAATAAAAACAACAACAGGCTTAGGAACAACACGTAAATTTGGTTTAAAAATAAAATAGACGAAATAATTGTTGCAGCGGCCGAAACTCAAATCTGATTTGATTAATGACTGTGTGAGCTTCCAAAATAAAGGAAGTCTCACTGCCCCCCGATCGATCGATCGACGATCTCAAGTGTTCTGTGTACATTACTGGCTCGAACGAACGTATTGTGGATTTCCTGGAATTTATGCGGAATTTCTAGTCGATTTCAATTTGTGATTGATCTTTCCATTTTGGCTTTGTGGCTTCTATTAGGTGTAAAAAGCTGCAAGTTATGGATATGCTCAAGGTAAAATCGATATAATACTTAGCCTATTTATCAATTGATTTAGCGCAAAGCGAAACAGCTGAAAATGCTCGGACAACAAAAAAGGAAAATGTGTGTGCGATTTGACTTGAAGCTAAAGCCCAACTATACGATATACTTTTTGTTCGAAATGCTGAGAATCAAATAATTCATAATAATAAATAAGCTACGATTATTAGCAAACACTTTCATTCAAATTTACTATGCGCCTTCTTATTTAATTGTAAATTTTAATAAATTTCAACTTTTTAATACACTTTGAAATAATTTGCTCCCAAGCTATTTATCCAAATTGTTTTGACTAAAACTAAAACTTTAATGACAATAATAAATTTCAAATTTTAAATAAACTTACACAGGCATTTAAGTTAACACACTATATACAAAATATATAATTATACAATATATGTATTAATCGATATTTACTCGAAAACAATTTGATATTAAATTTTGTTATATATATTTAATTATTTAATTAATATTAATTTAATAGTTTTATATTTAACATTATGATCATTTGCGCAAATTCTGACATTGATAAGCTTGGTGGTCTTCAAAATTTAAATTCAGTTTATTTTAAACACTGCTCTTGAAAAGTTCATTTTATTAGTTCAACATGAATTTATTAAAGTGCGTATTATCAGTTTTATTGTTGCTGCTTTCTGTGTAATTTAACTCGGCATTTGATTGTGATGTGGTAAGCATGTGAACTTAAATAATTTCTATTCTATTTGTTTTAAAAATTGTGTTTGTGCTATGCATAGGATTGCTATGAGCATATAAAGTGAAATATAAAACTGAAATTAGATATAAATTAGCAGCACATAACTAACTACTAAATACACTTTTCAAATCATAGCCTTGCACTACTAGCAGTGATTAGCAGTCATCAATCAAAGCAACTGTCCAGTAGCTACTCGAACGATCTTTGTCTATTAATTTCAACTAAAATTTAATTTTTTTTTCTCTGCTTTTGTTGGGTGTCAAGCATTACTGGCGAATTTCTTACAGGGATTTCCCCTTGAAAAGAAAATGATAAACGATACAAAAATATAGCAGGATGTGGGGTGGGGGGGTGAGGGACAAAGAGTGAGGAAGCGTGGATGTCAAGCAGCTTGACACTTGGATATGCGCACAAATAGCACTTAACACAATAACAAACAAACTTTTCGACTAATGACAGTCCAAGTAGCAAACAATTTATCCAATGCCAAGGCGGGCAGAGCAGAGCCGAGAGCCATGTCCTTTTTGGTGCCTTCAACTTCGACTTTCGTGTATCCTCATACAGTTTGCTTGCTGTGCCAAGTCATTAATCTTGTTTCGTTTTGGTTGCTGCAGCAGAGAGAGAGAGGGGGGCAGAGTCCGTGCCAGGACGCAAGCCAGCTACGTCTCGCCTCGCCTCTGCTCGCCTCGCCTCGCAGTCTCAGTCGTTATCCTTTCAAGCGTGAACACATGCGATTACGCGTGGTGTGTGTGCCAGTTTCCGCATTTTCCTGTACCAGGCGGCTGCCATGATTAAGTGCCATTTTGAAAAGTACTAAAATCCGGTCGGTCATGCCTCGTGCTCTCCCGCTCTCTCTCTCTTGTGTGGATGCCACACAGTTGCTCGCCCAATGTCAAAGTGTCAATGATATATGTTATTCGCCTCGATAAGACGCTTGAGTAGCAACAGCAACACTCGTTACAGACCAAGCCACCGCCGCCTCCTCCGCGTCCGCGTCCTCGCCCAAACGCCTCGGACAGGAAGCCCAAAAATATTGCACGTGGACAAAGCCTTGCCGTCGAAATCAGTGCACGTTCACACAATAACATAATAGTTGGTAATATATTGTAGATATTCCGTCTCTGACCCTAGCACATATTTTATATTCCACCTACCCCCCACTCAGTCACTCCCTTTGGACTGTGTGTGCGATTTCGTGTTGCCAGCGCGTAATTTTTCTTATTTTCCGCAATTTCTGTGGCTTGTTAGTTTTGCTTTTGTTGTTGTTGTTGCTGCTGCTGCCAACTGCTGCGACAGCTTTATGTTTGAAACAATATTTGGCAATGACGTGACACAATATCCGTTTATTTGTAACTGATGTGGGCAAGAGGTTTGAAAAATAGTCAGGGCCGAGCAGTATAAGCTTTTTATATTATAGTGATTTTTATTATATATTGAGCTTTTACTGCGAGAAAGCTTTGCAATTGACAAAGTAATTTATGAATTGGCAAATGCAAAACCGAGAGTTGTTCATTTTAATTAGAGATGGCAGACTCAATGCTTTAATTATGTTTCTATTTTACTTTGCAGTGAGATCTGGACCACTTTTTTAAATATATACAAAAAAATATATACATATGAATTTGAGTTTTATTAAACTTACGACTGTTGCGAATTCACTGCGTTATTCACTTATTTTTGGCGCAATTATTCTAATAATCAAAAGGGAATCAGATATAAATATTGGTTAGGGTATAATATATTTAAAAAGAATAGTTTTTTTATTGTTTTTTTTAGACAATATTTGTAATGAATAAAAAAATTATTTTTAAAAGTATTTTTTAATTTTTTTTCAATTTTTTTTTTTTTTAATAATTTTTAACTTTAATTTTAAATATTTATTTATTAAAGATGTGATTAGAATTTTTATTATTATTTTTTTTTTGTTAAGACAATATTTGTAATTGCAAAATTATTTTAAAAAGTATTTTTTTTATTTTTTATTTTTTTAAATTTTTTTAAAATTAATACTTTTTAAATTTATTTAATGTTAAATATGCGCAGTCGACCGTAATTGAAACCATTTAGTATTTAAATTAAAAAACTATAAATTTTAAAATTAAATGTATTTTGTTTTTATGAAAAATGCCATAAACTATTCCATATAGAAGTATGATCTGCAGTATTTTATAATTTAAAATAGATTACATGAGCTTAGTAAACAAAATTGCTTCGTAGAATTTTCTTTGTTTCTCATTAATGAATCTATGTGTGTAGATTTTTAATTTTCTGCAACATATTTTCAAGATTAATTTATTTTATTTACACAAATGCGTTAATTTATTTCAACAGCATTTGCCCATGTCTCATGCGCGCCTCAGTCTATATACGAGAAAATATTTAAAATTATATTCGCTTTGACTAATGCGACGCCTCATAAACAATATTAAATCCCCATATGCATGTGTGTGCGTGTGTGTTTATATAGAAATTGAATGCAGGCAGGCAGGCATGCGATAAAAAGAAAAATCCCGGGAAGCCATAAAGCATATTGCTTAAATCCCATTAAATGTTGGACACGCCTGCGATGAGGCGTATACTTTGGCCCACCAGCGCCTCTCTTTCAATCTAAATGTCCCATGACGTGGCTATATTTTCGTTACAAGCCCAGGAGGGGTAGCAACTTAAGTCATCATGCAACAGAGACAGAGCGGAAAGCGGAAAGCGCTACTAAACTCTTTATTTTTGTTAAGTTAAATTTAAATAAAGTAAAGCCGCCTGTCTACACTCCAGTTGACAAGGCTCATTTATAAATATGACAGTTTCTCAAGTGAAGGCGTGGGGGGATTACAAGTAAGCTAGATGCTCGTATAAAAGTCATGTACAATCTAATTTTTAATTGCTCAACAGCTGACAATGAGATTTAGACGATGTGTGAATTTGTCAACAATTTTATAAAATTAATTAAAGCATAAAAATATTAAATAAAATTCTTTGATATATACTAATGTTTTTCCATTTCTTATAATTTTAGCAGTTAAGGAAAACACTTTTATATATACAAATGTAAGTAATGTTTTAATATTTCTAAAATATTTTGTTGTGAAATTGAGCGCAAAGCTCTTTGAGCAAAATGTAATATATAGATAATACATATATACAATTTTATAATTCAGAGCAAAAATTATGAATACAAAATTTCGGTACTAGTAGAACTCTAACTATAGTAAAAAATTTCGCTACTAGTACTAATAATATATATAGAAAATCTGATTATAATTCTATTATGTGCAAATAGTAAATCGACGTTAAATACTTTGAAATAAGTTAGACAATTCCTCTGGTTTTATAATACTTGTAAATTGAAAAATAAATGCTTAAGTAATTAAATAAGTAATATATTAAAACAAACATTATAGAACAATCTTAATATTATCAATCTTAATAATATTAATTATACAATAAAAGCTTTGATTCAGAGTAACTTTTAACATACAAATTTGTGAGCAATAGAATAAAATGTGAATTATAGGATTAAGAATAAAATTCTTATATTTTTTGTATGTCGCTAGTTTTTTAACTTAAAATTCTAGTATTGCGTATTCATATGCACAAGTCAAGTTGACCACACAAAAAGCAAAGCTTAGTTATCATAAAAATACATTTTTATTGCTTAAACACTCAACTTTTTATATAAAACTTTATAACTTTTTAATTATTTAAGAAAAAATTTTAAGTCAAAGCTCTATTAATTGGCTTAATAATTATATTCAAAAAGTCTAATGCATAGAATTTTAATCAATAAATAAATCGAAATATAGAAATAAACGATTGCCCATGCTCAGTTGCTACCGCAGCTGACCTCAAACAATAGACAGAACTAATTTGAAATATACAAAGTCCGAGCTGCGAAGAGCGTGAAAACTATTAAGGCGACGTCGCTTTGTTTTGTTGTGCTCCCTTCCCATTTGTAGAGGTGACAATAGAGATTTATAACATATTGACCACCATGAAATTGTCGTTAGGCACTTTTGGGAGAGCTAGTAGACAAGCTACTAAACACGCCTAGGCTATAGAGCAGTAAATGTTTCACCTGAAAAATTTCAATGAAAAATGATGCATCGCCACGGGAGGCGGCGATGAGGGCAGGGGCAGGGGATTTGGCAAACTTGACTTGGAAGACGACAACTGACTGCAGCTCTCGCATCTTGGAAGACTGTCAAAGGCGGCGCAGCCTCGTTTGTCACATTTAACAGATTTGTTATCCTGTCGAGTTAATGTCGGACATACAGTTCGTGTGTGTGAGTGAGGCGCATGTGTGTGTCCTGGGTGTCCTGGCTGGCTGGCTGTTCGTTCAGCTGAAATGAAACCAAACCTTGAGGCCAGTTGGCAGGCAGTCGTGGCAATAAAAACAAAAGATTGATGGCATTGGGCACACGTTCGATTTGTTTTCCTGTTGCTCTGCTCTGCTCGGCTCGGCTTGTTGTCCTTGCCTTTAGTGCTTAGTAATGTCTTAACATTTGACACATCACTTGGATTTTTCCGACCCACATCAATATTGCTGCTGCAGCTACCCTCGACTTTCTCTCCCTCTCACTCTCTCGCTCTCTCTCACTTGGGTGCTTGTCTCAGCTGCCGGCAAGGATATTGCTCGTTAGTTAAGGTTTCTAATAAATTTGTGCAACACATTTTTTTCACTCTCCCCCATTTGTGTTTGCTGCCCTCGCTTCGTCGCTCTCTCTCTCTCTCCCATTCCTGTCGTCGCTTGTAACATTTTTATTTGATAACATATTGCATTTGGCCTCGAATCTTCTGTTTCTGTTTTTGTTGTTGGCGTTCCGTATATTGTTTTGGAATCGGCACATGGCGCGGCGCTCTCGTCTCGTTACGTTCAAGTCCAAAAACTAAAACCCGTAAACTGGCCACTGGATATGGCTTGGCTGTGTGCCTGTGTGTGTGTGGCAAGTGATTTATGGCGTCTGTGTTGGTCATTCAACTGCATTTGATTTAGGTTTGTAAATTGTTGTATATTGTGGCCATGTCTGCGTTTCCTGTTCACTTTGCTTTATTTTCCAACGTTTCTTCTATTATTTCCCACTGCTCCGCTTTTTTTTTATTTCGCTCGCTGCTGAAATTTTTCGCTAATGAATTTATTGCACTTCTGCTTTGGCTAACAAACACACTCACAATAGTTCCGAGTGGATTGATTTACAGCGCTATTAATATTAATTACATATGTTTTAAGGGTGGCAAGCTGCAAGGCAAAAAAAAATGATTATAGTTTATTTCAATTATATTCGTTAATAAAGTTAATGTCTGCTAATGAACACGCTTACTTGCTAATTTATACATATTTTGCCTTTAGGTTTGGTTCAATAATTTGCTTCATTTAAATTGCGAATGTCTCTCAACTCTGGATTTTTAATTTTATATAATACATACATAAGTCTTTTAGTTGTCAAACAATTTGCAGCTTTTATAGCTCTGCTTCTTCAAATTCATTACGCTTAACTTGAAAGAGCAGAAGAGCAACAAATGAAGACGAATGTAATAATGCAGGCGGCAAATAATTTGCTCCTCGCACACACACACAGACAATATAAACGAATATCAATATTGGCATGAGCCACCAACACAAGAGAGAAAGAGAGTGAGAGTAGGAGCGCGAGAGCAGAATTAAAAACGCGAGCAAAGCTAACGGCGCAAGGTGCAGTCGACTGCAGACAAATAAGCAACGATCAACATTAAGTTTATTAATATTTACAATAGTATTACTAATAGCATAAATGTATGCTTTTTAATTTATAATTTATTATTCAAAACAAATATCACAGCTCACATAAACACAAAAACAGCAATACAAATAAATATACTAAGCACTAATCACTCGATAGTTAAGCTAATCGATATTAAATGTCCTTATTAAATACCAAAATATACTAACATATTTCATCAAGTCAGCTTGACAGCGAGTAGTAAATTTTGTCGCGTGTGGAATTTTTCGCTTGCACTAAAATGTATTTTGTATTTCTTTGTAATAATTGCAAATTATAATCAATAAACATGCATACTACTGTTTAAATATTAGTTAGGCATAAATTAAATATAAATGTGCGTGGGTGCAGTCAAAGTTAAGTTCGTCGCGTTGTTTGCGTGTGTTAGTGTTTTATTAACTCGCTCGGAATTTAATGTGCAAAAAGCTCAAGTGCTAGCAAATAAAGCAATCATTGCATTGCTTAATTATTAATTATGCATATATGAAATGTTAATGTGCGTGGGTGAAGTCAAATTCACTTTCAATTGTTGTCCAAGGTCAACTTCGTCGCGTCGCGCAGTCTGCATCGCGTATGTGTGTGTATTAGTGATTATGGCGGCAATTGCAGTTGTGTGTGTATGCTGATCTTAATGCGTGCGCTGCTCCAAAATTATTTTTTCAATGCTTTTTGATTTGTTTTGTTGTCTTTTGATTGTGCTAATTCTACGCCGACACTACAGCTAATGCTGCTGCGTCGTTTGCAGTTGCCTCTGCATGCTGCTCTCTCGCTGCTTCAAACTTGTTAAAGTCGCACTTTTATTTATCTCTACACATACATGCATACATATTTAATTTCTTTCGCACTTTTGTTGTGGGTGCGCGCAATGGGATATTATAACTCTCAGCTTTTGTCAAGCTGTAAGCTTAGCATATGTTTGGCAACCGTGGTGCAAAAACATAGTGTTTGTAAGGCTTTAATATTATTTATTATTTACTAATTAAAAAATATATTAAATCGCACTTAGTAAGAATTTTTTTTATAATAAAAATCGATTTTATTGCTAAAAGTTGCATAAAGTGTAGAACTAATTTTATAAATAACACTTGGATTTCCATTAAAAGTTAGTGAAGCAAAGTGACTTAATGAAATGTTGTCTAAAATCAATGCTAGCAATTAACTAAAGCCACAAGAAAAACAGGACAAAGGCAAGGGCAAGGGCTGGGACTAATGGAAGTTTGTACAAATTTCTAAGCGAGGGAAATGGGTCGAGAAAAGTGAAAGTGAGAAGCGGCAAAAGGCGGTTGGCTGGCTTGATTTAATTTATTTTCTTTTTTTTAGTGTAGAATGTAAATAAATACAATCGTGTACATGCTAAATACAAAAAATTTTCAATTAATGTTTATATTTAATAATTCAGCTGCCTAACTTACAAGTTAAAGTTTTGTGTGTTTTAGAGTCGTCTTACTGCCACTTTGTTATTTAAAGTTCTGTAGTTCGAAGTCCCCAAATCTTTTTATATTTTTTTTTAACATTTTCATAGCATAAATCTCATAAAAGTGTCTCACACAAACATCTTGCGAAATAAATAATGACTAATTGCCATCAAAAAGCAAATGCTTAATGTTGCCTTTGCAGCTTGATGACAATTCATTTTGTCTTATTTCAATAACGTTGTTAAATCTTTCATGTATGTGCACACATGTATATTTAACAAAATATTTCAGTTACAATTTGCAATACGCTTTGTGTGTTATAAATCAAGTCAGAAACACAAGAGAGACAGAGAGAGAGAGAGAAGCCAAATTGTGAGTCCCAGAAGGCGAACCCAATGTAACATTGATTGGTCGCCTGATTGTAAATTATTGCTTTGACCATTTTGTGTAGCTGCCAACACTTGAAGCGATCTCATTTTTCATGGCAATACCCAGGCCCAAGCAAAAGGTCTGGGATATGTTGTTGATGGTTTTGTTGTCATCTTTTCAAACCGAAAGTTTTGCATTGTTGTGTAATTGTTTATCTTAACGAAGTCGAGTCGGAATGTGGGCATGTGTCCACACACATTGTGTGTGTGCTTGATTTGAAAAAGCAAAAGAAATTTTATTATTTAAATCTTTTTTGCATGGTTTCATAACATAGAAGATTAATGCTGCATTCAAAATAATGGCAGTAATTGGATTATGGCATGAGAAATGAAGTCGAATTTTCAAAGCTGCAAAACCACACACAAAGCACACAGCGATCAGCGAGAGGCAGCGGCAGATGCGAAGGCAGAGCACATATGGAAATTGACTTCAATTGTCATTTTTATTGCCTTTACTAATGGTTTTTGGCTTGTCATGCTGAATTATGGCTCAACAAACACACACACACACACACACACTCACATAGGTGCCAAGACACACACACACAGACATTTGTGATATTATGAGGGCGGTCAAGGATAACGACAGCGAGGAGGGAGCGAGGGCAAGTGACAAAGGCTCGGCACGGCAGGAGGCAGAAGTCAAACGAATTTATAATTTATTGCCATCCACATTTCATTTCGATGCAGTTGACCGTAAAGAGAAAACTGAGTCCAAGCAAAACGAGAGCCGAGCCAAAATTATTGTTTTCATATGGTTAACAGCGTGTCAGCAGCAGGAGTCGGAGCCCAGGACAGATGCATATATGTACTCTCTTTAGATTCGTAGAATCTCAATGCAATGCAATGGGACCAAGCCGGAAATTCAATGCGGCTCACAAATCAAATGCAATGCACACACAGCAAACAGAAAATTCAATGCACCAACATTCGCATTCAATTAAATAAAACATTTTCAATAGCTGCTGCTTACATGGACAGTCGTCATGGAACTAATCTTGAATGTGAACTAATGAATTCTTCTATTAATACACAGCTATAAAATATTGAAGCTAATTTGAATTTAAATTTATTCAAAATAAGAAATTAACATAGTTAAAGTTTAATACTCCAATGTTAAATAATATTTATTTGCATAAATTTGGACTATTAATTTTTAGTCTATTAATGGTTCAATGGAATACAAACAATGTAGTTAAGATTAAATTACTTTTTTATTTTTAAATATTAATTGAATGATTTAGAGTTGATTTTATTAATTTATATTAAAACAAATATAAAAAGACAAATGAAAAACATTATTCCACAGCAGCCGATATGCGGATAGGCTAGCGGCACACCCAAATCCGTTGGCGAGCGATCTCGTTGACCCCATTCCCCTCCGACGGCTGAAGAGATTTCACCCCAGCGATCTCCCTACTCGCAAGATCTCCTAGTTACCCTTTGTTGTAATTGTTATATAGTTTTAGTCCCCACTAGGTTAGTCGACTGACTTTGAAGCACTAATGTCACGCTCGATATAATAAAGATTAAATATTAAGCTGACTGCGAAGCTCTTTTAGCTGACTTTACTAAGCACTGCATACAATTTTATTGATTGATCAATTGAACTGCAAGCCAAAAAAACGATTAAAGCCATTACATTTATATTTACTTGCATGTCGAACTTTTATGAATGCTTTTATTTTATATGAACCTTAAAATTAATTTTTTATGTATACGACAAATCATTTATTTATATAAAATCATTAACAGTATATTTTAACTAATTTGAAAGCAAATTTTGTTCTTGATTAATTTTTCTTATAATTGAAATGATTTTTGTGAAGTCTATCTTAACTAATTGAATTAATGTTTAATTTTTAATTTATAATTTAATTTAATTTTAATTTAGTTTTAATTTAATGTACAATTCGACTCCTATTCCTCTTCAAATTCATTTCTCAGGCAGTAATTTTATTAATTAATTTAGTTTAAATATCTTTTACTTTTTCGACTTTCCATTTCCCTCTTTACCAAATTTCCCATTTTTTCTTTTCAAGTTTCTTTCAATTTTATTAATTAATTTTAGTTTTTATACACTTTGACCTTTTTCGACTCCTATTGCTCTTCAAATTCGTTTGTCAGTGTATTCACATTTAATTAATTAATTGATGCTGAAAATATTTTGATTTATTGCAATTTAGCTACACTTCAAATTCGTTTCTCAGTGTATTCACATTTAATTAATCGATTAAACGCAACTATTTCAACATTTTCTTCTAATGCCCATAAGCTGCTTAGGCAAATAGTCAATGAGCGCATTAGTCGTTGAGGTCTGATCGCATACGGTACTTATGCATGTACAGTTACTTGTAGGGGTTGACTGTTAATGCCAGTTGATCCGTCTATTGAGTCCACAGTCAGTCACAGTCAGAGCGGAAACCTTAGGAATAACTCGATGGCAACCTCGACGGCCAAAGACTCGACGCCGTTGGCCAGCAGTCTATAATTTTGTTAGCCGCCTTGTATGATTCTTATTTATCACCTCTTGCCAATTGCTACAGACGAATGGCATAGACCCGCAATTAAAAGTCAATTAACTTCACACGCAACACGCAGCAAGGACTTATACTTAAGGTTGTGAATTAATATTGCAACAGCAGCTGTTGATGATGAGCAACATTAATTGCGGGCTACCAGCAACAGTAATTGGTTCCTAGTAGCCGCAGCAACAGCAACAAAAAAACAGAAACAACCGTTGACTGAATGAATGAACTCAAATACTGCACAAAAGAGTTGCAAAAATAATTGCACCTGGTCTAAAGTTGGGCAGTGCAGATATTTCAAAGAGAATATGTTTGTCATAAAATTAGAGAATTTAATAAATTTCTAAATTAATAAAGAGCAAATCTTTATAGCAGCTTCTATTATTAATTATTTTTCACCTTGCCTAAAGACAATGTTTAAGCTTAAACTAAATGGAAATTTCAAAGAGAATATTTTTGTTATTTGAATTTATGAAATTTGAGAATTTATTTAATTTGTAGATTATTAAGAATTTGAACTGTACTTGTAAAGGCTTAGATTTTTATTATTTAATTACACATGGCAACATAAATTTAAAGAAATTTCAAATTATAATTTTCTAAAACTAAAGTATTTGTAAATAAAATAATTTCATTTAAAATATATTAATTCACTAAAATGTATTGGGTAAGCAAAGCTGTTTATAAATAACTAATAAAGTTACTAGATGTACAGCAGAACTGAAGGAATAAAAATAACTAAAAAAAAATTATTTTAAGACTGAAACGAACAACGTAGACATAAATTTCAAAAACTGATTTTGATTGCTACTCATGTGAATACATTTAGCAATAAGTATTATTATTGCTACTCAGAAAGTCCTTAAAAAACTTTAGACTTGGTGTTATGTAATAAATATCTAATCGATAATTGAATGGTCGTTCAGTTGAAGCTTTATTTTTTACACAAATGACTTTTTAATGAGATTGCCTTAAACGTGCCTGACCTAAGCAGCCGTAAACATAACAGCCACAAGCACACACACACACATACAAACACTAATACACATGCATGCATACATATGTATTTACCTTTTAACAGCTCTTTGCATTTGGTTGCCTGAGTCGGATAATTACAAAATCCGCTTAACCACAAATGTTGTGTAATTCAGCGTATGCATGTGTGTGTGTGTGTGCGAGTGTGTGTTTGTGTGAGTGTGCTTAGTATGTCTCTAATAGTCGCTTAAGTAAGCCCAAATACCAGAGAACTGCGCGGCGGAAGAAAGTGGCAAAGTGCATAAGGGAGCGAGCGCGAGCGAGACAGCTAAAGTGTGTGAGTGAGTGAGAGAGAGTCACTAAGTCGAGAACAAGGTGTAAGTCGTACGATAAAAAAAATACTAGTGTGCGCATAGCTTTGGCTCAAAGTGTATTTGCTCTAGCGTAAAAATGCAAACCAAGCGAGATGCCAATGCAAATGCCCAAAGAGAGTGAAGGGAGGAGAAGGCGGCTAGGGGGATGGGGCGCGGACTGTGTGTCGAGCGTGTTAAGTTCTTAAATACTTATTAGGCATGACTGAATTTTAGCGCGTACACTTCAAGGCCCCAAGAGCAGCGCCTAAGCCTCAGCTATATAAACAAACATATGTATGTACATATGTAAAGCATGTGTAAGCATATTATGTACCTGCCTGTATTTTATTTTTTTTCATTCTTGCAACCTAAGCTGTGGACACAACCTTTTGTTGCCACTTGCTCTGCTGGCCAACGCCCGCCGCCAACGCCCCCGATTGTTGGTCTCATCCTACTTTTGTTACAAGCGCTTCTCACTTCTCACTCATGTCGTTAGTTCACAGCTGCTGCTCGGCCACGCCCACCCAATTGCACTTCCTTTTACATTTTGCTTGCTCATTGTTGTGCGGCTTAATTTTTATAACAAAATTAGGCAGCAGTTTCCTTAAAAATGAGTATAAGTTTAATAAGCCAAATGGATTATTCTACAAAGTTGCTACATTTTTCAAAATCCAAGTTAAAAGGAGATGAAAATTAATAAACTGTCTAGCCAAAAATAATAGATACAAGATAAAAATCTAATTAAATTAACTAATATGTATAAATTATTGTATTGTTATTATATTGCGATTAATTAATTAATGAGTGATTACATTTTTGATAACAAAATTATGTAAAAGGATATTTAAAAATGAGTATGAGTATATTAAGTCAAATGGCTTATTCTAGAAAATTTTGGTTAAGTTGCAAAATTAAGTTGAACAGTGTGCAACAATTATAAACTGTCTAGCCAAAAATATAGAATAGAATAGATAGCATTGAATAGATTATAATTGAATATAATAGAATAGAACAAAATAAAAATCCTATTAAAGATAATAAACTTATTATATAAAAAAAAAAATGTTTAGCAATGAATAGAAATTATTTCAAATTCATTTCATTTACCAAAATATTTTTGAACATGCCCAGAAGTGAAAAGTTGGTGCTGAGGCGAATATTTCGAGGGAGTTCGAAGTTCCAAACGTTAAAATTTGCATGTAATTTTAAAATAGACAAAGTTTGAAAAATATTCAAATGCTTTCTTTTTGAAACAACTGCCACGCAAACATTTTAAGGGTAGACGCTTAACTTTGATCAATAAAAAATAACAACATTGTCTAACTAAAGACGATAAGAGAAATAAAATTGCAATAAGTTATTTGCTCAATGCTCAGATTCCAACTTAGAGCGGCTGGTTGGGTTGGGGTTTGGCAGTTAGGCGTATATGTAACTAATACGACAACAGTTAATAAAATCTAATATGCTTACCGCTAAATGGCTGTTTGGGGTTTGTAATTATGGGCGATAATTTTCTATACCCAGCTTAATTATGCAGACGGTGCGTGGAGCTTGCAAAACATACAAACCCAACAAGGACACACACACACAAGCAAAGCCCTAAAAGTTGTGTCTGTCTGATTGTCTGTCTGTATACATATTGCTAGGACCCAGTGTAAATGGCTTTACCTCTGTGCTATGTGTCTGCCTACTTATGAAATTGTTCATTCCATTTGTGTGTGTGGCCGCCGCATGGAAATTTTCATTTTATTGGCGCCGGGAGCGCTGACTCGTTTATAACCCCTACACACACACACACACACACACATACCGAAAATCCTATAAGTAATTGTCAACGCAGTTCGGCGCCTCTGCCAGCTGCCATCTCGCTCACTCTTTTGGGTCTCCACCCCCCATTTGCATTTATATTAATTAAGCGTCGCTTCTTTGCCTTCCTGTCGTCGTCTACGTTGTTATCTCTCTCCAGCTATCAACGCTATATTCTCTAGTTGCTTGTGGCTTGTTTTACAAGTTCCTTGGCTTAGGGCTCTGGAGTCTGGACCAGCCAGCGGCTCTCTCTCCCTATCCCTCGGCATTGCATAGCAGACATTTTAATTGCTCAAAATTGATGATAATTAAGCCAATATACATATTTGTAACACAGACAAAGTGCTGCTAAAGGGTGTACCCCCCACCCCCTAACCACACCCCCTTTGTACTTTTGCATACGCAATGTTATTGGGGTTATGGAGAGGGCTAGCAAATTGATTAAGCATTCGGGTTTCATTATGAATTTCAAACTTGATTTAGTGATTGTTTGATTATATAATTGGTTAGGCACTAGTGCGTAACTAGCTACCAGTGGTGGGTGAGCAGCAAAATCAAAGGGTGAACCGTAAGTGAGAATTTAACACATGAAATTCGAAAGTGCTTGAGCAGATATTTTTCCAATTTTGGCTTTAAAATTCCTTAGACTTCAAAAATCTATAAAAGTTTTAAACTGAAATCTGTTTAGCTACTCACTACTAGTGGTGGGTTGGCAGAATTCAAGGGTAAAGAGCATGTTTTTGAGGCGCAAGCATATAAAAATTTTAAATGCAACACTAAGAATTCTAATAATATATAAGGAGTTATTTTCCGAACTAATGTTTGAATAATTTTTTAGATTGTACCATGGAAATGTTTAGAGGTCAAGCTAAATCGTAGGAGTAACTGGGACTTACATATTTCATTGGTTTGTATAAAAAAATTTCACCCCATAAAATGGGAATCTATAACGCTTGAAGGTTGAAGCTGATTTTTGGTTTATTTGAAGTTGATTTGAAATTCTGTAGCTCCCCCACAAAATTCGAATATCAGGCTATAACTCAAGCGCCATTATCTCAACATTATTATGTGCAACACGCATTTAAAAAAACAAAATATTTAAATCGTAGACAGGAAATCTGGCGCTACACCTACAACCAAATATAATTAAAAGACACAAGTCCGACGCAATAAAACTCAACTCATAAATTATGACAAAGTACGCACCCACGACAAACAAAAAAAAAAACAACAACAACAAAATTTGTGTCATAAACATAAATTTAGCTGGAATTCAACTCCGGCGGGGACCCAAGAGAAAAACCAAAAAAATTATTATAATGTTGGCACAATTTTTTTATGATTAATTTTATAGACACTTATTGTAATTACAAACAAATTTGTGTGCGCCACTTCCACGAACGAAGCTATAAAAATATAATATGCATGTGATTCAGAATGAAAAAAACTATGACACGTAGTCTACGGGGCGTGGCAAGCCTCTTCATATAGCAGATACGCTTGGTTATTTTTCTTTTTAACACGTGCACTTATCAGTCGCTCTTCATCTACATACAAAGTAAGTGCACGCGCGTGTGCGCCCGCGGGCGCAGCTATTGAGGTCTTACTGTAGCTGTGTCTGGCTGCACTGGCGCCATAGCTCTTTTTGTTTTTTTTTGAATAGAGAGCGTCGGGGGTATTAAAAATTATGCTTGCCACACGTTTTGCGTGCTGACAAAAGAGCCTAAGAGCAAAAGCGTAGCATATACCGAATTTTCGTGGAAATCTAGAAGAAGAACGTGGCATAATTAAAATAAAATGCAACGCTGCAAGCAAGTTAATTAAAAGAGCTGGGAGGGGGGGTTGGGCACGCTTCCCTGTGAGGTTCAATAAATGCAAATGCAGTTTATGGGCAATAAGTAGTTGTAATCACTGGAAATCATAACCATAAATAAAAGAAATATGTGATGTGACAGTCTAAGGGAATGGCTAAAGTCAAAGCCTTAGTTCTAGCTTTTAAATAAGAATAGTTATTGATATATAATGAGGCATTGAACTAATGATTACGACCTAAAATAAACAAAAACTGTATTTATTAGTCGCAACAACAGTAATCAACAATTAGTTTGCATTTCAAGTTAATGATGACTATATGTGATCATTATCAGCAGCGCCTCTGCTACTCTCTCAATTTATTTGATTCATTTGCTGCTCTTGAAAAAGCAACAAAAAAACGCAAATTAGGATGAAGCTCTGTGCTCTGTAATTTGAAATCAGTTTACTATATGCATATAGTTGTTGATCTTTGAAATGTTAAAGATTAGAGCTTTATTAGCAATGATTTTCATAAATTTTCTGCATTTATTTTACACTATACAACAACATTAAATATATAAAAAATATATTTATAGACAAAGTTTTATTTATAAACAATTTTTGTGACTTTTGTTTTAATTTAATTTTTAGTATTAATATTTTTATTTAGTGCTTTTTTGGTCTTATCATCATCTGCACAAATTTCAGTGGATTAAAATGCCAATCATTCCATTTGGTAGCATCAAAATGCGATGTATTAGTCTTGGTGTGCATATAAACTCCATTGAGATTACTATAGAAATAAATATATATAATTTAATTTTATAATGCTTAAAATCGTACTTACCAGCGATAGCAGTTAGTAAACCACCAACCACTTTTAGCCTGTGCTGCACACCTTAAATTATTATCATGTTCTTGGGTAAAGAATTTAACATTCTTATGATAAATTAATGAATTGCCAGCAGTGCCAGCATATTCGCCTAGAGTTAATTCGTAAGATTGTTGCTCAGTTCCAATAGAGAAATTGCTATAGCGAGCATAACGTGTTTGGTTTCGGAAATCTTCCATATGTATATACAGCTCGTGTGGCTGATAGTTTGTTATCCGATGCAGTTTCTCCAATCCAAGCCAGAATTCTGCGCGCAGATTTCCAAATCCTTTTTTGTACTCATGCCAGCTTCGATTAAAGTGCACAGCTCCATCGATTCTGCGTTGAATTATAGTCCAACCATTGCCAGCGAATCTCGAATCACAAGACACTTGAAATGCCTCCATACCCGGTAGACGAATCGTTTGAATATCGTTGGAGTAGCCAAAAGGAACACAGCTAGTCGCTTCAGCTTGTTTCACAAATTTATTCGGCTTACTAGTATCTTCTTCTTTTAATTTATCCCTATCATTTAATAGAGAATTCTTTAGTTCGTTGTTTTTTTGTACTTCAAGCTCAGTTTGTAGTTCATGAATTTGCTCACTTTCCGTTTGTGGCTTGGCTTGATCCTTCAATAAAGTGTAATTACTAAATAATTCCTTGTATGCAAATTCCTGCGTCTTGATAATGAGCTGCTGTTCCAGAATTTTAGCTTGAAGTTTCAAGTTTTCCTTTTCTGCCTCAAGCTGCTTAATTTTATCTGCATGGCAGTTGCTTGAAGCTTCAATTTTTGCATGAAGCTGCATGATAATGAGTTCCGATTGCTGCAGTTTTCCTTGTAGCTTATCGAACTGCTCTTTGCTATCGGCCGAAATACGAAAATATTGTAATAATGGCTTAACGACTTTATAACAATAAGTTCTGCAATCCTCATTTGTTTCGCTTGTAGCTGCGCATGACTGCAAAAATAGCAACAATTTATTTATTTTAAACAATTTATTTGCATTTTAGCTACCATAACATCAGTTGCTGAATGGGCTTGCATATATAGCAGCAATAATAAAACTGATAATAAATTCATATTGAATAAATAAAACAAACTTTTCAAGCGCAACGTCTAAAATAAACTGAATTTAAATATTGAAGATCAGCTAAGCTTATCAACTTTGATACAACGTTTATATATATACTAAAAATAATTGTTTGTTATTTAATCTTAATTGTAATTTAAATGATGCGAGTTGACAAGGTCAAGAAATTGTTTTATATATTGATCGCTAGCATTTTGCAATTTATATAAATTTTATGAGCTATATAATCGCCTGAATAATGCATTCCCAGAAGTCTATATGATGTTTAGCCAAGTAAAAGCATAATCACCGCATAAACATTATGATGATGCCCTTGGGGCTCGCCTGTCTCTTTCGCTCTCTCTCTTCTCTGCTGGCGTGTGGGGGTGGGGGGTGTTGCCGCCTTATATCACGACACAAATGCTTTGCTGTATGTATAATCACTTGTCGAACCAGTGCTCAATAATTAAAGGCAAGAGTGAATAGGCGGGGGGCAGGGGCAGCAACTTGCAACTGGCGATTAGGGGCGCTGATTTTCGTTCGAAACCTATCAAAATACATAGGAATTAGGCTGGCCATTCACATGGCGTAGGGGCGATGATGATGATGGAGGCTTTACTACATAATTATATCGAGAGCAAACATGAAAGAGCCGCAGCCCCAGTCGTAGCCTCATGGCTGGCTGGGGCTACACGTTACAGCCTGCGGCTTAGCCAAGGCGTTGCCAAGACAACCAGACAGACTACAGATTTAAGAGCATCATATAGCGCATATATATTGCTCCGGTAGTGGAGCAGCCATAACAATGAAAACGTTTAAGCCGACTAACGAGCGCTGACTGCTGCTGCGTTGGAGTCGCCGCCGCCGCCGTCGCCACCGCTTGCTCGTTTGGGTTGGTTTTGCTTTTTGGTAGGAGGCGCCTTTATGAAGTTTAACAAATTAATATTAAATTACGTGCCAAATTGGCAGGCAGGCCAGCGAGCCAGCCAGGCCAACACCATTTTCTTCTTCATGGCTCTCTGGCTATGCAAACAACGCAGCGCATTTTATGCACTTTATTAAAATAAAATGAAAAAGGGTATCATGCAGTTGTGCAAAATGTATGTAACAGGCAAAAGAAGGCGTGGCAGAGTCCATATTAAATTTATTCAGATCAAAATTTGTTGCGTCTCCGCCCCTAAAATTAAAAAAAAAGATGCACAAAAATAAATCGGCAGAAATCTAAAATAAAATCCAACATCAGCTTTGTTATGTTCTTGATCGATGTTGAAAAATTCATAACGATCGTGCATATAACTTATGTATTATTCACATTTTAATTTAGTCAAAGTGTATCTAAAGTTTGTTTGCGCCCACTTGTTGTTGTTCTTAGAGTCCGAGACAGTCGACCATATGTCTTGCAACGGAAGTGAAAATTGAGCAGCTTCTCTCTCTCTCTCACTCTCTCTTTGTCTCTATCAATCTCAATCTTAGCTCATGTTCATTGGCGCCGCATCGTAATCAGCGACTTGGCCAAATGTTTTCTACTTTGCCTCGCGCTTTCAACGTTTTTAATGGGGCATCCTTTTTGGGTTTTCGGTTACTCTTTATGCTTCGCATTTAGGGCAATAACGGAGCCAGGCACACAATAACGGGGCTGGGGAATTGATTAAAGTGAAAGGCAGCATGGGTTAATAACAGGACAACTCCAGGCGCTTTGCAATTAACAGTCATTCATCAAATTGGGCTATCAAAAAGGTTACTTGATTACTTGATCTAAGGCGCAACACTAAACGATTCCCTGTAGACCAAAAGTTTGTCTTAAGTCTGTGCATAGAATTTACATTAGGTGTCTGACTCTTGGGTTTGATTTCATAAAAGGAGCCGAATTTCAACAATGGATTGTAATAAAAATAATAAATCATGCAATAATATACAAAAAGTTACTATACGTTTATTCCAAATTTCGTATTCTAAAGTTAATCCAATGCTTTTAGGCGTGTGGTGAATATATATTTTAAATTTGGCCATTTAACATATCCGAAATAAAAAATTCTTTAACTGATTATTTAAAAATTAGCTGTTTCTTATGTAAATAAAAATATTTTCTCTAAAAAATTTTTTTATTTTTATATTAAACATTTATTTGAGGTATAATAAATATTTTTTTAATAAAACTTCAATAATAATACAAATATTTTGAAAGAATTTAAAGCATTCACTTTTAAATAAAAGTGAAAAGTTTATAAGTTATATTTAAATATCTGATTATTTTTCATAATTTGTCTGCAGTGGTAATTAATAATAAACTTATCATTATTGAGTTGATTTTTTTTTATAATTAATGAGCATTAAAAAAAATCTAAAAAAATTAAGCATAATATTTAAAATCAAAGCTTAGCAACAATTAAACAATTTGCTGGCAGATTTAATGCTACAGCATCTGTTAGCTGCTTTGTCTTTTTACTAATTGTCGAAAATGTCTTTAATTCATTTGAAATAGTATTCATACAAATGATAGGTCAACGCCTAGTGCCTAAAATGTATTGTTGACAAAATAAATGCCAAATGCCGCCCATCAAGCCCAACAGCACTCCCAACATCAGCTTGGTGCCCTAGGCAAATTCTCTTTGTGCAGTTATGATAAATTCGAGTGCCAGGATTATGTGATTCTTGATAAATGCTACCTAAACCGCACTGTGGAACAAACAGACGCAAAGACAAAGAGAGAGGTGAGGAGGCTACTGTTGCAACGTTGCATTGGTGGCATGATCCCGTCGTCGTCGTCGACGTCGTCGTGTCTGCTGAACAAACAACACGAGCTGAGAGGCTTATGGGCAGTAAGTAACCGAAAACTGAAACAAATTGCATAACGGCAGTTGCTAAGAATATTTCTGGCAAGGATGTGCCCACCCAAAATGACAGAGGACGACACCCCGGAAAGAGGACGAGAGCGAGAGAGCTAACAAATAAATACAAAAGGACAGGCGCAGGCAATAAAACAATTGTGCAGCAGCTTTAGAAAGAAAACGAAGGCGCACATAAATTTTGGTTTTCAGGTTTGTCTGTGTTATTTTTTTTTTATATGCCTACGTTTGTGTTTTGCTTTAGCTGGAAATAAAATCCATTTATGGTTACGCTTATGGTTCAATTAACACTTTCAATGCTAGAGCGAGACACACACACAGACATAGACAGATAGATAGAAATCAGAGACAAGTACGTGAGAGTTTGAGAGAAGAGAAAGTAGAGCTGAGAGCTCAGCAGGGTGGCAGACAAAGGGCGAATCATTAAGACAATACACCCAAAGAGAGACACACACAGAGGATGTCATAAATCTCAAGTGTAACACCAAATGTTCCTTTGTGCTCTCTTCCTCTTACCCAATTGTCTCTCAATCTAATCTGTGTGATATGCTAGCTGCTCTTGAAAAGGTCGTAAAAACCTTAGCCGCAAGTAAATAATTCACAACGCACAACACTCGTGTTAACGACAATAAAAAAAAGATCACCCTCCTTTCCTCTGTCCTGGCATCATCATCCTTGCTGCAATCTGTGGCAGATTACTTGCCTCAGATAGCGCCTAACAAATCAGCTGCCAGGTAAAAGGTGAAAGGCAATTGGAAATTACGTTTTAGTGTTATTTTTTTATTAGCAGCCGCTGCATTTTTTAATTTATCACAATATAATAAAAGTACTCCACAAAGATCTTGCTACACGTGAATGAAATTTGTAATTTTATAGCCGAAATGGTTTGAATGTTCTTCAAATTTGATCTTTCTTAATCTAACATTTTTATACTAAAGCAAGCAAATGTATTAGAACAATTTTAAAAATTTA
Organism: Drosophila busckii; assembly: GCF_011750605.1. Classification (NCBI taxonomy): domain Eukaryota; kingdom Metazoa; phylum Arthropoda; class Insecta; order Diptera; family Drosophilidae; genus Drosophila; species Drosophila busckii. The sequence goes on from NC_046604.1 coordinate 5,763,939, forward strand.
AATAAATTGCGCTGTTTTCTTTTATATTTAAAGCAACTTAATCCAAACATTTAAATGTTACCAATATATAATAATTATTCAATATTCTATTTATGAAATAAAAGTAAAATTAAATGTGTTGGTTTAAATTTAATCATTTTAATAATACATTCAAAATAATAACTCAAATTGAATTTTATGCAAGAAAGTAATTCCAAATCAAACTAATGCTTAGCGTAATTCCAAATCTGCTTAAAAAAAATAAATAATAATATTATGTAGGTTAAAAATGAATTGAGTATCATATGATTTAAATATTTTACAGCCTTGAGCCTATGCATAGTTCAATTCGAAATAACCTATTACTAAAATAAAGCTTTGGAACATAAATATATTACACTTAAATATAAATTGCAAATATTTATTGCAAATTAAGCTAAAGTCATTTGGGTATGTCAATGAAGCTTTTATATAAGTATACTCTTTTTTTCAAATCGATAAATCAAATGCAAAACATTTTTGGTTGCTTAAAATTATCAAATGATCAGCGGATCTTATATAAACATAGTCAGATTAATCAGAAACCAACTTCAGCTACCACCCTTTTATTTTTAATTAAAAAAATAAAAAAAAGTGTAAAAACTTCGCCGAATTCAAATGAAAACATTGACGACACTTTTCCTAGCAAATGCAGTACGTGCATCGTATACTCTATAGAGTCGAAAAATAGTGTTACACGTTTTTACGAGTTCCGAGAAGCACTTGTACCAAATAATAATAAAAAAAAAAACAGAAAAAAGAGTTATAATCAAACTCTGTTTGTGAGGCGAGCAAGTATCAGATATAAAATGAATTTTAGACGCGCAGTTTATGGGCTGAAAGTGTTGCTGGGTTCGTGGAAAAGCCAGAGAGAGAGATAACTTAATGTGATGGAAAAAACGCATAAAAGTCTAAGCTGTCAGGCAGTTGAGGGAAACTGTTGCTACTGCGCGCTTCCATTCAAACCAAACAGTTAGAGAACCGGTTCGAAATTTATTGCTTCCGTTGAAGCTGTTGAGAACTTTGTGGCCAAGACAAACAACGAAACGCAACGAAAATGAGACATCAGGAAATTGTGAAAGAAAAATAAATGAAAGCCACTTGAGTTTATATTAAAATTATGAATGCCCAAGCGGTTCGGTTCGGCTCGGTTAGGTTAGTTTAGTTTCTAGATGGAAAGGCCAACAAGCTGACAGCGAAATGCGCACATATGTGTGTGTGCCCATATCAGGATATAAACAAACAAGTATACAGGAACCTCTTAAAAAATAAACAATGACAAAAATTTTACAAAGTACTTAAATGCTTTGTGTTCTCTGGATCAGGAATAACGATTGTCAGCTCGTCGTCGTCGTTTGGTTGTTGTTTATAAATAGCAAAAGTACTTTGACGAGGGGTGGCTCTGTCTTTATTTTCTTAGGATAAGTGTAGTTTGGAAGCTGCCAGACGACAGCAGCAGCAGCAGCAGCCTCGTAATGAAAACACAACAAATTCCAAATACAAAATAAATAGCAAAAGAATAAAAATAAAAATACAGATAAAGCGACAGTCACACACACACTCAAAATGCCACACGTTGTGTCTCTGTTTGGGTTTGGGCGCTGAAAATAAAAATGGTGCACATCAAAAAGGTAAAAAGAGTTCAGCAGCTCTCTCGATGTTGATATGTTGATGCGTATTATGGCAGTCAGCCAATTAAATTCTCATGAAGGTTAAATTTATGTGAGACTGCTGACATCTGTCAGCTACTGGGAGACAGCAACAGAGGAGCGACCCCAAATTTACAGGTTTACGGGTGCCACAAAAAATGTTGCAAGTCCCAAATGTTGGATTTTCTATTCAAAAGTGACTGGAAATCGTTTAGACATTTATTTGTTTCTCACTTGTCTTGATATGTGTCAAGGCCTGATAAGTGTTGAAAAACCTTTCATTTTTTATGGCGGATATATAAAAAAAGGCGCTACAAATTTATGGAACTTGAGCTGAAAATTGCGCTAAAATTTACATTTACAAAATTCACACTTATAGCTATTTACAATAATGCATTAAAGTTGGGCGAAGTCAACTTTTTAATACACTTTGTTTCTCTAGAAAGCTAAAAAAATATTGAAGTACATTTTGTTGTAGGCATAAATCGTTTCAATTTTCAATTTTCATGGAAAGGGTGGAAATTTTTTTTTATAAATGCGAGTTGCTTTGGCATTAAAAGTAGAACCTAGAAATCAAATTTGATATCGGTAGCTCCTATATCCTGCGAGTTATTCTTGCTTATACAGACAGACAGCCAAAAACTTTTTATAAATAAAATAAAATTAAACAAAGAGAATACTAATAATAAAACAATTAGAACAGATTTCAAAAATTTATTTTTAAATATTTGGCATTTCTATTAACAGAAAGTTCTCATAAATTACTGCTAATCGAATTCAAGATCAAGTTAAGCTTTAGTAAGGCTAAACACTTCTAAAAACAAATTTGAATAGCTATAAAACCGAAACCCATTTACAGGAGCACTATATATATGTTTTGACTAAATTAGCTTGGCACAATTTACCGAGAGCATTATCTTTGCTAGTAGATCTGTGAATTTCATTAGCATATGCTATGCATAACAATTTTGTATTTGAGGTATTTGGAGTGTTAGCACGCTTTATTGGCCGGATGTTTGTGGTATATAGCGGATCAATTAGTCGAATATAAAACATTTTACGAGCATCGTTAAATTGAAGCACATCATTTTTTTTTTGTTGCTGTTGTTGCTTTCGGTTTTTATGGCTTTTGACCAGTTTTTATTTCGCTAAGTGATTAGAAACCAGTCAGCACATTATGAATGAATCTCAATTGGAATTGAGAATGCAAAACGCAACTCGAGCCGTTAAATGCGCAACTTTAGAGAGTGACACGCATAAGCGACAGAATCGTAAATCCCAAATTAGCCACTGCATAATTTCAAAATATTGTAAACGTTTTAATTGCGCTGCTAAAATTGGTTATTCAGCGCTTGTCAATGCGCAACTTTATGGCCCGTTACTTGGTTTGGTATACATTCTTTGGGCATTAGGTTATAAAGTAGGGTTTGTAACCAATCTGTAGTAATAAGAATAATAATTGGAAGTTGATTTATTTATTAAAACAGTATGTAATATAATCGATATTTATAATTTTTGCTATTGGTTAATTTGCTTACCAAAGACTTACAAATAATTCAGAAATATTCGAATTTAATTTAAAAAAAATTATAGAATATATGAATTGTAATTGCTGTATTTAGTAATTTAATTATTTTTATTAATTCAGATTTATAAAAATTCATTTACATACGCAAACGTGTAATTGTTTGAGCTTGAATTGAATATTACTTATATATATATATGAAAAATGTTTTATAAATAATTAAATACAATCTAGAAAATTAACTCTAGAATTATTGCAATTATTTCGACATATTTCAAAAATTTCAAATACTTATTGTCCAGTTATGTGTAATTCTAATGATAGGTAATTGTAAATATTTCATTTGGGAAGTTCGTTGCATTCGTTTTGCTTTTGTTGATGAATTCAGTTTGAATCTCTTGCGCGATCATAAAACATTTTACTTGTACTTGACATTTATTTATTTTCATATTTGCGTAAACATTTCCAAAAGAAATTATTTTTCTTTTCTTATGCAGACGGCGGCGCCAGCAATTTACAAACCAATTGCGAGGCTATACGTCATATAGGGAAAAGTTATGTAAATCTGCTCGCGATCAAAGCAGCAGACCCCAAAGCCCCAGAATGAAGCAAACAGACACAACAGTGAGCGCAAAAGATCTGTGTACCGAGACTTGTGCAAACATTGTCTGACAGCTGGAACTGGACTGGACTGACTGACTGACTGACGTATTGACACATGATGTCGATGGTCGATTGTCGGTCGCTTCGTTTGCATTTTCTGCAGAACTCTGTGTCCATATCAATACAATATATCAGTCAAAGGGGGAATGGGGGAGGGGGCAGGCTCTAGAACCGAGACAAGCAATCAAGTCACATGGCTATGGCTCCCCAGCTCCAAGTCCAATCCACACACACACACACACAGCAGTACGTATGTCATGTCTGCTGGTTCCGGCTTCTGCCTCTGCCTCTGAATATGTAAATATTTAACAAATTTTACTCACAAGCAATAAGCAAATGCACTAAAACTTAAGCCAACAAGCTGCATCTGTATGGGAGATCTGTGCGTAAACATTCGAGCTTTATTTATTTATAAATAAAAAACATATAAATGTGAGTAGAACATAACATATGATTGAATGCATATTTGAATGCATTCGAATTGTTGATTCTGCCTGCCACACACGTTAACAATTTTTCAATGTTTGTTTCTCTTTGTTGCTGTTGTTGTTGTTATTTGTCGTGAGCATGGCCATGCATAAGTCACTTTCGGCTTTGAATGAATTATTGCTGTACTTGGCTTTGAGTGCAGTTGGATTGGGGCGGGGGGAGGCAACAAATGTTGGTTGGTCATGGCATTAAAAGACTTTTAGTAAAATTACAAGTGGTTGACTGCGTGAATAATTACACTAAGCTACAAAGTCAAGCAACAAAGGGTGGGTAGGAAATGTCGAAATAACTAACATTTGTTGTTATTATTACAATAGATTTTGAGAAAATAGAAAAAAGAGCAATTCAAAAATTAACCAAATTTAAATGTATTATCGATTTTATTAAATTTTAATGTAAATCAAAATTTCAAGCAAAAGTCTTCGAAAAAATCAGCAAATTTATTATAAATTTATAACTTTAATAAATTTCATTTAATAGAAATATTTTAATTCAAGTCGAATCTAATTAAACATAAATTCATACAAATTTTATTAAATTTAAATTCAGTCGTTGCCGCAAAAAATGAATTAATTCAAAAGAAAGTAAGCATTTTAATTTCATACAATTTATTGTATGTATAAAGTATTATATTGTATGTATATTTAATAATATAATTTAAGCTTGTGAGCTATTTATTTTAATGCTCCATATATTATATTTACTTATATATATTTAATATATATTTTAAATTTAATTGAGCTACATTGAATCTTATAAATTTTAAAAAACAATTTAAACATAACAAATTTGAGCTTCAAGTAAAATATTTTATATATTAAATTAATATTTGTATTTCCAAAAAAAACAATCAAATGAGCTCTTTGTTGCAGTGTAATCTGTGGCTCAGATTGTCTATGATGAGCAGATTCTGACCGCAGTTCGACAGCTGCTCCGCAAAGCCGCGCAGCAAATTCGAGCTCGTGGCACCTACTTATTAGCCCAACAACTGACGCAATGAGTTCAGAGAGTTCTCGGCTGTGTCCAGTGTGTCAAATTACCCAGAAAGCCGTAAATTTTGTCTGTCATTTCGAGCAGCACACATACGATAGAAAGAGAGAGTGAGAGAGAGGGGGAAAAGGTGAGAGAGGCAGAGTGAGCAAATTGGTAGCAGAGATTAGCGCCCTTATTTGATGGTTAAAAGGTGGCAAGGACAACGTAAAGCTTGCACTGACTTTTTGCGAACGATTTTGGGACAGGAACAGGACAGGACAGTAGAAAAGGTGAGTCTGTTATCCGATGCTTATTGTGGTAAATTGATAGCTTGCTCAATGGCCGAGAGCTAATTAGGCACAGAGCCGATCAGACAGACAGACAGACGTACACTGTGTGGTTAAGCGGGTAACTTTAGACAGAACACAGGACACAGCAGCTCACACCAGCCAACAGCTTTAATAGCCACAGGCCAGAGTTGCCAGATGTTGAGCATAAGCTAAATTCTGTATAAAAAGATTTTTTTAAGCTAGACACTTAATCTGAATTTTTGATATTGCAAGCTTGACTTTTATTAAATTTCACAATTAACGCTCAATTAGAAAATAAATTGATGATCATATGAAAAAAGTATACGCAAAAATCAAAAAAAAAAAATATACTTGTCTCTTAGTACTTATAAAATATTTAATTGAAATTTCGTTTGCATTTATTATTAGAATATGCTTTGAATATTCTAGATTTCTTATGCTATACTATATTTGCAAATTTTAAATAAAATTTTTTAAGCTAATATGGCAACACTGGTTGCCTCATTGTTGTTGTTATTTCAGTTGACAGCGCTTTGTGCATTCCATTTAGTTTTTAAAGTAATTAGCAATGCACAAAGCAAGAAAGTACTAAAAATAATTGCGGTTGGGCCATTCTGGGCTAATCGCCTAGCCTGTTTGCTTAAAAGTGGGCAGAGCCGAGAGCCTGTCGACAGCTGTGACTGAAAATTCACTTGAATTGTATTTGCTTTTGTCGACTTTCGAAAATCCTTGATGGAAATAATTGTTTATGCATTAAATAAGCCGAGTGCAGATAGACAGACAACTGACAAAATATATGTAACAACAATGGTACAAAAAATAAAATGCAAACAACAAGTGAGAAAAGAAAAAAAGGGGCGCTTAAGTCTGCTGACAGCTATACAATGGTATTTAGTCTCGAGCTCGGGGCTCGACTCATATAGCTCAGGGGTTGGGATTTTTGTGAAGGGTTCGGTACGGTTTCCTTTTTGCACATTTATGATCGTATCTAATGCCATGATGGACAGCTTTCCCACTCCTGTCACATGTCAGAGGATTAGCCGCTGCTGGGACTGCTGCTGGGACTGACTCAACTTCTGATTGTTATCACACGCAATTTTGTAATTTGATGAAAACAAACGAATTAAGATAAACATCGCACAAAATCCAGTAGCTCAACGACTCTTTAACAAAAGCCAAGTTCGAGTTCGCTCTGTCGAGTTATTAGTTGGGCCGACATGGTTGCCACTCTAATCCCAGTTTCAAATTCAATGTATCCTTGCGTAACTCGATATTCATCTCGCTCTCGCTTTTGTTTTCGAACTGCGCTCAACAAAATCTCAAATCTAACCACTGATTGGCAAACATATGTCCTTTCAAAATTCCAGCACACACAAAGGTATTTCCATAAGTAGGACTTAACGCTTAGCCTTGTCACTCTCAGCGCTGAAGCCGAGTCCTGCTTAATTGCTGAGCGTTTTGTTACAACCAAGAGAGAACAAAGTGTATAAGATTTAGATTAGATTACCATCTGGTTCATTGTCTTCGCCATTTAGATTAAATAATAAGCCCACATGAGTCTTAAGTAATGCCTAAAATCTTAAAAGCAATTCCTATTTCTTTTGTTTCAGTACTTTTCTGTGCGCACACTACAACAATATACACTTTATGAATAAAAACGTTTTATTATTCAACTATGCAGGTAAGTGAAATATTTAATTTATTTTGCATTATATTTAAAAATATTTAAAATACAGTTTTGGAAGAATATGAAAACTTAAAATAGCGATCTTTCTCTTTTAAAAATATAATATATATCAGAATCTTAAAGATAAAAGTAACGCAAGCCCAAAATAATACTTACTTTTTATTCATTAATCGTTACATGTTTTTTTTTTGAATAAAAGTGTATCAAGATATTAATCATAGCAATTTGTATAATAAAATCAAATACAATGCTATTTAAAAAATTATTGTATATACAAAAATAAGGCTAATAACATGTTTAATTTCCATATACGCTTGTGTATCAAAAAACCAAATTTAGGCAGCAAAATTTAAGAAAATAATCATAGTAAAAATCTTTCAAAAGAATTACTAGCAAGCTTAATTTGTAATAGAAATTTTTTGTATGCGCTTGCTGCATTTATAAACAACAAAGTGTATCAAAATGTCAATGCTAAGAGCTTAAGTAATAAAATAAAAGGCAGTATCATTCAAAAAATTACATTAAACCCAAAATTCAAAAATACCTTAATCGAATTCCTCATTGCTATATACCCTTGTTTTATTTTGATATAATAAAGTGTATCAAAATGTCAATGATAAAAACTGAAGTAATGTAATCAAAAGTAATGCCATTATATAAAGTACACATGTATAAAATTGATTAATTCAAAGCCACAACACCGAATAGAATTGAAAACTAGCCACATTCGTTCCATCATGATAATTAAAAATAGCCGACAAAACAAGATCTTATGCCGATCTCTCGGCTGTTTGATGAAGGTTGTTCTGCCAGCAGTCAAGTATTCATTGAACTTCTGCAAGGCAAATTGTCCACACGGCAACTGTTCGGGGCTGCTGCTGCTGTTCATAAAGTCGTTAAGTCATTATAGGCAATTGCCATTAATGACATTTAGGTGGACCAACCAATACTTGAGACATTAGGGGAAGCGAGTGAAGTGAAGTAGAAAAAGTATTAAGTGGCATTTCCTGCCACTGCCACTTGCGCGACTTCTCTTTTTCCCAACTCTGATCTTTTGTCGGCAAACCAATAATTATATGCGCCATAAACGCTTTGTCATCTCTCTCTCTCTCGCTCTCTAGAGGCCTCAGAAAATGCCGAATGTAATGCCTTAGACTTGGCCTCAGTCTGTCTGTCTGTCTATTTTTTTGGCCATTGTCATAAGCATAATTTTCTCATCGATCTTGTGATTAATCATAAATTCTGTGGCTTTTATGTCTGTCTGTGTGCACGAGCAGCTGTGTTTCATTAATGTAACTAGTTTCCTTATTTCTCAAATGTATTTTCAATAGCGCTAGCGGTAGAGGCGGTGTAGGCGGCAAGTACACACGTTTTTCGATTTATTTTTTTCGATAATTAATTGAGCTGCCTGTAGGGGCATTCAAGATCACGTCTGATTACAGCTACCAGCTACCAGTGTTCCACATTTGATCGATCTATCACACAGTAGACAATATTTCAATAACTGATTGGATTAGGCATGTGTGTGTCCAAATTTATAATTTTTAAACTTATGTAATGCGGGAAATTAAGTTGGAATTATAAACAGCAGCTTATTTTACTTAGGTAGCTTCGAAAATGAACATTAGAACTATGAAATAATTATATATAAAAAAATAAAAGTCGAAAATACTTTAAAACTTTTGCTATTTCCACTAGGAATTTATTAATTTTGTTTTAAGAATAAAAATCCCTGTTATTGACAATATTTAAAATTTTTATATAGTAGCATAAAACTAAAGCCGATTCTGCAGCTGTAAATTATAGTCAAAAATACTTCCTACTTCGAATATAATTTTTTTTTTATGTGAAAATCAAACGAATTTTATTTAGCTTCACATTTTGAGCTACTCGCATAATCTGAATTGAAATATATATATATTAAATTAATTACAATACGTATTGCGAATGGATAATGAAATACTGTGGTCATTATCAGGCATGCCGGGCATGCACAACAATAAGCCACAAACTGTGGCCATTGTAAGATATTTAGGAATATTTATATATTAATTAATTAGTAATATTTATCCAACATTATTTTGATTCCAATTATTATACTAAAAAGGACTTCAACCCTTTCTGTCTAAGCTAAACCATTTCTAAGCTATATAATGAAAATTGTTAAAGTTTGTAGTTTGTATCCTACCCAGAGCTATAACCGACATCAACTGCGGCTCTTATCATGAGCACACAATCAACAATTTGAGCCATACTTATCTAAAATATTTGATATTAGGCATTTCCTTAAGAGCTTTTTATGCGGCTACAGAAAAAGCGCAGTCAATACAAAATGCAGAAATGCAGACAGCTGTGGGGCAAAAACGAACTCAATTGTGGCTTGCTTATCGCACAATAACAACCAACATGCCAACATGCGCATAGTTAGCCATTAATAACTGAAAAGGCCAACAATGTTGCAAGGCATTTCACAAAAAGCCTAATTATAAAGCAGAAAAAAAATAAATAAATATATATATAGCTGGCGACGACGACTGCGACAAACTCATTTGTCCGCAATGAAAAATTCACATTACAACTGCAGCGGAGTCGGAGCGGGAGCGGGAGCGGGAGAAGTGCCAAGAGATTGACGGTGTTGCCATTTGAGGACGAATGCGTAGAGAGAAGTGAAGTGAAGTGAAGAGTGAGGAGCTGGGTAGTGCGAATGGGTGTGCGATTGCGAATGGTGGCGAAATTGCCATGACAGCAAATCAAGTGAGCATCATAATGTGTCAAGCAATGCGTCAATGCCAAGCTGAGGCACGTCAACCGTTGCTGCCACGTCCATGTTGCATTACAACGTAATTGACGAGAATTGTCAACACTTGGCAAAGCTATCAGCAGTTGTGCCACTCCACAAAGCAGCAGCTACCCCCTCCCACCGCCACACTCAGCACCACTTGGAGTTCAGACAACTTACCTTATTTCTTGCAATTACCGATTACAGCTAACTTTATGGCATAGCCGCTTTTTTTTCCTGTTGCTTTCCATGTATTCGGTTTCTTTGCTCTTGCAATTCAATTGCAATTGCTGCAATTTCTTAACGCATTTTTTTTAGCTTGGCCGGCTCAGTCCGTCCATTCGTCTGTCTGGTGTTATTTTATTATCAACGTTCAAACAATTTAGTGCGACTCTTGAATTATGTGCAGAGAATGCGGCAAGCAATGCTGAATATGTTTCTTATGAAGAGCCATAGGATAGTGCAACAATTACTTGTGTTCCGCTTAGCAAGCAAAGTGGATTGGGTAACGGAAGTTGATTCCAAAAGGAAGAGGGACACACAAATTCTACATCAATTGCGATTAAGATTTATTGAGAGCGTTTCGATGGATTTCTCAATAAATTTTTGAATATTTAATACTAATTATGTAGAATATTCTTAATAGAAGTAAGAGAATATTTCTAGAAAAAGAGAACAATTTACAACAATTTCTTGTGTGGCGAATTTTAGTTTCTTTAACATTTAGTAAACAACTCCATTGTAGTATTTTTCTTATTATATTCCAAAATATGTTAAGTAAGTAGAGCACCCCTTATTTTATCCATTCTCAAATCCCATCGACAGTTTATCTTTATGGACCCTCTTCTTGAATTTTATTCATTATTTTCCATTATTAATAACAATTTATTGTATACGAAATGAGAGCGAATTAAAAATGCCATTTGAGATTTCCTTTGAGTGGGATTTATAAATGGTCTGAGCTGCATTAATAATGCCAATAGGGTTAAGGCAACTGCATAATGGATCAGCCAGCGGAATAAGACAAGCGCATTCCGATGCAATGCAGTAAATTGCATGCGGTAGCTGTCCGAATTCAGAGTCTACCTTAATGATAATGATAGGACGAGAAAGCGAAAAAGAGAGAGAGGGAGCAGAAGACGAAATTGTCCACAAAGGAACGATGGGTGGACCATCAATTTGGTTGGTTGGTTTGTTGGGGACCCTTTGCGGTGGTTTTTTTTTTTTGTCAACGTTTACGCCGCTCGGTTGACGGTGACAGTTGACGGTCTGTCATACGGAATATCTGTCAACAAGTTGAACAACGTTTTCAATTTTCGTAACCGTTTTGGGGCGAAAATGTCAGACGAGCGGCAAAATTTATGTGACTCTTGGACTTGCGCGATGGATAAAAGTCGGATTAAAGTTGACAGCGACGGCGGCGGCGTCGGCAGGGAGTTGGATAGAAATTTGCGTTGCAAATTTATCCGTACTTTGCAGTCGTATCTATCTCTTAGCGTCGTTATAGAAGTACCAGCAATCAAGCGACAGACGACGACAACAGTCAACCCAATCGATACGAAAGCAACAGCAGCAGCGCACAACAACAACAGACGCGTCTGCAAATTTATGGTCTGCCTAATGAGTGTGCTGTCGTAGCCGTTGTTGCTTTCGTTCCTGCTGGTCTGGACCGCTGCTGTTGATTATCCTTGACGGCGGCATCCAAATTGCGGAAAACGAGCCGCACCAATTTACATACATGCACTATTTCAATCGAAAAGCACAACACAAGAAAAGCAACACAAACAAACGAACGTTGAAGTACTGTCAGTGTCAGTGGCATGGCAGTGAGCACCTTTGTGGCATCAGCTTTTCCTTTTTTCTGCTTCCCCTCTCTTCCTCTTTCTCTCTATCTGTCTGTCTCCCTGTTTGCCTTTTGGGGCGCACAATCAAGCGTACTTGTTGTCCAACTCAAACTCCAATGGCAACAACTTCAACTTGCAACGGCCATGACACAAAGATTGACAGCATGTCGTCGCTGTTTGGAAACCTGATTGACATGAGTAATCAAGCAAACGAAATGTGCCCACAAAACGCAGCCAGCAATGACACTGACATCAGAGCCAAGCCAAGCAACGAACCAAGCAAGCAACCGACAACAGCAGCAGCGATAAACTGACGACACTGAAGAAGAAAGGCTTCCGACCCAACTGATAATCATTAAGAGTCCTGACAATACCTAAAAAAAATTCTTATTATGTTTAACAATAAGCAATGCAGCTCATAATCTGATTTACATTGCCTCACATTGCGCTCAAACATTGACTAGCAATACTTTCGGTTTTTATGTATTAAAGCGTATTAATTGCTGCAAATAATTACATTATTTTCATTTCGAATTCATTCAAGTTTAATGTTAGCGAAGTCTACTTTCTAATCTACTGCTAATTGGTGCGATTGCGTATGGGATTTTCGAATTAAAATTACAAAGCTCAGAAAGTAAAGTTGGGTACAGCCGACATTACGAGACACAGTACATGGTACATATTAATAAGTATTAAAAAAAAAGAATCTTTGCAGTGAATCAAATCCACGCTCTGTAGTTTTTGTACTTTTTATAAAATCTGACGATGAATTTCACTTAGAACTTTTAGGTACCTAAAAAAACCTTTTAACAAAATTTAATATTCGAATTTTCTTTCTTTGTTATGTACAGGATCTAAAAAATCTCAAGTAAGCATAATTAATGCAGTTGGGTAAATATAATAAAAAATGTTAGTACTTTTGCGAACTACAATCGATTGCTCTTGCGATAGCCCATAGACAATGTAGCGAAGTACTCAACCGAGCTTTCAAATTAATTAATTGACTATATTATGGAAACGTTTGACAAGCTTTTTGTAATCATTAAGTTTATTTTTTATATTTGTTACATTTATTTGTGAAAAGTGACAGCAATAGATATTGCAAAGTAATAACAAAATGTTAAATTTTTCAATATAATTCCAATTCGCTCGCTCTTAAGTCAACAAACTGTGACCTTGATATTAAAAATTCCTGTGCATCAATCAAGCAAAGCATTAAATTCATTATGCAATAGCCGCAGCTTGTCTACATTTTGATGAAAAGCTGCAAAATATATTTGCAACAATCTTACGCATGCGAATGCAAATTGCAATGTGCGAGGGACGTTGCGTTGTGTCTGGAAGATGCAGAGAGGTCCTTTCGCCAATACATAGCGCACACCAATATTTCCCAAATTCCATTGTTCAAGTTGAATGCGAGTTCGTCTTTCAATGAATGCGACACGATGACAGCAGCGTCGATTGCTTACTGACAGGCACAAGCAAGAGCAGCCCGAGAGATCCGGCCCTGGCCTCGATTCTCTACAAGAGGTCTTCCCAATGCAATGATGACTCTTTTGTATAGCTGATTGAACGGTCCCAAGACTTTAACCAGGTGCGGATGGCCGACAGGTGGCGTTAATAAAATCTTAGGTACGTTATTATCGCAAGAGAAGAAGAAGAAGAAGGCACTTGCAATGGCGATTATGCCCGACATAAACAATTGGCTTTTTAAATTGGGGGGCCGACTGGGCACAATAAATTTCACAATGAATTACGTTACGAGTGCTTAGAGCTTGAAACTAAAATTAATCAGAGGGCTGCCAAACCAAACACACTGAGCAATTATGAAAGTGAAACAGAAAACCGAAAGGCGTTGGCAATTTTGAAAGTTAAAACACACAGCTTGAACTTTGGCTATAAAAACGCATGTTTGGCCCACAGTTAGGCACAGTTCACTTGAGGTCTCAAAGTTAAAGACAAGGCCTAGAGCTAACTGCAATCTAAACGGCAATAATGGTGCAAAAGGTAAGTCTGGCCAAAAGCTAAAGCTAAACTGGACGTCCAACTAACTCGCTTTATAGCTAATTACAGTGTTCGCTCTGCTGAGCTCGAGCTCGCTGCTCTTAATACAAGCAGCTCCTTTTCATGGACATGGCCATGGTCATGGTGGCGCCACTAGTCATGCCTCATTCCAAATAACTTCACACGATAGTGGACACCATGAGCACCATTATGATCATCATGAACACCATGATGAGCACCACGCTCCAGCTGAGTACAACTTCAAATACGGCGTCAAGGATGAGAAGACTGGCGATGTAAAGGAGGCGAGCGAATATAGCGATGGCCACAAGGTCACTGGACACTACGAGCTAATCGATGCCGATGGACACAAGCGCACCGTGCACTATACGGCGGATAAGCACAAGGGATTCGAAGCTCAGGTGCATCGCGAGAAACTGCATCATTATGTGCCCGAGCATCATGGCCATGGCGGCTACGATGGCGGCAAAGTGGAGTTCGAGCAGCATTCCAGCTCCGGCGGACATGGTGGTCATGACGAATATCACTCGCATCATGGCGGTCATGGCTCCAGCTCCAGCAGCTTTTCTATCAAACAGGAGCATGGTCATGGTCATGACCATGATCTTGGACACGAGCACGCTCACATTGCCTACGAGCATGATGCGGGTCATGAGCTGGGCCATGAGCTGGGCGCTCATGAAGTGGAGTATGAACACGCCTATGCGGAGCATGATGAGCATAGCTACCATTAAAGCCAACCCAAGTGTGCTTCAGTTGTTAACTGTTAATACCAAATTTTATAATCATAAACAATATTAAATAAATCCAAGCAGAGTTTTTCCAAAAATGAATAATGCATGTTTTAATATGAACAAAAAAAAAACAATATAAGCATACAGGGTATTCCATGATCTTTGGCTCAAACACTGATCTTAAGTTTAATATTAAAAATAAATATTTCAAATATATACTTAAATATTTGTAAATATATAAGTTATCTTTTTTTCTTTAGCTTTTAATTCAATCATAATCAAAATTAATATGAATTTAATTTGATTAATTAATAAAAATAAATAAGGGAATTTTCTTTTTTATATTTTTTATTTATCATTATGTGGGAATTATACCATATGCAATCATCGTATAAATAATCATCAGGCTTAACAAGTGAAATTAGAGTCAATTTGAGTTCAGAATTTAGTCAGTAGTAAAAATTCGTATGCCTTATAATTATTTATTTAAATTTATATTTCTATACTCTTTATTCAATTTATTTCTTCTTTATTTATTGTTTACTTATTTATTATTGAAACCTGTATATATGAAAAATTGCATGCAAAGAATCGAACACGGTCTGCCTATTTTCGAAATCTGAAAAATTATAGAATTTAACGTTTTGCAATATATCATTTTATTTACATTATTTATTCAACATAAACATTGGAGACCGTCTGAGATTTTAGTGTTTAATATGCATTTAATTTTTTAGTGGCTAATAAAATATTTTTATTATATTAACAATAATTTCTCAGGGTATCCTTAATATAAAATGAGAGAATCGTCGCTAGTTTTACTCAAACTTAAACAAATTGAAATTCGAGTCAATAAGAGTTTAGTGAGTAGTAAACATTCTGATGTTTCTCTTATTAATATTTTTTTAACTATATTTGTATACTTTTTATTTATTGCTTACTTATTTATTATTGAAAGCTGTATATATAAAAAAAAAATTGGTCTATTTTCGAAACCTGAATTAATTCGTTTAGTCACATTTGAAATTATAGAATTTTATCATTTTATTTATCCAACATACAACGGAAACCGGCTTAAATACATAGCCCCGTTTATTATCGATTTTGAAGCTCTTATGCAAAAATGTACAAAACTGTAAATAAAATTACAACTGATTTACACACAAATGTGGAAAATGTGGAAAAGGTAAATCAGCAACACAGAAAGCCGCAAATTCAAATATAATATTTTATCAGACCAACTTATGCAGAGATAAGCGGGGCCCAACCCGCTGCACGAAAAACAAAATAAATAATTTATGTGTATTAAAATCAAAAAAAAAGAGAGCCAGCATATTTATCACTTAGCACATAAATTCGCAGAAAGCAGAGAAAAAAAAACTTGTATAATAAATAAAAATAATAGCTACTGCAATTTTCGCACTATATTTTATATAATGTATAAAATGCGTGCCACAAACACATACAAATGCAAAAACAGACACACACACATGCGAAACGTATAAAAATAATAAATTACTTCAATAGCTGGATAACTGAGCGTGTGAGAGGTGGGGGGAGGGGTTGGGCTGGGCTGGGCTGTGACTGGGGCTGGGGCGGGGTGAGGAGCGTTTATTATGCGCACAATAAACGCGGCGGGCGGCAGTGGTGACATAAATTAAATTTATGATGCTTATAAATATTCCACAGTCATTTGTAATACAGCAAACAAGGAGAACGGGGCCAACAGGATAACGGGCAAGGATGCAAGCCTGTCTGTTGAACAAATTATAGACTATACGGGGGTAGAAATTCACACACACACACACATACACACATAATAAGCGCTGATTTATGAATATGCTGCGAGTAGAGAGCTGGAAAAATGTGTCCCTGGCATTTATCAAGTGAGAGCGAAAAACTTGAAAGACAAGTCGCATCTCTCTCGAGAAACTTTTAGCATACTGCGGCTGTTAAGTAGTCAAGTCGAGTCGAGTCGAGTGTAATGCCAATTTAATGATTTATTCTCATAACGCTTTTCATAAACGCATAAAGCCATATCGCATGGTTGACCCAAATTATCCCCTTGACGAACGGAGTGGGGTGGGGTGGGTTGGGTTGGGAGCGCTGCGGGCATAACTCAGAGATTTAATTGGTTCAAGTGCATAAATCAGGATTTATGCAACATTTTGTTGCATGATTAAACACACGATATAAATCGAGGCGATAAAAGCAACAGTAGCTATGCAAAGAATGCTGCATGCCACACAATATTGCAACTTCAACAATATGTGGGTTATGGATTACACTAAGCAACAAACACATCATGAGAAGCTAAATTTATATTTAAGAATTTATGATTTGAATTGTTGAATTTGTGAAGGCAGCAGTTGAGATTAGATTTGATTTATTATGAAACATAAGAATTGAAGAGAAACTAAAATAATTTTACTGCATAAATTATTTTATAATAATTATATATTTATAAATTAAATTCAATCGAAACTAAATTTATTTATATAGAAATCGTACATTATCTGATGGTTTTTTACAGATTGTTGTATTTTGTTATTTACATATTTTTTATGTATTATTTTATTATACATTTTTATAATTTTGAATCTGTCTTCAAATCTTAAACTTCAAATAAATTCATTTAGATTTATTTCAGGATAATAATTTAAAAGCTTTTAAACCAGCTTGCTCTTTTCTTATAGCAAGTGGTTTGTAGCTTTAAAAAAAGTTAATGCATGTTTATAAATATATAAGCAAAAATATATTTTTTGAAATTCGTAACTAAACTTAATATGTTTTGGGGCACAATTAATTTTAATTTAATTTAATTTTAAAACAGCATTTAGAATGTACATTTTAAAATATTACAATAAGCAATATAGAAATTCAAATCGAATGCAGTTCGAATTTATCTTATGATTCAAGCTGAATTTTGTTGCACAGTGTAACTAACGTAGCCACAGTGTGCGCACTCTACAAAATTATAAATTAATTAATTATGCTGTGTGTATTAAAAATTGATTGAGCGCACATTTGGCTTGCAATGCGATTCTGCCTCAAATTAATAAATAAACTCGTTGAGGCGTAAACAAAAGCAAATGCTTAAAAATAAATATATATATGTACATATATATATATATATATATATATGTGTGTGTGTCTGTCGATTTAGCAGCTGTTGATTGAGTGAGCAGGAAATTATCAAGCGATTGAATTAAATGTGCATAATTTAATACATGAACAAATGCAATCAAATTCAAATCTCGTTAGCAAATAATGCATTCAATTAAAGCAAACAAATATCGAGAATAATATAGAATGTTATTTTATTCAGCGCAAGTTGGCGCTGCAGTTTTTAGCATAAATTCAATGCTTAACATTTTGTTTATAGAAATTTATTGAGTTTGCCGTGTTATTTAAATAAATTAATTTCAACTGTGCGGCGCGGCTCGTAAATTACGTTGATTGCGATTTATTTCGAAAATGCTAATAATAAAATATAAGAGTATGTAAATATATAAAAGGCAGCAAAGCGATGAATTTGTTTTTAAGTAGACAACTGACTCTAAATTCACAAATTGTTGTGGCAAACTCGAAATTTGCAATTCAAATTTCTATGTCGAGTCGCTTCGAGTCGAGTCGAGTCGAGAGTCATAAAAATCAAGTAAATATATATTTTATGTTTCACTTGTCGTCGTTTAATGCCATAAAAATGGGTATGTGTCTTATTAACTGATGAGGCTGTCGCTTAAAACAAAAAACAAAACCGGATTGGCACCAGCCAAACCCCAAACCGACTTTGCTACCAAAAAGGCAACCGAGGCGCCCCCTTTACCTGCACTGGGCTCTCTGGTTGTCATTAATTTCGGATTCGTAAAGCCCACAATATGTCAAATGAGACCACACAGCGTCGTAAAATTCAAAGTTTATGGCAGCAGCCAGCCCCAGAGCTTCGAGCTTCAATTTGCGCCCGGCTCGGTCTTTGAATTTTTTATCAGCCATTGGCGTTTTTAATGATTCGGCTTTAGGTGCTGCTGTGTCTCTCTCACTCTCCCTCTCTCGACATGTGTTGCGTGTTTCGCTTTTATAAACGCTTGCCACCAATTTAAGCGTAACTTATTTGTCAACCTCGCTTTGCTTAGATTCGGTTTTCGATTTCGAGTCCCAAATGGTCGCTCAACTTATCACTTAACGCGGCCAAAGTCGAATAATGTGTTTACTTTCAGTTTGCTTAAGCAGCACTTAATGTGAACAGTTTGAGAGCAGTTGTAAATATTGTAATTTATTATTTAAATTAATATCATAATAAGCATAAAATGTAATATAAATTTCAGTATAGAAAATATCCACAGTTTGTAGCTAGTTTAATCACTAGGCAACACTTTCCTTTTTTTGTAAGCAATGCATGTCATTATTTCATTTCATTTATACAAATTAAAATATTCATCATCAAAACTTTTTTAGGATTTGGCAACAATTTTAAAGTCATAAGTTTAAAAATTGGTGGTTTTCTTCATTAATAACATATATATTCAATAATTATTTAGGTATCCAAAGAAAATACCATAAAATTTATTATTTTAATTTTGATTTTCTCCTTTCAACAGAAGAAATTGTACACATCTCAGTTTTTAGTTTAATTTTGGTGTACAATTAAAAATATTTATCATTAAAACTTTTATAGGATTTGGCTACAATTAATACTTAAAAAATTGGTTTTTTATTAATATATCTTCATTAATATAAATATTATTAATACATATGCAATACTTATTTAATGTGTCCTATGAAAATACCATAGAATCTATTTTTTTAGTTTTGATATTCGCCAAAAGGAATTTATTCTATAATCAGCTTTTTGCAAGTGCGAATAATTAGCGCTTTTAACATTTGTATTTAATCTTTTGGCATTTTTACTTATACAAAATTTTTTATGCAATCAATCAATCAATTATTTAATAAGAATTTATTCAAGGCTTAGCAAATTCTTTGCTAAATCATTTTAGCAATTATAGAAACTCAACTAAGCTGCCCACATATAATAAAATAAATTAGATTTTTTTGCAATTTATAGTAATTAGCGCTTTTAAAATTTGTCATTAACGCGGCTATGAAAAATTAAATTTCTTAAGCTTATGCACTGCAATAAATTTGTTAACTTAACGGGCTAGCAGCTGTAATTAAATAACATAAGTTAGCAGCAGTGCGGGCTTTTATTAAATAGTAATTTGGCTTGACATAATAATTACATCATAACTTTGCATGTAAAAATATTTATAAATTTTTTGTGTAAGCGCCGCAGCTTGTGCCTTTCGCCGTTAACAACAATACTTTCTGAGTGGTAACCTTGCCCCTTGCGGTTTTTTTTTTGCCAACAACAACCGGCCAGCGAGCAACCGACGGAGCCCGAACTGAGCGACCGAACAACGCATTGGGAAATGTTATGAATTTAGTGTATTTCATATGCTGCATTCATGTGTGTGTGTGTGTGTGTGTGAGTTGCAAATTTAACTGATTTTTAATGTGCATTCGAAATGTGTTGGGCGCGTGTGGGCGGCGTTTGAAGTCGGGCAGAGAGTAAGATAAATAATCACATGGGGCTTACTTTGAGGTCGACGATTTTGGCATTAGCCAATTTGCGGGCAGTTTATTGCTGGCTGGGGCTACTGTTTAATAAACTCGTTGATTTATGGCTAATTAAATTAGTTGCCATATTAATTTATGCTTGTTTACGCGCACATGCGCTCACAGACTTTATGCATATATATCGACTATATAGACAGGCCAAACGCATTTGGGGCTGAGTGAGTGGAATATCATGATTAATGATCGGCAAATTGCGTTGGCCCTGCCGTTGCTACAAGAATTCATATAGATAGATTTGAAAGCTTGGCCCTGAGCAGCGCTCAAGTGAGTCTGACGCCCTGGACTGTCAGCCACGACCATCAACTCATCCGTCAATAAGCTGCGGCTTCCCAATTTTTCGCCTTCAGCTTCCAAGTCGTGCCACATGCGCGTCTCCCCACCCCAAAGTGAGCGGAGTGGTGGAGTGGGGGTTGCGCGACTTGAGGCAACTTGAGGTGTTACCCACACATAAGCAAAGCAGACATTTTTGTCTTTAGTTATCCAAAATTGCAATCAACTTAATAATAGGCCTTGCCTTAATACTGATTATAGGTTGCGCTTACAACATGCCCCAACTTCTGCACACACACACACTCAGCTGCACAAACTACAATTATGTTGCATAGTGTAATGTGTAGTGTAATAACTTGCTCAGCTGCTAAAGCTAAGCCCTTGACTTTCGCTTTGCCTAACAGCTGTTCCAAGGCTCAAAGTTGGCAATGAATTTAAGTTCACAAATTATTTACCAAACTACTTTTGAAATATTTTCTCATTAAATAAATATGTTAAGCATTCCCAAAAGCAACTTAATATTTATAATATTTATTTGCGATATTTATAAGTGAATATATATATAATATTCTCAAGAATTTTTCAAAAATCTTGTTTGCTAAGCTATTTTTATTTATTTGCGAACTCTTATCAATGATACGGCAACAAGAAATTATTTAACAATTATTAAAATATATTTTAATCAACTGAAGTTCAAAATATCAGTTCATAATTTGAATAAAATTAAAAATGTTAACATATTTATTTTTAAAAAAAATCTTCGTATGTATTCAAATATTTTAAAAATCATATTTTATGGATGTGTTTATATTTCTTGACAGTATGTCATGCTAAACAATTAATAAATTTTTTATAAATATATATACATATATAAATAAATCTATTAGACCATTCCCATTTAATCATAATAACATAGGACAAATCAATTGAAAAACAAGCAACTTAATCTGATTGAAATCCAACTGAGCCAAAAAGGCAAACAAAATGAATGCAATACTAATAAAAACAAATAATAAATAGCATTGGCAAAAGAACTCATGAAGATTCAGATACGACATATTTCAATTAGATCCGAATTAGGCAAATGATTGCAATGCAAGTTTCAACTTTGATACTTATTCACTAAAATTAGCATTTGCTCAATTATAGACTTAACACATATTTTTATTATTATGATTTTTTTAATATTGTTGCATTAAAATACAATTTTGCAATTATTTAATTGCATGTGTGCACATTGAAATCAATTGAAAATGATTAATTTGTTTTCCTTTTTTTTGTAAGTTAAATCCCCTTCAAATGCTTTGGCGCATAATAAATCATTGGAAGGCAAAAATTGTGCACGCGGCACACATTAACATTAGTCAAAGAGGCAAAACGCATAAACATTTTACAGCGCAAACAATTAACTAAACGCAGAAACAGAAAAAAATCATAAAAGTAGTCAGTGACCCAGACAGACAGACAGACAGACATGCACACACTAAAAAATGATTAATGAACGTCACAAAAGCATTTTCGGGAAAGTTACATAAATTAACACATGTCTTTGCCAGTTGCAATTGTTGTTGTTTTTGTTGTTGTTGTTGCTACAGTCAGTCATGTCAGTTGGCAGCCGAAGGCGTTAAAACTCGTTAATATAATTAATGTGCTAAAGTCAAGCCATTAAACAATAATAGACAAAACTAATGCTTATGCAAGTTAATTGACGTTCAATTAAATTTCGAAAAAAAATTAAATAGTATTGATTTCCAGTTGGTAATTATAAAAATATTATTATTAAAATATTAGTCGCTTTGTCTAAGCGACTTAGCGCAGCAAATTGATCAAATTATAAAAACTTTAATATGTAAAATTAATTTATTAAAAATTAGTCGTAAAGTTCAAGCGACTCAGCTAAAGCTCAGCTTAGACTATAAGACCTTTAGTCAATATTTTGTACAGGATCTGAAAATATAGAAATGGCAAAAGTTTATTTAATTTTTTATAGCAATTATACCCACATGTTTATATTTTTAAAGATTATAATACTTTTATTTATACATATGAACTTAATATAAAATTTCACAAGAAATACAAGCTTTAATTTTATTTAGTTAATTTGTCAATTTAATTTCAATTATTTAAATTATGTTCATTGCGAACAGTCGGCCTTAATCGATTACAAAATCTTATTAAAAATTAAATAGCAATTTAATTATAATAATGTACCAAATAAATTTTTTAAGCAAATATTTGGAGCTTTCTATTACTTATCGTTGGCTAAAATTTTGAATTTTGTTGCAGTCAAATAAAATAAATAAAAATAATATTAATTAATGATGCCAGCTACAACTCATGCAATTAATTTAAATAAATGATGCTACCTCTATCACTTTCGCGCTGCTAAATCAGTAATTAGTTAACAATTACCACAGACACTTGAGGCGGAATTGCACATTGGTCAAAAAGGAGTTAGCAGTGTGGAGGGGGGGATGGAGCCCTTGGCATATTCATTTGGAAATCTGCCCACATCTGTCAAAGTTGTTAGCAAATACAACAAGTGAACACGGAACTGAATTATAAGGGCAACTCTCTGAAGCTGACAGCAGCCGTTGGTGGTGGAGGAGGAGGGCGAGAGAAAGAGAGAGAGAGAGAGAGGGAGAGAGAGCTGCTTGTTTGTTACGGTTAAACTAGATGGCAGATGGGTAAGCAAAAACAACAATGAACAGAAAAAAAATGTGAATCAACTGAAAACAAAAGGCCAGCCCAGCAAGCAACAAATGAAAATGCCAAGTTCATTCAATTGAGGCAAACAGAGAAAAGTGCGGCATACAAAAAACTTCACATGTGTGCGTATGTGTGTGTGTGTGTGTGCGTGAGTGTTGCCCCAGGACACAGATAGTCTAACACACTCATGAGTTCTGAACTGACACACACACATATGAGCAGAGCCTGGAGAGTCGACAGCAGTGTTGAAAGTTTGGCTTATTTTAAGCTAGATCTAGCGCTTATTGGAAAATTAAATAGCTTATAGCCTGAAATTTAGGTAATTTTAAAGATAATAATAAATGTATTCTTAGGAAATTGAAATTAGTTTCAATGAAATATGTGAATTTATTTTCTTAACTGAGGGATCATTGTAAAATCAAATACAAGTTAAGCTTGCAAAATATTCTAAATTACAAATACTACAAGCTAATATTAAAAATTTGCTAGATTAAGTAGCATTCAATTATGAAAACTTTAATTAATTTATTAAAATATTAGTCAGTGATAAGAAAAATACTTTAATCAACTTAAATATGAGACGCTTGTGTAAATTTTTTTTACATGATCTGACCAAATATAGAAACTAATGGAAAAAGTTGCGAGCTTAAGTAGCGTCCAGCTTATTTTTAGTTTAAATTTAGATTATTTGGATGCCTCAACATCTGGCAACACTGGTCGTCAGATCCCACACACACACACATACACACACTCTCAGAGGTCTCTCTGGCAGGCAGGCAGACACTAATTCGATCTGATAATCATGGACTCCCGCCAAAGGGCATGAATTGTAATTTCCTCTTTCGCGGAATTAACTGTCGGCCCTGTCGCTTGGTTGGTCGGTTGGGCTTTGTACCGCTTGCTTTGCAATTTTTTAGCTTTGCTGCTGCTGTTGTTGGATTTTTTTTTATTTTTTATTATTTGTTAGCCTGTTCCGCTCACTTTTTTTTCGCAACAGAGACAGAGAGACACCCCGTCCATTGTTTCAGCCGCAGCAGCAGCAGCAGCAGCTTTTGTATTTATGTGTCATATTTATTTATTTATTTAAAACATTGCGCTTTTGTTGTGATTTTTTCTTGTTTTGTTATCAGCCGTGTGCATCCGCTTTTGAGTGCACGCTATATAAAGCCTGGAAGCCATTAAAAACATTAATTTTTTCACCCATGAGCATGAAGCGTTCATATATCATGTGATATCCTTTGAAGTTTCAGCTAAATTGTTCAAGCGTTTCAGGTTCAAAATATATGTATGCCCACATGTTTGCTAATTCAAAAAGGGGCGTGGCTCAGCTACAAGTTTAATATGAATTATAATTAAAGATTGCTCAGTCGGACGCAAACGACTGAGGAAGACCCTGCATGGGCTTCATATAAGAAAGTGGGTAGAATTTAAAATCTAATTTGACATCAATCAATTTTATGAATTTCATTTATAAAAACTATGCAGTTATTTTCTATATATTTATAAGGTATTTATGCTGCCCCAATTTGCCAATCTGTAGAATAAAATTAGATGTTAGCTTATAAAGTTAGAAATAAGAAACTTTCATTGATTAATATGTTATATATTAAATTGAATAATTTTATTATATTAATTATTCATCTTTAATATATTAATATTTTTTCTCATTTATATTTATTACTATTATTTATCACTTGATGGATTTAAATAGTTTAGTATTTTAAATATTTGCCGAAGTGTATGTCGCAGTCGCTTAAACTGAATTTTATCTTTAAGTGTATTAACGTAGTCGCTTAAACTGAATTTAAACTTTAAGGTTTTAACATTTTTGCTGGACCCTAAAATAATTTATTCTTTATTTCTTTAGTTGATATTTTATATAATGCCAAATATTTTTCAAAACTAGTAGCAAAGGCTAAGCTTACTTTTAGTTATTTTATAATATTTATTATAGATTTATAGATTACTTATCCCTCAAACACTTAATTTTCACTATATATCTTTGTACTAAAGCGAATTATACGCTCTGCCGTGCTAAATGCGATAAATAGACATTTCAAATCTAAATCGGAAGCATCAGCAGCCGCCTCAACTTTTCGCTTAATACGAAACGAAAACAGTTTCATTTCGTTTTGACTTTTTTTTGCACTGAGGGTAAAAATAAAATCAGCATTTTTAGTAGTTAATTTAATTTATTGCTGCATTTTTATGGTTGACTTTATTGCATAATAAAACATAATTTACTGCGCCATTGAGACTTTTGCGTTTTCGTCGACGATTCTAAAGCGCACCGGGCTCTCGGGCTCTGGCCCAGACGGCCTCGCTTCAACTCCAAAAGGGAGGTGTAGGTAGTATAACTGCCGAGAGAGAGAGAAAGAGAGAGAGAGAGAGACAGTAGAGATACAGGCTACGGCGAATAAGTTTTTAACAGCCTGAAGGGGAGAAGGATTGGGTGGGCAGGCATTATGTTGAATGGCTCGTGGGCTCAGATGGAAGTTTTTTGCATAAAAAATAAATGCTCGTATTCGAATGTATATGTGTGTGGCTGTGTGTGTGTGTGTGTGTGTGAGTCTGTGGGAAGATGAATGCTCTGTACATAACACATATTGGTTTCAGATTAAAGCATAAATATATCGGCTGATTAACGACATGATTTATGACAGGCAAACACCGCAAACGAGTGAAAATTAAACAACAAACGACTTGAGTTTTGCTACCGTATACAGTGCCTACCATAGGAGTATTCCCTGCAGGAAAACTTTATTTTACTGCTTGTTGAAAAATAACTTGTTGTGCTTTAGACAGAGAATAAAACAAACTTGAGCTTATTTTATATTTTTAAAAGTAATTTTAGGCGAATGAAAATGGAATAAAATATTTCATATATTTTCATACAAAATAAAATAAATTTAAAGCCTGTGGTATAATGTCGCTTAAAACAATTTATTTAATTTTAAAAAAATTAAGATTTCTATGTGTAAATAATATATATTAAATGAAAACTTGCTTTCAATTATTAATTATTTTTTAAAATTATTGTAGTCATTATATTATATTTAAAAATCAAATAAAAAAAAAATTATTTTTGACTGAAAATGTTTTTTTTTATATTTTTTATGCTGTATAAGTCTAAATATCAAAAAATAAATAAGCTAAAAATTAGTAATCAGAAAATTATTTTGGCATTAATTAAAATTTATATATTTTTAAATACTTTGACTTGACTGCACAAAAATTGGGAAGCTTAAGCCCATAGTTGTTGCCATTTGTTTATCTTTTACGTTTTTAACTTAATAAACAATTTTTATAATATTTCTTCAAGTCAATTTGACAATATTCAATATATATTTTATTATTAAATTAATTAAATCAATCAATATGCTCTGCATTTCTTTTTCTCTGTGTATGCGACTAACATAAGTTGAAATGATTTGTTTACATGGCTTAAGCTTTGTGTGTGTGGCACATGTGGCAAATACGCTGAACATGCCACAGAGTTGTCATGCACACAGTGCAGTGAACCTTGTTACATGCTCCATTTGGCAGTTGATTGCCGCAGTCATTTGATTTAAGCACCAATTAACAGCACAACATCCAGCACATTGGTCACATCATCATCAGCCACATGCACATCAGAATGTCCTACCGCAACAACAGGACAACAGCACACAGCTCAAACGATTTAGACCAACTGCTGTGAACAGAAACACAAACATTCCATCAGTGTGGTCGTATATAAAATAAAATCATCAAATCGAATTGCATCATTTCGTTGTTGAGTTGTATAAAAGCAGCAAGTGGCGCTCAAAGGCTCAACAGTTTGGCGCTAAAGTCCTGCGACATGCATCTACAGGAGCTGCTATTGATATTTGCTCTGCTCTTGCCGCAGGCGCTGCGAGCTTTGCGTTATAGCCAAGGCACTGGCGATGAGAACTGCGAGACGCTCAAGTCGGAAATTCACTTGATCAAGGAGGAGTTCGATGAACTGGGCCGCATGCAACGCACCTGCAACGCCGACGTCATAGTCAACAAGTGCGAAGGACTCTGCAACAGCCAAGTGCAACCATCTGTGATAACGCCCACGGGGTTTCTGAAAGTAAGCGATGCTCTCTCTCTCTCTCTCTTTCACACACTCTCTTTATCACTCAATTATTTGCTAGGAGTGCTACTGCTGCCGCGAAAGTTTTCTCAAAGAAAAGGTCATCACTCTGACCCACTGCTATGATCCCGATGGCACGCGCCTCAACTCGCCCGAAATGGGCAGCATGGATATTCGCCTGCGAGAGCCCACCGAGTGCAAATGTTTCAAATGCGGTGACTTTACACGCTAAGCTGCCAAAGTAAACAAATAAATAAAGCAAAGCATAAATTTGTTTCAATCAAAATCAAAGATTTCGAGTTTCAATATCAACAGCAACCAAAGAGAAACGCAACTGCAATTAAGGCTCTCTCGCTCTTTCTCTCTCTTTTTCACATGCATGCTGTTTGTAAAATGAGAGCGCACTGGTTTGAGTATTGACTAAGCAGCTAATTCACCACAGCCAAACTATAACAAAAATCCCCATTTAATAGACGAAGCATTTCCTTTTCTACTGCGTAGCTGCAATTCTTAAGCAAAATATTTATATTTGTTGCTCAAAATTCAAAATCAAATAAACTTCTTTGTCTGTACGCCTACGTTTTTTTTTAAATAGTTTAGATTTTAAATATTTAATATTATTTATTTAAGTGTATTATTATAGTGTATGATTTATGATATAAAATTTAAAGCATTAGTCACTTATTGTTAGACAAAACTTTTAAGCAAATTTTAATTTTTTTTTATTAATGATTATTTTTTTCCATTTAATATTATATTGGCATATTATTTGTTCTACTTCTATGCTAAGTCTCCTGCAAATATTTGCTTCATATAATTTATATAAAATCATCAAGCTAGTTCTACGGCAGAGATTAGAGTGGATAACAAGTTCTTTAATTTTTTATAAAAAATATACTAGATTTTATATACACATTAACATTTTGTTAAACATGGAATATATAATCATCAATAAAAAAAAGAGACTCAACTGCATTTACGCGCTCAGCAAAGAGTCAGAGCTCGTGTTGGTTTGAGTACTGACTAAGTAGCTTGTTCACCACACCTAAGGATCAATTTAATAGACTCAACAATTAGTCTATTCTATATTTAAACAAACATTTGCTTTTCTGCTGTTTAACTGCAATCTTTAGGCAACATATTTGTATGCACCACATCAGCGGTGGTGCTGGTGGTGGTGGTAGCTATTAAAAACCGCATAATATTATTACTTGTGATCGCTTTGGGCCTCGAGTGTTTCCACGCGACGACGACGACGACACTGTTTGAGCTTTGGCAAGCTGCGTGACGCGACTCGACGCGATCGGTGGGCTCGATCAGCGAAGCATGCGGACTGCGGACCGGGCTGAGCAGCAAGAAAGAAGAAACAGAACCCGAAGCTAAGCTGAGGAGCTGGTGAGGCTAATGCCATGTTATATATATAAAGTGTATGCTTATAATTTATATTGTGTCGGCACGTTGCGCTGCTGCTGTTGATGGAGCAACTGACGCGCGATGCCACCCAACAATGAGCCTGATGATGAGGCGACTCTCTGGGGCTGCTGCTGCTGCTGCTGCTGTTGTTAATGGGCGTGTCAACTAAATTATGAGTTTCGCACAAACGGAACGAACGACTGGGCCCGGGCCGGACCAGGCCAAGAGGGAGCGGACCCGTTCGCTGGGCTGATTATATGAATAGCGGGGCAGAATGCTTAAGTAAATTACAGTGCGTGCAAATGTGCTTGTGAACATGAAATTATTATTTAGACCGCAAAACTGC
The DNA here is from genome assembly GCF_011750605.1 of Drosophila busckii. Lineage (NCBI taxonomy): Eukaryota > Metazoa > Arthropoda > Insecta > Diptera > Drosophilidae > Drosophila > Drosophila busckii. Next base: position 5,793,112 of record NC_046604.1, read on the forward strand.
TGCTCAGCGCTCACCAATTTACAATTAACCAATGTGCGCACTTACTTTTTAATCAACTTGGCCCCAACTGCAGCAGCAGCAGCAGCAGCAGCAGCAACAGCAGCGGCATGTCTCTTGCCAATAACAACAACAACAACAATAAAATAACAGCTTGCAAGCTGTTTTCAGCTTAAGTGCAGTTTATGCTTGATTATTATGTTTTCTTCCAAAGAGAGCGAGCGAACAGTTTCCGGGTGGATAAACATCCAACAAGTTGAGTTCGGAGTCGGAGTCGGAGTCGGGAGAGAGAAAAATTGTTAGCTACGATTGTTAGCTGCATTCGTTAGCTAATGAGTTAATTTAACAGTATAATGCCGGCATAAACAATTACCGCCGACATTGTTGGTTATCGACAGGCACCAACTTAGCATTAGGTAAGAAACTTAATTATCAGCTGCATCGCATTAAAGCTTAACTTGTCTAACAGCAGCTTAAGCCGCGAGCATAAAATTATAAAAATTCTATACATATTTTCAGAACAACTACAAAAAGAAAAAGAAAATATATATTATTTAATACAAAAATATGAAAAATTCCAAAGTTTCATAAAAAAACAGTTTTACTTCTACTTTCACCTGAAGATATAAAACTATCTATAGTTGAAATATTTTTCTAGTAGAACCCTATTTTCTGCTTAATTTATTATGAAAGAAAACTATCTAAAGCATTCTATGAAGTGTTTGACTAAATATTTCGTATAACTGAAGGTATCAATTTATTGATACTATCGATAATTTGAATAGTAGACAAGTATAAGCTTAAATGCTTGTATTCTAATTCCATTTTTCCCCTATATAAAAAAGTAACTCTTATTATTCTGGCTGTTCTTCCATCTGAACATATCAAACTATCGATCGTTTTAACAGCTTTGACAAAATCGATCGATAGTATCGATAGCTTGAATAATAAGTCTAGTAGTATGCTTATAATTGATATTATATTTTCTCTTTAATATTAATAAACATAACATGTGTGAAAAACATTTCCAAAACATTCTTAAGAATGTCTAACTAGTAGTAGTAACTAGTCTAGTAACATTCTGAAACAAACGTGACTTAAGTACATCTCTATCGTTAACATATTTATCGAAAAGTAGGTTAAGTAAATACATCTCTCAATATATAAAAAGTTGAATTAATAGTTTATTTATTTACAAAGCATTAATCTTAGTATATACTAAACAACAAACGATCTGCACATTTTTTTTGCACATAGGAATTTCTGGCGCTCACTTTCGTATAAACAATAGCATTATTAATAGAAAGCTAATAATCTCGGCTGTCTTTGTAGCTTTGAAAACTACTAAATTACGCTCATCAATTTTGATATAGGAATAATTTGTGGGCAATCAATTGTCTCGTTTGGCAATGCAATATACAAAAATATATATTTCACTAAAATTAAATAAAAAATTGTTGCATATTAATAAGACATAAATAAAAATAAGCAACAAAGCAGCCGCAGAGTTTGAAATTTTCTATACGTTCGAGCGAGAGCTTCGAGCTGTTAATAAATGGCTGTTAATTAATAACAAATTTGAGAGGGGAAACAAAGCCAGGCGAACAAAATTTATAAACATTTCAAGCTACTACAATATATTTGACATGCACGTGTGTGTGTTTGTGTGTGTGTTAAAATGCGTTGATATTGGCAATTAATTTCCAACTTGATTTCTGTACGTTTTCATATGTAATTTGGTTAGCTGATTTGCATGATTTTGCAATTAATACAAAGTCTGCTTGTCTGTCCGTTCGTCTGTCTCTCTGTTTGTGTCATTTTGTGATATATATTTTTGTGTATTTTTAATGAAAGCCCAAGGCGAAATGTAAACAATTTACAATAGACAGCCGCGAATATCGCATTTAATGTTGAAAAAATGCTTTTAGTGGCTTAAAGCATAACAACCACAACAACAACAACAACAATTCGAAGCAGCACTATAATAATATTATTAACAACATCAAAGCGCCCACATTAACGAGAGTGGGCCCCAGACCAGAGCAGAGCAGGGCAGACAGCGTGACATCATTTATTGAATTTCCAAGTCCCGCAGTGATCATTTGATCAGTTCGTTTGTATCGATTGTATCGCTGTCTTGTGTCTAAATTTATTGAGTTTGTTAAATCTTTTGCTATTTCATTAGCACATTAGTTTCGCATTGATTGAAATTTATGTTGTGTTTATGTTTATGTTATGTCTTTAGTTTAGCCCAATTCGGCATTCAGCATTATTATTAGCAAAAGAATAAAACAAATACCGTTTCCTCTAGCCGCTGCTCACATTTACTAAAAGCCAAAAGCCATTATTCAATTCAAATTGAAAACACACACACACACACAAGCGAAACAAAAGAATTTTAAATAACTTGAACTATTTCAATATTAAGCTAGACATCTGTTTTATTATAGGCAAGCCGCCGCAATATATAAACTAGAATTTTAAGTATGAACAGCGCAGTAAAAAATATATAAATATTTAAATTTACGCAAGCTCTAAAATTTTAAATTTCAGTTGTCGTGTTCGACTTCAAAGATCAAAGATATCCATAACGAATTTTTCTACTAAGCTCATTAGACATCAATGCAACAAATTTAATGATTTATTTATCAGCTGCTATTAATGTCGCCTAATCTTTCAAGATTATCTTGACAAGCGATTTTGTGTTAAATTAACAAAATATATGTTGCTGTGAAATCAAATATATTTAACTAGAAAAGCAACAATATATTTATTTTATTTTCGAATAAAATATACAGAAAAATATCTACGACAATCAATTTTTTTTATAAAATTATTAGGATTATAAACATTGATTTATACATGTCTTAGCACTATTTAAAAATAAAATCACATCTAGCTAAATAGCAAAATTCTTAAACAAATTAGCAAATTGTTTAAGTTCTTTTAAATATTCAAAGTTTTTTGTTTAAAAAAATTAACAATGCTAAATTTTTTTTTTTATTAAAAAAAAAACAGTAACAATTTAATTTTTATATTCATTTCATCGTATTCTGCTTTTTGAATTGCCTAAAGTCTATGAAAAATTTCAAATATCTATTCCATAAATTAGCTAATACATATCTTATGAATAATTTAATTTTTATACAAAATAGAGAATAAAATATTGACATTTTTTTATTATTTCATGCATTAATTTCGATAATCAAGTTCTTAATCATTTAATTATGTATTTAGCTTTGAATTAAAAGAGAATATTTTTTAAAATTATAATGATTAATGTTTTGTCATTTATGTTGGCTAATCATTTAAGACAATAAATCTTTAGTAATATTTTTAAAATTCTATATATCTTTTCATATTTTCAAATAGCTATGAATAAATAAATTAATTTTTAAGCTACAAAACTTCACATGCTTAAGCATAAAATTATGAACTTCAGCGCTTGATTAATAAACAAAATAGTTTCTCTATCAAAGTTATTGTTGTCACTTTGTTATCTAAAAGTGCTTGGCATGTAAAAGATACAGAAGTGCAATAACAAATGAAGATTCGCTGGGTGTTGCTGTCATGAACTTGACGCAATGAGTGGGGAGGAGCGAACGAGTGGGAGGGGAGGGGCAAACAAGAGAATGTGAAGAGAGTCAGCTGTCAAGAGTAAAAGTGCAGCGAAGCTCAACGTTTTAGCATTTTGCATTAAATTTATTATTTTTACAGCTGACATTTGTCAGGGGCGCCGCCAGTGGCAGAGCAAGAGCAGAGCAGAGCAGAGAGAGCCCTAATACGAATATGCAGCAAGCGCATGCATTTACTCCTTTATGCAAACATGCATACTATATATACATATATATATAATATATATGCATATGCATTTGCAGTTGTAGTTGTGGGTCTGAGTTATGGCTTGCAGCAAGTGCGTAGCGCAGAGTGACAGAGCAGAACACGTAGCCAACATGTGTGTGTGACAGCAACAGCAACAGCAACGACAGCAGCAACATATTTTTCAAGCAGCAGCAACAGCAGCAGCTGTCATAAGATAAAAATTCGCGCGCAACTGCAACTGTTCAGGCTTTTATGCTGATGGGTGGAGCGGGTAGTGGGTTGGGATTGGGGGGGGGGCTACGTGTAACATATTCTCATGCGTTGCGACATGAAGTGACTGCAACGACGACAGTTGCCGTTGCCGCTTGAGAGGCGCTGACAGCAGCAACAACAACAACCAGAGGCGTGTGCACAGATGTGAGCAGCATTAAATGAAAAGTGAGCTGATTTTTTTGCGTTCCTTTTGCTCTCTTCCTGGGGCTGGTGGCACCATCTATTTCTCTACTGTCAACTGCTGGCGCATGCAGATGAACTGCAATTATGATAAACGTCAACAGTTGACCGGATACGAGCAACTAAAGCATGCAACCGGTTAAATGACTCCAGAATAAATGTATTCCCATTATGCTAATCGCCATTGTCAAGGGGAATGGCGCACTTGGCTCTTTCTATATCATTTGCGTACAAAAATAAAATATAATAATAATATAGTGTGTAATTTACTATAAATATAGCGTAGTTCTTATTTATCTAATATTCATAATTAATTTATATTATACTCAGCTTATTTTAATAATTATATGCTGTTCAAGAATAAATTTTTATGACATTAATTTTTTGAATTTATTAACAGCATAACTGTAGCATAATTTTTATTTATTTAATAATTATGCATTTTTTCAACCTACTTGAATTTTTTAGTTATTTTATTTAACATATATATATATATAATTTTAATGTAATTTTTTTTTGTTATAATTTATTTTATATGCATGATAACTATAGCGTAGTTTTAATGATTTATTATTTATGCACTTTTTCAATATATATAAAAATTATTTTATAATAAATTTATAATATATTATATTATTATTATATATAGATATATATATATATTATATATATATATATATATATCTATATATTTTTTTAATTTCTATTGTAGTGTTTAGCGTTTCTAATTTACTAATATGTTAAGCGTAGTTTTAAATACATTATTTAAGTTTACTCAGCTTTGTTAATTAATTTGATTCTCTTAAGCATTAATTTCCAAATATTATAATATCTAATATTTACAATATCTAAGTTATTTATTATTCCCACATTTTAAAAAAATACTTCTGCATACTTTTCAAACTTTCTTAAACCTCAAAAAATATTTTGCTAGCAGTATATTTTAAAAAATGTTTGCATAATGTCCTTGCACTCTGTAATATAAAATTGAAGCCAACATATGGCTGCTGCCCATTTTTACCAACACACACACACACACACACACACACACACACACACACACACTCACACAGCAGTGTGCTGGCAGACTCCTTGGACATTACTCATACGCCCCAGAGGGCAAATTTATGAACTCCGCAAGCAGCGCACTTGAGTCCACATCACACATACGTGTGTATACATAAGCTGGCAAAATAAAAAACACACACACACACACACTCACACTCGTGTAAGTGCGTTTGTATGTTTATTAGAGAGAGTTTGAGCAAGTAAAGCAGCTTGTAAAATATGCCAAGGGTTAAAAAGTGCACAGCCCATATAATTCATAAATATAACATGAAAGTGGACACACACACACACTTATACACTTACACCCAAGTGGGGTCACAAAAGGGCCAACATGCTTGTATACCGACTGCTCTCACTTATGTATGCGCTTGTACCTTTCTACATAAAAGGCCAAATGTGCTTGACTTAACAGCAAAGTCGGGTTTGCCAACCAACATAGAAATAGGCGAATACTAAAAGAAGATGAGGAAAACATAACTCGAAAGATTTTCAACTGCCAACTTATGTTACGCTATGCTTTATTCATTTTATTTTAATTAAGAAAATGTAGCAGTTGAGCAAAAAATGTGAACATGTTTAAAACTTATGTTTATACACTTTGATATTTTTATAGAAAATGGATAGTTGTGTGTAACAGGCAGAAGAAGACAGCAGACTGCATAAGGTGTATTTATTCCTGATCAGTAAGACCAATTGAGTCGATTTAGCTATGTCCTTCTGTCCCTCCGTCTGTATGAGCAACAAGAACTCAGCGACTTTAAGAGCTAGAGCAACGAAACTCGGTATACAGTTATTTCTAGGATTCGCCTTTACTTTTAAATATTTTCTATACTCGCCCCACATTCCAAAATAATAGAAAACGCTCTGATAGTCGAAAAACCCCGATTAACTCTCACAATACTTAACAGAAAAGTCTCAAATAAAACACTTGCAAGCTTTATTATATTTTAAACAATTATATTTCGTCAAAGTGTATTAAAAAGTTCGCTGCGCCCAACATGTCGCCATATTTCTTAGTATTTCTTTCAATTTTTTTTACACGCGGCGCTTATAACAAATCAATTACTAACAAACATTTAACATTATTATTAAAACATGTTACAGTTTCATTTAGCAGCTTTAAAACAACAAAAACAAAAACTTTGCTAGACAATACACAATGGGGAACCACTCAAATGGCCATTTGTTATGTTTGCATTTTGGAAACTGCCTTTTCCAGTCATTTATGTGGTCTACATTTATACTCGTTTTTTTTTGTTTAAGCCCACATAAATGAACTGCTAAAATGCTAACGAAAACAGCAGCAGCAGCTCCCTCTAAGCCTCTCAGTCCCTTATTTGTCTTTGGGGATTTTCAGTTTACCAAAAAGGACAACCTTTTTTTTCTCTGCGGTATGTATGTGTGCGGAATATGTGTGGCCGCAAATTCAGTTAGCCACTTCATTCTGCGGTTAACATAAACACACACACACACACACACACACACACTGAGAGAGACAGACAAATAGGTGTTTGTGGCAGTTAATTGAAAGCTCAATTGTTTGTGAACAGAGTTGTCTAACCCAAATGAAACCATTAAATAAAATAATTAAATCTTTAACGAGCACAAGCGCACATCAATATTTACAATCGTAAGCATTGCTATTTAACTGCTATAGTAATAAAATATAATAGAGCGTCTAGCACACAAACTAATGAGCAAGTTCAGCGTGGGCTTATGGCAGACTTGAGATAATAATTTTGAAATAATTGTAGGCGTTTTTCAACATGTTTTTCTTAAACTTATCAGCTTAATTAAGCTAACATTTCAACATTAGTTGTGGGAATAACAATTTAACGATCAAATGGCAATTTAACACATTTTAGACCGCCCGAAAATAATGTTTAGTGCTCCCAAGAAACTTAAATGCGTTTTTGATAAATTAACTCAAATTTTAAATTTAGCCTTACTTCATAAAAAACTATTTCAAAATATTTACAGTTATAGTTTAAAGCATCAGCTGAAAATATTATTAAGCAAAGAGAGCATAAGCTAAGATTTTATCCAACAATACGAATTATCTTAATATGTGATTATTTTTATCATAAATTAAGAATAGCAAAATCATACAATGGCTTAAAATGCGCTAACGATCATTTGCAATTTTAATAGGTATTGTTGTTATTTTATTATCGATACGCTTTTAGTATTTAATCGCGCTGGCGCAAATATCCTAACATAAATTCCTTAGGAAATTTCGCCTGCCTGCTGAAAAATATGTAAGCAGCTGTTTTCTGTTTACAGTTTTTTGTGTGTCGCGCTCTCAAGTCTTGCTTTTCTTTTGCGTCTCGCGCTCTCTCTCTCTCTCTCAGAGAGCTGAGCGGCAGCTAACAAACAAATAATTTATGTGAAAAAGACACGCACACAAGCGTAGAGACTAGCTAATATGTACATTTTCACCACCGCCCACCTGCTCACCACGCTTGTAAACAATTATGGCTGCCGTGCTCTCAATATTACCCAAGGCAACAACAACAACAACAATGAGAAAAAATTCCCAAAATGGCTACAAAAAGCGTCGATCATCCAATGAGCGCAGTCAACAAGGCAGTCAAAAGTAAGTAATAAAAAAGCAAAAATACAAAAAACAACAAAAACAAAATGAAATGAAATAACAACAAAATGTATTTAGGTTTTTGTATTTATTTATTTCATACTCTTAGCAATTAAACGTACTAATGGACATCTACTACTAAATACAACCATTTAGTACTTTTTTGAAATGTTGTGGCGCCGCTTTGCACAAACTCAGCAAAAAGCATGCGCGCTCAGCAAAGAGCGAGAGAGCGTGAGAGCGCAACGTTGCGCACGCTCTCGCAACAACAAAAGCACACTTGTTGAAAATGAAAACGACCACAACAAAGAAAGTAACACTATGAACTGGTTTCGGGCGCTCTTCGTGTGCTTTGGCGCTCTCGCTCTCTCGCTCTCACGCTCTTTAAGATAAAGATACGACGCTCGCGCCAGTTTGCTGCGGGAGCGAAAACATGAATGAGCGAATGAGCATGAATGTTGTTTATAGATTTTTAGTCGAATTCTGTTATTTCACGTTAAATGTACGTGCGCTGCGAACGGATTGTGTGAAGCGTAGTATGTGAACAAATAAATGAAGTGTGTGTGCCGCGTGTATCCAAGAAATACGTAAAAATCTAAATGCATGGGAAATTATTCAATTATTTTTCGAATACGTTGCGTTCCAGTGTGCAGTGTGTACTCTCTCACCCAATGGTGCTCTTCATATGAATAGAGACTGACAAACGATTTGCAAATTGCAACGGTGTAAAACTGACAAGGATATATTGTAGCTGCATAGCCGCCGACCCCTTTCCCCTTCCTCTCATATGCATGCATGTGTGCCTATCTGTGTGTGTGTGTGTATTTATGGTCAAAATAACACGTACGTGCCTCGTCATAAACGCGCCCTAAACGCAGCAGCAGCAGCAGCAGCAAGTCAAGCGTAACCACAAAACCAAAAACGGCCAAGCCAAAGAAAGAAAGTAATCCAATCGTTCGTTGAATACTTCTCTTAATTCTTCGCAGTTCGCAATTCGCATACAATTTCAACTTTGCAACAATTTTTTGGCGCGTCACGCAAAATGAAATCATAACGTGCAGCAATAATAAAATATGCAATAAATGTTAATTACAATATTTAATAAATTTATTACACAATTACGCTTGCAACCAACAGCAGCAGCAGCAGCAGCAACAAAAGCAATTGCTGCAGCAGCAACAAATAATAATAAAAAAAAAAGATTTTAAAATGCCGCTGGCGTGAAAGTCACAACTGCATTATTTATGATTATGAATTAACAAACAAACAAGCGCGAGCAAGCAAGCAAACAACAACAATACACATCAACAACAATACAATCATAATAATAAACATAATAATACCAATTGCAATTTCAACAAAATCAACAGCCGCAACGGCTTCATTAACTTAACAGCGCAGCGACCGCGCAGCCAAGTTCAGTTCGAAGCGCAGGCGCCGCTTTTCACGCGAGTTGGCAGCACGCCAACGCCAAAGCTCACTCAAATTTACCGTTTAGCGACGCCGTTCTCTGCGCTTCGCTAAGCCCAACCAGAGCCCAAGCTCAAACTTCAAACACCTCCAATTAACCAAAGAACAGGCTTCAAAGTGGATTTAACAAACTATAATAAAATGCTGCAATCCAGCAATCATCACTATCTGAGGCCGGATTATATGACAGCAGCCGCAGCACCAACAGCGGTAAGTTTCGAAGGCACAGAATATTCAAAAAATACAGACATAGTTTGTAAATACAAATTATGCACTTTAGGTGGGGGCATCTAGTCAAAATTTGTTTAAATAAAAATATAATAAAGTCGCGAGTTCACACTGATCTTATCTTCAATTGATAAGTACTCAGAATTATTTCTGAAATAATTATAGAATTATAGAAACTATGTGCATTTATTTAATGCTATCGAGAGTTAACAATTACTCAGAAATATTGTAAAATGTACTTGAGTTTGTAGAATCAAATCGAAATTTATTTAAATAAAAATATGAAAGAGTTTACATTGTGCCAATCTTCAATTGCCAATTACTCAGAATTTAAATAAAAATAAAATATATCCGAAAAATTATAGAATTCACTCGAATTTGAGGAATCAGTTCGAAATTGATACTAATAAAAATTTTAAATATACTTGTTCATGTTCATTTACGCAGAAATTAAATAAATAATTATAGATATTGGAATTTGGCAAATTAATTCGAAATTTCTTTAAATAAAAATACAATAAAATGCATTAGAAGTTGTATAAATCAATACGAAATGTATTGTAAAATAAATATATTATATAGTCGATAACTCACACTGATCTTATCTTCAGCGCTTAATTACTCAATTTGTTTTATTGCCGCGCAAATTAGAAAACAATGCCCAACAAACTTCGTTTTTATATTTTACTTAAATTGCGGCCTTTGTTTGCTTATTATTTATGCAAATGTTAATTTCTTTCGAAACAATTGCACACACACACACACACAGACAATTGTTGTTGTAAATATTACGTACCTGGCAATGATTTATTTTGCATATTAATTTATGCATTTAGCGTTGAATTGAACAGCTGATATATGCGGGGCTTGGCTTTGTGTTTAATCAAAAAATAGTCGATATTATTTATGAACGTGTGTGTGTGTGTGTCTGATATTTCATATAAATAATATAAATGTCGACAGAAAAGCAATTACTAGACTCGCCACAAGCGAATTTATAGTGCGACAACAACAATTGACTCCCACATAGATACAACCACCCACCCACACACCCCCCCCCCTCTATGCTACACCCACACATTGTCGTATTTCAAAGCGTTTGGGGCCATGTGCGCCGCTGGGTTCAAATCGCTGACTATTCAGTTGAGAGAGCAGCTGTTTACGACGAGTTCTCGTAAGTGGCAAAGTGGCAACTGGCAACTGGCAAGTGGCAAGTGGCGAGAAAAACAACAAATAACAAATTCGCAATTGTAGCACTATAAATTTTCCAATATCTGCACATAAAACTTATTTATGCTTGTGCATATTAAAGTTGTTGTTGTCTCGGAGTGGAGTCGAGTCGAGTTGTGAGTCTCCAGTTGCAGTTGCTGCTTGTGGGGCAGGGGATGGGGGGTGGGGAGTTTGCACCTCGCTGGCAAAACTGTATTCAAATTTATGGTGTACCAAATTTGAATTTATAATGACAGAAAACAAATGCATTTTCCCAAATACAAACACACACACATACGTATAAACACACACACACATGTGTACGTGTGTAAAGCGAGGAAAACTATGGCAGTTAATCAGAGTCAAAGTCATTTCTCTGTTGCTCTTGCTGCGGTCGCTCTCTCACTCTCTCTGTCTTCCCCCAAAGGCCGTTAAGGGTAATAAATTTTCATTTTAATTTGTGTGTAAATATTCGCATAAGCAAAGAAAATTGCGAATGCTTCAAGTAAAATGGATGAGTGCATTTATTAGTTCTAACAGACAGAGATACTTTTTGTCAGTTCCTGCCACACACACACAGACGGCCAAAAGCCAAGAGCTAACGAGTTGGCCAATTAAATAAAAACATCACTTTAAAAAAAGATATATTGCAAGCAATTTTAGTAGCTCGATAATATATTGCAATATATTGTTAAACAATTTTAATTACTTCTATAACATTTTTATTATATTAGAATATATTTTTGAAACAATTTTAACCTGCTTTAATAACTAAAATAATTCTAATATGCTTCAAAATGCATATAATGTTATTTTAATTTAATTTTATATTAAAATATATTTATTAAACAATTTAAGCTTCTCCCACTTCATGCTAATGATGCTATTGATTGAAATATATTTGCAGAAATTATGAGCACTCATTTCTTAGCATGCTCCCCCTCTCTCTCCCTTTCTCCAGTTTAATAAGTTATTTGCTGGCGCGTGTCAGCGTGGCGTGGTGAATATGCATAAAATAAATAAAATGATTAATGACATCTGCTCGCAATTAATTATAATAAAATCAAATAAACTAAACTTGACAGCTGTCAGTGTCATCATTTGTTTTTGTGGCGCCCCAAACAAAACAGAAAATATGCAAGAAATGAGTGAAGCAAGAATATGAGAAAATAGTATGGCCGAGAGACTATAGAAATTACTGTTGATAATTTGCTGTCATGTGTGAAAAATGATCAGCAAGCGAACTTAAGAGAGTGCAAAAGAAAACTGCCACAGAAATGAAAACTAATATGCCCTGTCTGTGTGCTCAAGTGTGTGCTTGTGTGTGTGTGTGTGTTGGGTAATAATTCATAAAAACCTGAGTAGCAAACACAACTGTGAAAGTCAGTTCTGCTCAGTCGCCAGTCAGCAGAAAATGACAGACGAGCTGAGCTAAGCAAAACTGAAAATCCACTGAGCGGGGAGAGAGAGAGACTAGGAGAGTGAGAGAGCGAGTGCGGCTTGTAAAAAAGTAAATAAAGTGCAAATGTCAGCTGACCGCAAACATCATTAATATAATTAAATGTGTCAGTCAAGCCAAGCCATTTATGCAGTCAGACATTCATTTCAGTTAACCACACGTTGCCATCTCAGTCGCAGTCAAAAGCTCGCAGCTACACATAAAGAGCGCACTCGCTCTTCGCCCCCCACTCTCGCTTAAGTGCCTGTCGCTCTTTGAACAGCAGCAGCAGCAGCAACAACAACAACAACACAGCGGCGAGCATATTAAACCGTTTGAGCTTCGCAGTTAGCATGCAGCTCAAACTGCTGCTCTGGCAGTTAAAGTGTGCTCTTGACATCAACGCGCGCGCTCTCGCTTGCACACATTTAGTATAAGAGTGAGCGGGGGGTACGGGGGCAAATTGGCGCCCTTGCTCAATTGCTGTGCAGAGCAGAGCGCGCGGCAGCAGAGTTTACTCGTTTGTTAAGTTAAGTCGAGTTTCAGTTCACTTTAGTTCAGTTCAATTTAGCTCTTGTATTTGTAGTTGCTGCAGTTGTAGTGGTGGTTACGCTTGTATATGTGTGTGTGGTGTGTGTGTTTTGCGTGTGGCGTAATTAAAAGTGTCGCATCAACAGGATAGACTAAAACAACAGCGACAACAACAACAACATCAGATTGAGTTTACTGAGGCATGTCATTTGATAAATTGCGATGTCTTTGGGAGAAGCTGCCAGCGTTAATTATGATCGTGCACACATAATAATTGTTTTGCGAAGCCCTAATCAGTGTTAATAAATTCCGCATAGCACACGACAACACACGACAGAAGCTTTGTTCCTACTGTATTGGTTGTGCTATAGTGAATCTAATAAATCTTCAGGCATACGCGCTCAATTCAAATTCGCTGTTCTTAAGAATCTACCAACGACTGCACTGCTACAGTCACAGTGTAACGCCGCATAAGAAACCTATATTTTCAGTACCCTCGTCAAACTAAAAACTACCTAACGCGTCGTGCTATCGATTTAAGATGACGTGACATAACTCAAATGTACTTGAACATTCTAAATTAAGCTGTTATTAGTGTAAATTATTATGGCATATAATTTTCTTATTTGCTGAGCCTCGCTCTTTTCTTTCTATGCGTCTCGATAAATTTTAAACGAGGCAATGTTTAGTGAATACAGCAACTATAAATAAAAGTTAAAAGTGGAGCGAACGAAGGAATCGATGAGTCGAAACATTTTATTGTTCCTTGTTCTTCCTTCTTTGTTTTACACTTCCCATTGCCCCCGGAACCACCTCGACTGCGATAATCTTTGTATGCTCTTCGCTCTTTTGACTTAAGAGTTCTCGATATATAAAATTGAGCATTATTCAATAAGAAAATAGTTATACGCAACCAATATAAACTGTTGTCTGTGGCCAATTATGACGCGCCAAGATGTCAAATAGCTTCAAATCCACTTGCCAATTTCAATGCCTAAGATGGTATTACGTTAACGTACTACGTAATTGATTAACTGAACCGAACGTGAAATTGAACGCGGAACTACAATGAATTTCATCTAACTGTGCGTAACTCGAACACGGCCAGTAACTATGAGTAAATTAGAATTGCGAAACTCGCCTTGCCTTAAATACAGCAACCAATTACATAATGATCCCTCGTTTTTAGTGCGCGCGAGCAAACACTCTAACAGACAACCCCACCAACAACCGCATATTACACAACTATGGACTACGGCGATTAAACGCAATATGCTTATGAATGGAGCAGGCTGACGTCTTGTGGTGGCTGGATGCGGGCTGTGGCCGTTAATGGTGGACCTACAGCAAAACTCAATAATCGTAAAATGCGGCAACAAATTAACCAATAAATTAATATAGAAATAATCATATTAATGAACATGCTGATAACTGTCAATTGCGTTCAGCTAGGAAGTTTGTTAGTTACAGTCTCTAGCAAATAAATAAGCAGCTTTAACTAAAATGAAAGTAATGTGTAAGTTAGCCAAGTAAATAGCTTTCCATTAGTAAAGCTATTGGGAATTGTTGAGTTTGTTGCTGATTTCAACAATAAATTCACCAATACTACATTAAGTAATTCGAATATATAAACTTCGGATTCGGAAAACAAAGCAGACTTGTTAGGTGAATTTACTGAAACTTTAGGTGAATTGGTATGTACATGGGTCTGATCGCTTAAATGGTTAAGTGTACGAAGTTTCCCTTAACAGAGACGATACGGACAATTATTTCAAGCTATTAAATTCATATGAAACCATCTTTTTCTTGTATTTCTTCTAGAATCCCTTATTGAAGAAATATCGGTTATTATAATTTAAAGCGCCTCCGTCCCTCCATGCATAAATCAACATTATCAATATATTGTAAAAGCGCTCTGTCCTGAGTGGCCTTTAAGTTAAAGTTTTCGCTGAGATTTTGAAAAGCATTATTGAAGATCCAATTTCTGACAAATTATTCCGTATTTCGTATTATAGAAATAAATTGCACTGTGTCTAGAATCTACCGAGCAGTCCTGTACTCAGTATCTTCAGTTAGGACTTTGTAAATCAAATCGAAATAAAAATAATGAAAGAGAATTTCTCAATAATTTATCAGTCTATAAATCAGATCTCTGACATCCTTCCAAATGAAAACTTCCTTGATTGACGTTTCTAAATTTTTCGAGCATAATCTTGTTTTACCAATGACGTTTTCAGTATTTTCGTCGACTGGGAATGTCTTATAGATCTTGGTTAAGTACTTGATAGATTTACGTCAGGAAATGGTTTGTGTGTGCCAAATATAATGATTTATATTCAGAGTCATCAGCCACATCCATAATTGATAATTTGATAGTGGAAATCGGTATTACAAGGTCTACATTCATGCCGGTTTGTGTTTATGGAAAATGAGTTTTAAGGAGTGACAACTGCAAGCCCACAAAAAGCGTTGAAATATCTATCACCCCGTGTGCTCTGGGATGTCTTAAAAAGGCCACTTTTGGTGAACTCATTTTTCCTGTAATGCGCTTTAAGTTAGATGTGTTCGTTAATTGCGGGCAACTTTAAATGGCTTTTTCAAAATTTTGGCTCACTCGCAGTTTGCTCAATTTTGCGTAGATGCTAGCCTTAGAGTGTACGCCGGACCCAGATCGTGTATGCATACGCACCTTCTCATCGCACCATTACCCTCGCGTTGCCTTGTTAGCTAACCGTGAGCACTTCGTAGTACCATAAAAGACTGGGCCAGTGTCAGCCCATGAAGCCGAAACCTTTCACTGGCCCTCCGGGTCTCAGGCATACTAATGGTCAACAGTAGGGGACGGATGAAAATGCGATGATACTCTTGGTCCGCCAATTGGAAGCGCGCTGCCCCTAGAGAAGTTGTCTCCACATAGGCCATGCGCTCAATGATTGCTTTCAGTACGGTTCACATTCCATGTTGAAGACAGTGAAGCCCCCCTTCACCGAACACTCGTCATACCTCCTAGGATGGGTCGTTTCTGGCCAGCTGGACCCCTTCTGCAGGGTTAAGTCAGTATCAAACTTGGATTCATTGGAGTCCAAGACCCTACTGTCCCGAACATCCGGCAACCTGGCCGTGTCACCTCATCTCTGGATCAACATATACGCGACACTGCTTTACCTTTTCTTGAGACATTCTGTTTACGGCAAGGACCACTTCCTAGGGTAGGCCTCGGGCTGATAAGCCTTATAGTCTACGCTCCCGAATCCTCACAGTGTAAGGCCGGGCCCTGTCGTCTGTGTCCTGATCCGAATCATCATCATCACATTATGCAGCCGAGCCTATTTGCCACTGCATCACCCTGCTGGTAGTAGACTCGATGTTGTGGATGGGTTGCATACGCGGCCGTCTGATAATGCAGTGACTGATCCCCCACCACCTGCACGTAGGAGGGCATCGGAGACCCGATTATGACGACGGGTCCAGAACGGCTAACCCACGTACAACGCTCGTACTTCAGCCCCAGATACTTAACCGACGAGCTTCTAAGTTGTGCTTGCACGTCGACATCGACATCAGTCAACTTGCCAGATCATTAAGTCGGCGCAAACGTATGAGTGATTGCCATAAAAAATTATGCGATGGTCACACAGACAAACCGAAAAAGAAAAGACCACAAAACAGGCTTACAAAAGCTCAACACAACATTTGACACTAAATGCACAAATTGCTTTTGAAGACCCACAAAGCCTAGACACAGATACATACACACACACACACACACATAGAAGCTTAAGGCATAAAGCTGCAAGTTTACATTTGGACAATGTCCAAGCTACGTAACAGAAATATAATATTGATAAGCATAGCTAAAGCGATCTACACACACACACTCATGTGTGTGTATCTGTGTGTTTGTGTGGCGCCTTTAGACGAGACGCTGTCCACTCTTGGGGTTGGGCTTTCAATCAAAGCAGCAGTCCCGCAACCAAAACAAATAAACAATCAATCTCAATCACATCAATTATGCGCCGAAACAACTTCTGAGCTGTCCCCGCTTGTCTTCTTATCTATCATTCTATTTGGCTTGAGCTATATTTATTATTATTATGCGACAAGGCGACACTATTTTTTATTTGAATTTTTTTTTCGGTTTTTAATTCTCTATTCTAGCGATGTTAATCATTTTAATTGGCGCCACTTGAGCGGCATTTGTAAATTTGTCTCTTGTCTGTGTCTGTGTCTCGATTTGAAAGCGTTTCAAATTTCATTTGTGTGTGTGTGTGCCCCC
Source organism: Drosophila busckii (assembly GCF_011750605.1). Classification (NCBI taxonomy): domain Eukaryota; kingdom Metazoa; phylum Arthropoda; class Insecta; order Diptera; family Drosophilidae; genus Drosophila; species Drosophila busckii. The sequence goes on from NC_046604.1 coordinate 5,810,197, forward strand.
ATATCTGTTTAAAAGTGAAAGTAACGGCATAAATAACGCACTTTTAACAAGTTTCGACGAAAATTGTTTTAATGATAGCCATAGGTACTTAATTAAATGTTTAGAGATAGCTTCGGCGCCTTGAAAGTAAATCAATTTTAATGAATATTAAAATACAAATGAGCTTCAGTTCATACAAAATTTTCACAAATCAGGACTTATTCTGTCATTTCAATTCAGAAGTTTAAACATTTCTCAGCCTACAGAAATATTTTTGAATAGTCATATAGATTGAGAAGTATTTAAAAAAAAATGTTAGAAATATTTTATGTAATTTTTTTATTATACAATTTTTTAAAGCTTTATGCGAATGAAAAATATTTTAAAAAATTCATCAAACAGAAGTCATTTGATTTCAATTCTAAAATTCATGCCACTTAATAAGTAAATATCATAGATTTATTCTATAATATAATCAGTAGATTTATTCTCTGACATAAAAGCTTAATAAAAAAAAAAACTATTATTCAAAATAATTAAAAAATATTTGCAACAAGTTTGACCTCAAACTATGACTACAAATATTTTAAAATGAATCAACATCATCATTTTAATTATAGCAAATGCAAAATACTATTAAAGTCTCAACTATCATTTATTGTAGCTAACCTTCTGTCTAATCAGCAATTTCAATATATATATTTTTAGTTGCGTAAAAAAAAAATGATTTAGTTTCATAGTTTTTCTATTAGAAACTGCAGTCAATTTAAATAACAACAGCTGTCAGCTGCCGTTAGCCCCCAGTCCCATCCCCAGCCCCAGCCCCAACCCCCAAATCCATCCATATTCATTACAAGAAGAGCCAACAAAATGAAAACAATGAAATACGTACATTTTCACAATAAAGTTGACAGCAAGTTCATTTAAATAGAAAACGACATGTGTCAAACTGACACATTTAGATTGCTATTTGTTGTTGCTTTTGTTGTTGTTGTTGCTGTTGCTGCTTCTAGTGTAAACGCAACCAATTTATTACACTTCTTTCTTTGCTATTGACACTCTTTGAACCCGAAACAGACTTTACTTACTGACTGACACTTCAAGGCGAATAATATTCCAAGGTTGCTTGCTTGCTGCTAGAAAAGAAAAATATGAAGAAAAACATAACATTAAATAGTATGTCAGGGAGCTGTTATTTCCAAACGACATGAATGTCATGTCAAATGCCAAGCAAGCACAATATTTACTCTACTAACGTTTCCAACTTGCCGTTGACAGCTCCACATCACGTAAATAATATCCAAATGCAATTCAAATGCTCAAATATCTGTGTAGGAAACATAATCGAAGCAAGAGCGAAAGAAAATCTAGTTCAAAGTTTTTAAGCAATGCAAAAAGTTGTACAGCAATATATATATATATAGATATGATATAGACAGCTACAAAAGGTTGCGCACTATTTTATGTTGTAGGTTATGCAAATAAAATAAAATCCGGTAGGTTCTAAAAATTATACAAAGAATAATCAAACCTTAGATGCTCTAAAAAGATTTCAAGTGCCCAAAACCTCATCCTACAGTTTTTCAAGCATTTAGAACTACATATATATGTATCTAGTCTATAAAGTTTTTAGCACAAAAAAAATTAATTTTTATTATAACTACTTCAACTTTGTATGAACTTAAGACTACGTAAAATTTAGCTATGAATTTGAAAATAAATTTGCATTTAAATTGCAAAAAAAATTATATAGAAGCCTACAAAAGTAATATATGCGAAATATTCTTTTTAAGAGCCTCACTTTCAAAGGTTTCTAGTCTTGAAGCCGCATATTGTAAGTTTTAATAACAATAATAATAAAGTCAACAAAAGTCTGCAGTTTGTCAAGTTTTTAGAAGCCAAAAAAAAGTTTATAGCGTTGCCTGGCACTTTGCTTAACCCTAAAACTGAAAACTATGTGAAAATGTTCGCTCAGAAAGTGAAAATAAATTGCATTTTGCTTAAAGCACGACAATAAGCTGACAAGCGACTCACGCCTTCACATCCTCATTTGGGTCGCTCACTGGGACTGGGACTGGGACTGGGACTGGGGCTGGGGCTGGCTCTGGGTCCGGGTTGTCTAAAGTTTTCTTCTGCGCTGCTTCGCTCCAGCTGACGTTGCTTATCAGGTGTCTGAAGATCAGAGCTCAGAGGCGCACAAAGGAGGCCTCTTTAACACTTCCCTGTTGCACTTTTCGTTGCTGTTGTTGTTGGATGCTTATTTAAATTAGCTGCAAATATAGCGAGAAAAGAGAGACAACAAAACTAATTTTTTACCTTTGCTTTCCATTATACAGTTGCAGCTGTCACTCCCGCACATTCACCCGCTGTCATTCACTCGCTCGCTCGCGCTCTGCCGCTCCCGCTCTCTCTGCCTCTCTCGCTCTCTTTGCTGTCTGTCTAGCTGCACTTTTTTTGAAATTTGCTTATCGCACTGTAAAAAATCAGCCAAAGGGCTTAAGGGGCATACACCAAAAAAAAAAAATAAAAAAACGGAAGTACAAATGCAATGCATATTTACATACATACGTATCTCTATCTGTGTGTGTGTGTGAATTCTAACACGCTGTCATGTACATTGGTATACAAATATGTTCGCTTGCATTTTTTTGGGCGCTTGTTCGCATTCGCATGCATTTTAGTTTCGTACATTTCGTTCGTTTTTCCGCTCGCTTTTTTTCTCATTTTTATTATGCAAAGTGATGGACGCGAGCTGACAAAAAGACTGAAAGACTGACAAACCTAAAAGACTCTGGCAACAACAACAACAACAGAGCAGCCAGCGTATGTAAAAGGGCGTCGTTCTGTCTGTCTGTCTGTCTGTCTGTGTGTCAGTCAATCATTCGCGTATTCTCACGCCGTGAGGCAGGCAGAGGCAGCCAGGCGCACTTTTTATACGCTTTTCATATAAGAATTGCAACTATTTGTAACTGTTTCCCAAATAACAGTTGCCAGTTGCTCGTCGTTTTTTATTTTTGGCCTTCTGGCTGTCTCTTGTCGTCGTCGTATATTCAATGAGTTAGCTGTGTGCATAACGGAAGTTCACAATAATCTATTTATGCAGCAGAAAATTTTATAGTTAGTCCCAGGCCAAGTTGCTGTGAATATGCATGAAGTGTCATTTCAATTAAAAGCAAATTGATGTTAGCGCAAAGACATAAAAAGAAAGTTGCACACTCGTTGCAAATGTAGCGAGTGTGTGTGTTACTCGCTACAGTTGCAGCATAAGATTATTGCATAGAACCATCAGCTCTATGGCATTATTATCAAAGTAAATTAATTTACAAACTCGCTGCTTTTTAAAAACTTAACGAGTAAATCAAGTATTGTTGTAGTCAAGCGTATAACAGACTTAATTCGTATTTTAAAATAAATAAATGAATAAATATAGTTCATGTTCTACTCGTTACTTGTTATTACTTTTACCCGTTTTAATTTAACTGATTGCAAATTTGTATATAAAACATATAAGTAATAAACTCAGTATACAAATCTTATACTAAACATTATCTAACAGTTTCTGTAAAACTGTTTTAGGATTGCACGTTCCTAGATTCTATCGCTGTTTGGTAGGTCGTTACGACGCAGACGGGAGCGGATGCACAGCCTTGTTAGCCCCTCGCGCGAGTGGATTAGGATGCGAAGAAAGGTTGCTGTAGTATTTTACCTTGTGTTCAGCTATTACCTCTCTGACTGGTTGAATATTTAGATCTTTCTGTTATGTTTTCGTTTCGAACGTCCCTGTTGCCCCGGTGATAGTTCTAAGGATTTTTGACTGGACTCTCTGGACAATATCAATGTTGCTATTGCTAGCGTTCCCCCATAGTTGGGAGCCATAGGTCCATAAAACATATAAGTAATAAACTCATACTCGTTGTACTGTCTCTGTAATACTCTCGTTATAAATTTAAGAAGAAAATCAAGTCCTTAAACAAGAATTCTTGTAGTCAAGCGTAAATCTGAGACATCTAAAAGTCTTAGCTGCTTAATAATAAATCGAGTTCAAGAGGTACTCGTTACTAACTAACAACTAATATTTCATTAATTAAAACATCAGTTTAAAAAACGTATATTTGTGTATTAACGGGATACAAAAAAGGAAATTAAAAATATTACCCGTTATTAGCAGCACAGCGAGTAGACACACACACACAAAAGCAGTGCGCTCCTCCCTTGTTTTGCTGACAAGACTTGTCAACGCATGTGTCGAGTGCATAATTATAAATAACACGTAATTAACGCGCCGCAAATGCAATGCAAATGACACCTTCAACATTTGTCGATATCACTCTTACTCTTACTCCCGCCAACGGCGAATCTCTTGTGCCCTCACTCGCTCCTTTGCTTCTTCGGTCGCGGAATCGCTCGCTCGCTCGCTGAGCTGAGCGTGTTGGCAATTTCGCTGGTTGGCATTTTGACAGCGCCCAAGGCAACAGATGACAGTGAAATTGTCGCTGACAAGCTGCAATGTGCATTGGCCGCTGCAGCAGCGAAAAATATATAATTTTTTTAAAAGTGTCATTGGATTTATTATGGCTGACATGCTCTGGCAACAGTGTCGTGTGCCAAAGAGAGCGAAAGAGAGAGAGGGGGACTGCAGCGAGAATAAATATAAAATATTTGTATGCATATTCAATATTAGCCACAGTCGCCGCTTGCTGTGTGCGAATTCATTAACGCTGACAACTTGAAATGCTAATTATTGTCAAATTAATTTAGTCAGCTGTCAGCTTAAAACGAGTGTAGTTATTTTTTTGCTTTCCCTACAATTGAAATGAGCGCAAGTCGAGAGATTCATATTTATTTATATACGCGCCACAGTCAGTCAATCAAATGACAGCATGACAGACAATCTCCGTTTCAATTTATGCAAATTGCAACAGCTGCCGACGCCGCCAGGCGAATGCAAAACTTATTGTTCGAGAGTTTAATCAATTTTTGTGCGTTTTATATTTATAATTATAGTCAGTTTGAACTTGGACACATTTTATAGCATAGCATAAACGCTTGTATAATTAGCGTGAAATGAGCGAGCGCGACAAGCCATAAACTAGGCATGATGATCGTTTGACAAGGCGCACATGACGTATGATTGATAAATATATGTTGAGCATACGCAGCTGCTAAAAAAAAAAGAAACCTTGAGCTAAGCGCTTAAGCAGCTAAAAGTGTTGGCTATAGGCGTGTACTACGCTGCGTATGAGTAATGAGTGTTTTAACAATTACGCGCTGACAAAGCAAATGAACAAAATATTAGCTAACAAAAATGTATTTTAATTTAAATAAATAAACAACAAGCCAAAATGTGAGAGAGCGCCACTAATAACATATATGCATATATATATATTTTTTTTATTTAACTGACAACTAAATGGACACGTAATGTTGACAAAAGTCTGACATGAAATCTAACAAGCGATGGAGAGGAGAGGTGCGGGCAGCAGCAGCCACAACGAGCTGCTCGCAAATGAAAGAAAGAGTGACACATGAAAATGGCATTAATGTGTCACTCAAAGCTGCAACAGCAACAGCCACAGCAGCAACAGCAACAACAATAACAAGCAGACAGCAGCAGCAGCAACTGTGACAATTGCAATGATACAGCTGACAGTTGTTGTTGCAGCAGCAGCAGCAGCAGCGCTTGAAATTGCAACATTGTCTAACGCCAAGTGCACTTCATGCCACTGTCTATGTGTGTGTCTCTGTTTCTATGTGTGTGTGTCTGCTAAATATACTTGTATACATATTATCTTGTACTATTGTTGTTGTTGTTGCTGGTCGACCATATTTACTCGGCCCGAGTTTGACAGTCAAATGACGCTGTCAGTTGTCAATATGACAAGTGTCAGGCTTGCAGCCAGTTGACAGTTAATGTGACAGCGCCGGCAAAAAAGGCGCAACTTACAGGCATATTGGATTGCAATTGCACTCACACAAACACACACACACACGCAGAGTAATTTGGCTCACACACACACTCAAACGCTTTTGACATCCTTCTGCATTCGCATTCGCATTTTCGTGCTCTGCTGCACTTTTATCGCAATTTGTTATGCCACTTGATACGTTAGTTTCGCTAAATAAATGACATTAAAAATTAACAACAACAACAACAGCAGCAGCAAACGGTATATTTAAATAGTTTAACATATCAGCAATTTCTAGAGCACAGTGTGGCAATCAAATTTGTAAAGTGGATTGGCTTCAAATTTGTTCATTTTATTGTTTACAATTCACAATAATTTAAGTGAATTTATTATGAATTTTAAGTAGATCGTTTAGTGCAGTTACATTGCTTTTAATAATTATAGGAAATTTTAATTAAATATTTGCAATAAGTCTATAAATTTTTATATTTTTTATAAATTACAAGTCATTTAATTCAAATAAATTATTAGAAATAAATAATAAAAAAATGCGTCTTTCTCCAATTAAAAAATTAGTTAAACAAAAAATTAATTTAAACAAAAAATTTTTTTTTATTTAAAAGAGAAATAAATTACCAGGCTTTATTTTTAAAATTTTCGCAGTATTTGTAATTTGCTAAAAGTCTTCCACTAATTATTATAATTAATATATCTATTTGTTAGTAATAATAATAAATATCATTCAAAGTGAAAGCTCTGATTTTATTAATCTAAATTTTGAAATTTAATTCACAGCTATTGCAAAAGTTATAAAAGTTATTTATTAAAATTCTAATTATATCAATGAATATCAATTTTTTTTAATATGTGCAGTTTTATAAAAGCAACAAATGCTCAAGTCTTATCTTCGAAATATCCCTATGCATAAATTGAAATAAATAGTCGCTTACATATATAATTTAATATCGGTTGAACACCAACGTTTTAAACGCTTTGTGCGCAGTTATGTAAATATTATTTTATATTTTTTTTTTTTTTTGCTATATGTATATATTTTGCTATATCAGCAAGACAGACAAATTTATTACTTACCAGCCAAAGAATCACAAAAAGGTGCTAACAGGCAAAGAGATTATGCACATATGTAAGTATTAAGTATGCAAGCGTCTGCCATTCACACATACATAAACCCTCAATGTGTGTGTGTGTGTGTACGTCTGCCTTTGGGTTTTTTATACAATTTTTATGGCTTATTTTATAATTCGCTGGGAAAGTGTAAAAGCATCTTAGGAGACAATTTGGTAGCAACTTGGTTTTGGCTCGAGTTCGGGGCTCGGGTTCGGCTTATGCAAAGTGCGACATCAACGGCGCCGCACAATTTCCGCTTTTTATGCTTATCCTGTAATTCATATTTATAGCAGATACTTTTTATAGCAAGCTGCTAACCCCTGGTCTGGTTCCGGGCATGTATTTCGCCAAATGCATTTAATATGGAGCTATAAAAAAAAAACATACATTAAAGCTTCACTTACTTTTAAATTTATTAAGTTTTACAAAATAATATAAATTGCAAATTTGTACAGTGCACTAAGTTAATTCATCAGCTCCTTTTGAATCCCTCCAGATACATGAAATAGGGTTTACTTACTAAAATCTTGTTAGCTTTACGGGTCTTTTCATTTGACTCAGTATCAGTAGAATATATTGACCAGTTTAAATTACTGAAGCACTATGATTCATGTTTTCTTAAGAATGTGCAAAAATTTTTATAAAAAAAAGTATTTAAATGTTAACTTTTGCTCCAGATGTGCTTTTATTTATGAAAGTAATAAACATTTGGCTACGAAAAAGTTTGCTTGTCAAAAAATAAATGCCGTCTACTGTTATGAATTGAAGCTCGCATGTACTAAGAACAGTTATAATTCGTCAGCCAACGCTCACTTTGCTTGCTGCGCTCTCTCGCTCTCATTCTCACTGAACTATGCGCTCAACTGTGCTGCAGTTCAAACTCAACACTTACGCACACACTCAAGCAAGGATCTGACCTTATCAAAGCGTAGGCGCATGGTGTGAGGTGAGTTCATTTGCTTAAAGAGCGCTTCAGCTTAGCGTAGGCGCATGGTGTGAGGTGAGTGCATTTGCTTAAAAGCTAAAGCGCTCTGCGGGGGTGAATTCAGTTCACAACCGAAGCTCAAGCTTTGTGGTTGATTAGCTAATCAGTGGCGGTCAAGCATAAAAATAATTTCCAACGCTTACGCCTCGAATTATCTGTGTTTACATTTTAAAATCTAATTTATTGACACAGCTATAATCAACACTTTATGTTGATTCCTATGTCTAACGAGTCGAGAGATAATCTTACACTTTATTAAAGTCTCTTTGCATATATGACAATAGAATTGTTTACCAAAAATTTATTTGACACGCACTTTAGTATGGAAACTAGTTTTTGGTTTTTGTTTTTCCATTGCCAAAATTCAAAATCTGACAAATGATGCCTACTTATTGTTAACGCAACGCGTTTGCCGCTAAAACTTCAAAGCAACTACAAAGCAGCCATCATCTTTCAATTTGAATAATAATAACAAACAACGAATTGATCTTGGGCTGTCTAGCAACGCAACCCCCTTCACCACCCATCCGTCGAACCAACTGTCGACTGTCGGCAGCTGCTGCTGCTGCTCTCGTTGTGAATTCAATTGAATTCATGCTTTGAACATTTGGAGAGCTGTCATTGTCTCGTTCTATCAGAGATGTTTCAACATTTATGTTTTGTCATATTAACATAAAGTATGATTCTTTGAGTGGTCTCAAGTGTGCAGTTGATCGAACCCCCCTCGCAGCTCCCCCTGCATACACACGCCACTGGGGGCAATTGAAAGACTTGTTTGTCTATTTGTTATTATTTTTTATTTGATTGTCATACTTAATATTGTTTCAAGTGTCTATTCGCTGGCTAAAGTGTGTCGAGCATGTTAAGTGTGAGCTTTGAAAATGCGACGCGTCTTGCCTGGGGAATTAAGCGAAAGAGAAGCCGCTACATTTGACACACTTGAAGAAAAATGGGACATAAGCGACTGTGTAATACGCTTTTGCTGAAAAAAGTAGAATATGGAATTAGCAGATTGAACTAAATTTATATACTGCACAAATTATTTTTTTAGTCGAATATTTTTTGTTTGCTTCAAAATAAAAAAATTCAAAATTAAAAAATTTCTTATTTACAATTTCTTATTTATGAATTTTAACCAACTATTATATACAAACAAAAACTTTACTATTCAATATAAAGAAAGAAAATAATTTTATAATTAAAATATTTTAATATATACGACTAGGCTTTAGCTTCCCATAATTGAAAACCCAATAAAGAAAGCTCATGCAATTATTTAAAAATTATGACTTCCTTTTTATTATTAAAGTGAATTAAAGCTAAATTATTAATTTACTGATACTGAACAATATGATTTTGAATAGCTTAATAGAGCTTACGTTCACCTCACCCTAAATGCAAACAGCTGAGTAATAATTTGTTGGCACGCTAACCTCAGCACTGGGGAACAACAAAAGCAAAACCAAAAGCAAAAGCAAAGCACTGCATAATAAATAAATAAATAAACAGCTAATGTTAAGCAAATGCAGTTAATGCCTGTCATAAATCATGACTCGAATTGTGGCTTTCTGTTTAGTTTTAAGTGTCTAATTAAATTATCTACATTTAACGACCGACTGTGAGTTGATTGTGCAAAATGCATGACTAAATACTCACACACACACTCACACATAGACACACTATTGTTACTCAAAAAGGCTAAAGCTAAATATTTATTGTTGTTTGCGCGCATTTTTCACAAGGTGTAACATTTTAATTAACACACAACTCATAATTTGTAAACGGATGCAAAAGAACAGGAAATTTATTTATTTAATCTTTTTTCGCTCGCTGTGCTCGTTTTCGAAAAAAAAACGTTGAGTGCTAATTAAGTGTGTTAACTAACTAGTATACCTGTTTTTTTTTTTATATATTTATTTAAATAAATTTAGCGCTGTTTTATTACAACACGCTCCCATTTTAATATGCGTTGCTTCATAAATATTATTTACGCTTGCTCTTTAATTATGCAGCTAGCAAAATAAAAAAAACCCAGACTAAGGCTAATAATAGTAATAATAATCATCAGCGTCATTATCGCCAAAGCAGCGACATAAACTTCATAACAACAATTGTTGTTCACTCATAAATTCAACGAGCCCCATATGGCGCTCCCTGCCTCGGGTCGAACGCTCTATCTGAAAGCAAACATAATAGGCCGAGTGCCTAGTGCTTAGTGCTCGACAAATACAAGATGTGGCACAATATTGCGACAATGTTTATAAAACTAAATCACACACAAATGCGTAATATCAAAAATCAATACAATGCAATACGTTCTCTCGTTCCCGTTCTCGAACTCTTTATCAACAATTCTATATAAATTATGGCCAATTGTGTGCTAAAAACGAGACTCAATGGCCTGGCCAACGCGGCTGCGTCTGCCTGCCGGCCAAATTAATAAACTGTTGATTTAGTGGGGACTACCCCACTAAATGGGCGGCCAAAACGCAAAAGCTCTAAGCAAATAAATAACAAATAAATAAATACCATTAAATGCACTGCAATAATTCAATTTTATTTATTTAGTGTGTGCATTTTATAAAGCATTAGTTTGTTTAGCTAGAAGTTCATGACTAAGTGGGAATTATTTCTGTTTTTTCCGCCAATTGGGGGTTTGAGCTTGAAAAAATAATGTGCAAATATTTCATATAAAGAGAAATGTCTATTAAAACAAATATTTGAACAAAATAATTAATATGAAATTGAAATTAACTGAAATATAGATAAGCGTAAAATTTCTGTCTTACATATGGAGTTATTATTTCTTCAAAGCAAAGACATTTTTAAATAATAATCAATGGTATAAACAATAATACTTAGGAATACAATTCTTTTATATTTTAAAAAGAGAAAAAAAATACAAAATATGTTATTGTAAATTCGAACAATATTTAAAAAATTATTAAATCTAATATGCGAAATCAAGTTTGAACTAAAATACAAATCGCTAAAAATTTGGTTATTATAAATGGGTTTATTAAAGTTTTGAATGCTAATACATATTGAATTAATAGTTAGTTAGTTATTTTTATATTTTAGGCAATATATTTTCCTAGAATTTTGTTTTCATATTGTATTATTTTATTTTAAGTGGTAATCATAGCAAGTATATTATTTAATATATGAAAGTTCAAAGCCTGAAGCTGAAGTTTCAATAAAAATTTCGATACCTCTCGCTAATGTTTAATTATCAGCTGACTCAGATTTCTGCTAATATCAAAAAATTCGCTTCAATGTAATATTCATGGTAACTTAATCAAAATCAAGCGAATTCTGCGAATACATTGCTTAACCCTATAAAGTCGTTAACACTTGATTCTGGAAACTTGAAGCGTCACCACCACCACCAGCAGACTCAAGTGCCAGCCAGCCAGCCACACATTAGGGCCAGAGCACAGACCGGAGCATGTGGATCAAGGGGTGGGGAGTTGCTTAAGTACCGATAAGAAATTTTGCCATTTTTACAATAGTATCATAATAATTTATGACGGCCCATTGAGTGTTATAAAAGCTTCAATATTTTGTAGTTTATGACTTGCGCCAGTTTGGGGCATGAGCATGGGGTAATTACACACACACACACAGTCACACACACACACATATGCACACGCATACAGTTGTACATTAAAACATAAACTGTACGTCATTATTTTCAATGTGCGCTGGGGCTTTTGTTAGTTGCCATGAATTTATGACACTCAACTCGTTGCTTTCGCACTCGCTCGCTCGCTCTCTCTTCCGCTCTTTCGCTCTATATCTCACTCTCTTGGCCTGCTGTGCCATAATTTATAGCATGCGGCGAAATGGATTTTATTGCAATTAGCGAATAGCTTGCATCTGTGGTGTGTGTGTGTGTGTGTGTGTGTGTTTCGAGTTTATGGCGAGTGGGTTATATCCATTTCATTTAAATGCACATTTGCTTTATGCGCTGCCATTTCCTCCCATAGATCAAACAACTCATTTTCAACATTTGCAACGATTTGCACTAAATTATATTATTTTCTTCTTTTTGTTGCTATTGTTTTATGTTTACGGCATTTGAATGCCATTCATCGCAGCTCTAATCATGCCAAATGTATTTATTGCCCTCTTATTTTATGGCTGGCAATTTTAATTTATGAATTGCTGCAATTGGCTAATTAGTCACAGTATGAAGCACATCAAATGTCCCAATCGCAATTACTTGAGTGCCCGCACTTCATTTTAATCTCAAGCCCAAGTATTTTTTTCTTCATAGTCTTAAAAGTAACCGCAGGCGCGGAAGCGATTAAAATTGCGAAAAATACATTCAAAAATTACATAAGCTACTTAACTATTGTTTTTAAATAAATGAATTGCTAGCGAATTGCTGCAAATAAAAAAATAATAAAATTAACATTAATTAGTAATATAATTAATAATTTAGCATGAGTATGATAATCGAATTCACATGAAAGAAATGAATAATACAAAAGAAATATATGAAATAAAAATTAAAATTAATAGAAATTGTAAGTAACTTTAATAATAAAATCAATATAATTATGAATAATTATTTATAAATTTTTTATGATATTTATCAAACTTGAGAAATATTAAATAAATTTAAAAATTAAATAATGATACACATTAAGTAAATTATGAGATGGTGTAGCAAATAAATTAAAACTAAATATGAAATAAATCATAATAAATGTTGCGATTGCTTGAAAGTTTGGTAATTCAAATTTAATATAAAAAAAATATTACAATACTGAAAGTTAGCATAAGGCTTGCTTGGTCTATAGTTTAAGTTATAAAATTGAAATCACTTATGCCGTTGAATTTATAGTTTGAAAAATCATAATTTCATTTGAAAATTGCATTATATACAGCATAAAAAGCATTAAAAAATTCATTTTTTTTAATAAATACTTGTGGTTAATGCTTTTGCCTTTCCTTTGCTACTTTTTTGTTAAAATTATTAGTTCGCGCTTTTGGGTTTAACAATCGCTTGTAATTTCCGCAGATTTTTATTTACACACACATTTTTAATAGCCTCATGAATTTGCTTGTTTTGGGGCACGTTGGGGCAACAACAACAGCAAGAAGAAGCAGAAAATAGGGGCATTGTTTTAGGCTTAAAATGAGTTGAGAGTTGTGTTTTTGAAACGAAACCGAAACCGAAGGCAGCGCATGTTAAAGATCGCGCGAACTGAGATTAGGATCGAGTCGGAGATGAAGGCGAGGAAGTGTTTAAGGCAAACCAAGTGCAAAGACAATATGTAAAAGAAATAAGAGACAGAGACAGAGACAAAGACAGAGGCGACTAGCGGGTCTTATCTGATGCCGCCAGGCACGAAACGAGGCAGAGACTCGAGCTGAGGCTAATAATTCTTTACTCTTGACTAACTCTTGCTCTGCTTCTTCTTTTTTTGCAGCTGGATAATAAAAGCAGCCCGTTGGCGCTATTGGCGCAAACATGCAGCGCCATTGGCGCGGACACCACAAATCCCAAATTGCTGGCGGCCAACATTGAAAAGTCCACAAAGCAGCAGCAGCAGTCACAGCAGCAACAGCAGCAATCCAAAGGCGGTGGCAGCAGCCTGGGCAACGGTTTGGGTCTGCTGGACAGCACACGCGATAAATCCTCGCCGGTTAGCAGTCATTCATCCAGCGTTAGCACCGGCTCGGTGGAGCAACAGCAGCTGCCGCCGGCCCACAGCAAAACCCCGAGCACCTTCAAGCCCTACGAGGCCAACAATAACGATTGCGGCGCTACAAATCTCACCAGTCACAGCAGCAACCACAACAACAGCAACAGCAACAGTGGCGGCAACCAGCGCGTCAAGACGCCCAAGGCAACTTCGAATGGGCAACAGCAGCGCTGCGATTCCAACCAAAGTGCCAGCAGCTCACAGCGCGAATCGCCAACAACAACAACAGCAGCAACAGCTGCTGCTGCTGCTGCGCCACTGCGACGCACACCCACTGCAAACGACCCCCGGCTTAATGGCAGCCCCATGCCCATGCCCCAACGCAGCAATTCCAAAGAGTCCGCATCGCTGCACAGCCCCAACCAGAATCAGAATCAGAGCCAGACCCAAGCCCAAGCCCAAGCCCAAAGCCAGAGCCAGAGTCGTCTGCAGGAGGCGGCCTTTGCCGCCGCCGCCAAGGAGGCAAACTATGTGAAGGCGCTGCATGCGGCGGCTGCCAGCCAGCAGGCCTCCTCGGCTGGCTCCTATTATCCACCAGGTAAAACACTTATACCCATAAGCATAAGCAGCTTATCTGTAGACTCAAGTGCATGGCGCTGGCTTTAATACGAAGCGAAGCAGCAGCAGCAGCCAACGAGTTATGAATGAACAATCAATTGATAGACACACTTGAAGCTTCAGTTTATAGTAAAATGCTAGTGCTAAATATAGTTTAAGCTAAAGCATTTAAATAATGAAATATGAGTGCAGCTTAGCGTTTAGTTGAAAAATAAATAAATAGTTAAAGGCATTTTATTGAGCTATATATTTCTTATTTAAAGAAATAATCAAAATCTAATTTATAGTACTTTTAGCAATAATTTTAATAAAGTAAAAAGGCTAATTAATAAACAATTCGAAAGATATTTCTATTTATATAAATTCAGTTAAAAAAATATTTAGAAGATTGTATTTTATTAGAGCACATTAACGAATAATTAAATAAAAAGTAATACGAACCATATATTTTTTATTAAAACGATAAAATACAAATTCCAATAAATAGTTTATTAATTATATTATAAGGCAAGTTGATATAATCTATTGGAAATATTTTTATATTTAATCTTAAAAGGCTTAACTAGTGCAATGGTTAAATTACAATAATTTAATATAAAGTTTTTAATAATAGAATAAAATAATGTTTAGGAATCGGAAGAACTGCTTGCCCATATTACTTCTTAATTATTAGGCAGACTTAGCATATCACAAGTATTTACTTTTATTAATAGGTAAAGCCCAAGCAAATTTAGTTTGAATCATTCTATTTATTTATATTTTTGATAGCAAAAAACCCGAATAATCTTTAAATTCGTTATACAGAAGTCTGTCAAAACTTCATATTGATTATAGTTCATTCGTAATCGTTATAAGGGTAAAGCCCCTTGCGAGTTGAGTTGAGTGCTTATGATATAGTCGAACTAAATATATATAAATTATGTATATTTTGTAGTCGTTAGTCGATCAAGTAATTTGCATTAAAGTATATATTGTTTAAAAAAATCATCTATTATTATGAGAGAATTGTATATAATTTTCGAATTTCGAACTAAGTACTGCTAGTTACCGTTAAATAAATTCTGTAATAATAACTAGCAAACGCACAATCAGATAAATTTTTCCACTTGAGTTGATAACTGTTATTATGAACTGTTTGTAAGTGAGTCATCAATTCGATTTGTGTAATTAGCATTCATAAAAGTTATATTTATATATCTAACGCTTGTATCTTTTATTTGGTCAGGCTATGGCTCACCCTACCCCATGGATCTGATGACAGCGAGTTCGTTGATGTCGCCGCATCATGCGATGTTCAAGGCATCCGCAATGAATCCGTATCTGAACTACGCGCGGCTGAAGGGACTGACGGATCCGGCCAGCATGATGGCCGCCTCCGCTCCGAATGTCTGCAGGGATCCCTACTGCACCGGCTGTCCGGCGAGTCCGCATTACATCAACAAGGCGGCGGGTCAGCCCTGTCCGGCGGGCTGTCCGCAGTGCGAGGGCGGCAAGTCGAGTGGAGCGGGCGGCTCCGGTGGCAGCAGCGCAGCAGCTGCCGCCGCCGCTGCTGCTGCGAATTCATATCACGCTCAGCTGGCGGCACTGGCGGCGGCTTCGCAGCTGCCCTATGTGTGCTCCTGGATAGGCAGCGATGCCGCGTACTGTGGCAAGCGCTTCGGCACCTCCGACGATCTCTTCCAGCATCTGCGCACGCACACAGCCTCGGTGCCGGATGCGGTGCTGAGTGCGGCAGCGGCGGGCGGCATTCCGCCGAATCATCCTCTGTTCCAGCGCACGTATCCGACGCCGCCGCTCAGTCCGCTGTCGGCGGCAGCGCGCTATCATCCGTATGGGAAGCCCTCGATGCTGCCGCCATCACTGGGGCCTCCCGGCATGCCCGGACTGCCGCCGCATCCAGCGCTGGCCCAGTACTTTGCACCCTACTCGCTTTATGGGCCGCGCATGGGCTCCTCGCATCCGTAGTAGTAATAGATGTGGGCGGGACTCGACTCACGCGTCCAACGTGAAACGCTAGTGATCTAATGTACTATAGCTACATACAAAAAAAAAACCTTTAATGGATAAATCTGGAAATCTTAGCTTTAGGTTGAGAAGGAATTCTAAAGTCTTGTGTGTGTGTTTTTCGAAAAACAAACCCCATTAATAAATACATGCTTATGATAATTTGTAATATTATTTATTAAAAGTTGTAGAAGCAGCGAGTAAGCGTAACGAGTAAAGAGTAAAGATTGTCCAAAAACTAAAAGTTGTAAAAAAAATTATGTAAATTATATTTAAATGTAATTACGAGCGCTATTTTAAATGTTTACTTAAGTCGCTACAAGGAATCCAATAAACAAACAACAACAGAAATACAAAATTCAACCAAACGCCTAAGGCTTGTCTTCTGAAACTTTTTGGAAGAGTTGGCAATGCAGACTCTCGGCAATAAACCAGCGAGAGCCACAAATCATAGCAGAGCTACCTATTCTACCTACTACTGTTTTTCCCCCCCAAACATTGAATTATGCGCTGGAAAAGCTGCTGCTGCTTGGGCAGTAAATCAAATTTTATATTTCCAGCCAGCACCAAAAAAAAAAAAAGCAAGAAGTTGCGCTTTTGGCAATAGCTGAGCTGAACTTAAGGGACACAGAGGCCTCTCGATGGGACCTGTTCAATAGTTCGCTCTCTCCCAGTCTCGCTGGCTGCCCACATATGGCGTCGATAAATTAAAATTTGCGCGAGAGCGAGTGCGAGTGCGAGTTGTGGAGAGCGGACAGTCGTGGGCAATATATTAGGCATGCCCTTGCGTTTTGACAGCTAACCACCGCCCAGCGACTACCTGACAATTTATTGTATTATACGCTCTGGCATTTGGCAGCCCACATTGGCTATGACCTCTGCAGCGGTGGTGTGGGGGTCGGGCGGGGGGTCATAAAAAACTTGGCCAGCAGTCGGCTATCAATAATTCTTTCATAAATGTCCATTTCGCCACATATACAGCCGCCAGAATCGCGGCATGCCAAGCATACTATATATACCATATATATATTGTTCAGGTTCAATGCATCTGACAAGCAGCAGCAGCAGCAGCTCTCGAGCTCCAGCGCCAGCTCGAGCTCTATATATCTTTTTTTTCCATTTGTTGACCCAGCGCAGGTGAAAGCTGCCCACTGACCGACCGCGTTCATATATCATAAAACAAATGCTCTCCCACCCATAACCCACAGCCCATAGCGCAACTGCAACTGTCACCCACGTACTACGTGGAGCAACAGACAGTAGCGCACAAAAAAAAAAAAGAAATATTTATCGCTTGGTAGAAAAAAGAAATACATACCCATATATATCTCTCTTTTACAGTTTGCAAATTTATTTCTGCCAGCATATAATGGAAATGAAAAATCGAAGTAACGTGCAAAAGGAATAACAAACAATACAATATCAAAATGAGTTATGACTTCAAGTAGCTGTGAAATCAGTCGATTTAATAGCAACAAAAGCACAAACTTTCCATAATATTCGGGGCAAAGGCGACACCAGAGCCAGAGCAGCTCAGAAGTGTCATTGATGAAGTGAAAGTTTTCGAAACTGTAAGTGCGAGTAGATAGAAAAGTTATTTAAATTGTCATATTAGTTAGGAAGTAAGGAAAAAAATGTACTGTCCCTTTGATAGATATTTTCAAACAATAGAATGACTAAGCATCTAAAATACAATATTTAAATATTTAGTACAATCTTTAGTACAATTTAAATATTTAGTACAAATCTTTAGATGGCGATACGTGAAACGTTGTATAGACGCTAAGACTTATAACATCTAATGAACTAAAGTAGAATATCATTCAGCCCTAATAGATACTTGGAACTTTTATTCGAAGACTTGCTTTAGGCGAGAGTTATTCTAAAAGGTAAATAATTTATATATATTTTTTTTTTATATCCAAATTAAAAAATAATTATTGTCCATTTGATAGATGTTTTCAAGCAATGGACCTTAAATATTTTTAAATATTTGGTTGAAATAATTGCAGATCCTATATGCTTATTGATAGACCTATGGTTATAGCAAAGTTTTAACAAAACAGTATTCGTTCTATTTTATACTAGAATATATATTTTTAAAGGGAAATAAGTAATACAGCAATATAGAAAATAATTGAGTATAGTTTTAGTCTTAGAAGGGATTTATAACTTTGATCTCTAGGCTTTATTTTCGAAGAGTATCTTTGGTACCCTAATTTTCTTAACGTGGCTTTAATCAACGACTCTGTCGCTGCTTCAAAATGTTCTCATAAATATGAACTATAGATAGATATTTTCTGTCTAGCCTAAGAACTTACATATATAAATCTTAGTCAGACTTTTATGAATCTAATTTATTTATTTGAGGGAGACTACCCCCTTTGAAATATGTATGTGCATATATATGTAATTGTATTTTAATTTGTAATATTAAATTCATAATGATTAGCTTACTTCGCCAAGTGCTTATGCACATTTTGCATAAAGTCTACAGAGAAGAGAATTTCATGAATATTTTCAGCCCAGTCGCAGTCGCCGAGGCAGTCGTAATCGCAATCGCACTCCCAGTGGCACTGACGCTGCCTGGCTGGGAGTTCGTAGTAGTAGTACTCGTATAATTCAAGTCTGGTGCATGGAGGAGAATAATGCAAGCCACAACAATAATTTTCAAAGCCAAATGACAGCCGACAAAACCATATATCATTGTGGCATGGGGGCCTTTTGGTCTTTGCCTTGTCTGGCTCTCTGGCTTTGCCACCCACGAGCTGAACTTTTGTCACTTAAAAGGCGTCGCTGGCTGTCTTAACCAATCGCGGCTCTCAGTCTCCGTCGACGTCGGCGTCGCCACGCTGTGACAGTCTGGCATGTTAAATTTTAATTTCAGGCAATAAATAAAAAACGAAAAGCGAGCGAGTGGCAAAAAGAAAAGCCAAACTACTTACTTAATAAATTGCCATGCAAAGTCGCTGAAAATTGTCGCATGTGTTGATGTTAATGTTGATGCATTGCAAGCAAATTATGCGCACTATATTTATGTAGTGCAGACCCCACAAAACGCCAAAAGAGATAGACAGAGAGAGAGAGAGAGAGAGAAGAAAAGAAAAGAAAAGAAAGAAAATAAATGGAATCGCGCTTGCCAGAAAATTCACGCGTCTGATGACATTTCCATAATTAGTCGAGCGTGTCTCGACTTGTCTTTGCACGTTGCATGTTTAAACGCTTGCCTTGATTTGATTTGATGCTCAGCTGTAATTTGCGCCGATGGAGTTGGAGACGGAGTTGGAGTTAAAGATTGACATGCTCGAGGTTGAAGTCAGAGCTCTGCCTGTCTGTCTGTCTGTCTGTCGTTACATACCATATTTATTTATTATGCACAGTTTGCAGTTCTCGCCCCAGACCTCAGTCTCGAAGTCTTAGTCGGTCGGCTCGCCTTCCTCTTTAACCCATGTGCGAATTGACGCCGCATTTATGGTGTTGAAATATTAATGCCCAGAGTTGGTTGCTCATGTCATTTTGATTTATGAGTCTGTCTCTCTTACGACAACAACAGCACCGCTCCGCTCCGCTCTCTTTTCTCTCCTCACTCTCCTCATTCTTCGGCAGCTCTGAGCTGAGAGGTGGCAAATGTGATATGTTGTGAGTAAGAGACGTCTACGTCTCGCATTGAGATGTTGACTGCGCATTGCGATTGCGAATACGAATCGCTATATGAGCTGACTGACAGACAGACGTCCGTGTGACTGACTCTTTGGGCCTCGAAATCTTTAACCTCAATTCAAAATTTCTGGGTGTGACGGCGATTTTGATATGAGCGCCTTACAGGTAAATTCATAATTACATAATAGCGAAAGTTTCAAATATTCAACAGGTTAAATCATTTTTCATATTAATCGCTACATATTTTATTTGGTATATCAACTGTTTCTTTAATCATTCAGTTTGTTACTTTGCCATTTAATCGTTTCCCTAATAACACCTTTAGAAACTAAAATCCTATTGATGTTATAAAAGTAGTTCCTTACTTATCATACTAAGAGTCAACGAGCTAAAGGTCTAAATTATTAAATTTCGATAAAGCTTTCAAGGAAAAGTTTCAAATATTCCAAGTTTTAAATTTTTTTATTAGTTTCCCTCTTACTTGCATATTTTTTAGAATTTTTGGCATATTTATTTCTTTTCTTTTTGTCATTTGCCCTACTGACACCTTTTGGTTACTAACAATAAGATCCCATTGTTCTTAAGAAACTCGGGTCCCAATTTACTTAACTAAGCAAATTCCAAAAGCTTTAAAATTTAACTTTTATGTAATGACACCCAAATTTTTCGATTGAATTTCATTAAAGTCGATTGAATTTATTTTACACTATTTGATTTCATTCATATTTAATCAAAACAAGCAAAGACAATCTAATTTCATTTTTACTTGCAGATACAGTTACATACGAAGCCACGCTCCAACACTCTCAAGTTGAGGTCTCCCAACCACAAAGAGGGAACCTAACACGATACCGAGTGAGGTCCCCACACGAAGATCACTAAGAGCGTCGGTAGCTACAAGCGTGAACAAGGCAAACGCAGCTACTTGCTTACGATGGACAACAGAAAGAAGCAAAGAAAGAGAAAGAGTGAGCGAGAGAGAGGGAGGAAGAGAAAACCGGGAGCAGAAACACAAGTAACATGGTGTGTGTGGAGCTGAGAGGTCAAGATTGGGTTGCAGGTAAGTGCAGTTTATCTTTTATTTCTCTTCGGCTTCTTCCTTTTTTCCTTTTTCGCTGCTGTGCTTTTTGGGGACGTTTTTGTCGCTGGCAGAAATGCGTGAACATTAAATATGCATGAGAGGACATTACGTATAAATAAATGTAAGCAAAGCCAAAAGCAAACGCAGTTTGTGAGCACAGTTGGCAACTGTATTTATCGATGATGATGATGGTAATGATGATGCCACTTTTGAAGGTGTTGAGCCCGATCACACGACGCAGCGTCAGCAGAGTCCAAGCGAGAGAGAGAGAGAGAGAAGAGGAAGACCGCCTTGAAAGCATTTGACAGGCGAACAAGTCCCCGGTGCGAGGTGCGAGGTGCGAGATGCAGGCATAAAATACTGAATATACTTTGCCTCTTTGGCTGTTGTGCTGCTGTTACCCCCAACGTTTCGGTTTTTGGCCCATGCCAATTACCTCGCGCCTTTGCTCTTTGGCTCCTTTCATCGTTTGTGGTCAACGTTGTTGTGCATTTTAAATATGAGCCTCCCAACGTCTGCTCCTTCCTCCAGCTCACACACTTTTTGCTTTTTACACTCGCCTGCAATGTTGTCAAGAATTTTTGCGCTGGCAGCTTGACACTCCATGTACTCTTCAATCCCAGTCAGCTCCCCTTTCCACGCTCCTGTCACACTGCCACACGCTTGTTGTCATCGACTCTCTATGTGTGTGTGTGTGTGTGTGTGTGTGTGTGTGTTGTCGTGTTGCACGTTAAATTTGCAAGTACGACAATATATGCCACGATTTTATGGCTTCTCCACGTAGCACGCGCGCCTGTCACCGATTTGGGGCTTTGTCCTCGCCTAGGGCCTCAACATTGCCACGCAGTGTGTGGTGTGCTACGTGCCCCAGCTAACTTGGCTATGCTTAAATTCAATTCAATTAGCGGTTAGATCCTCTATAATTTGTCATTCTCAGTAGCCAACCAAATTCATTGAATATCTAAGTAAGTTTAATTTCAAAAAATGTATAAAAGTTCAAAGGACTGTTCTAAGTTTTAAGCCAATTCAGAAATTGTTGATTTGGTGATTTCAACAATGAATTCACCAACACTTTTTTTGCATAATTAAAGCTTAAGGAATTCCATATTTGAATTTCAGTGTATTGTATTAAAATAAGAAACAAAGTAGGCTGTTGTTGGTGAATTTAATGGTGATTGGTGATCTTCAGCTAAATTTCAACAATGTTGTAATCAAGGCTAATGATCGCTAACCAGTAAAGTTACTCGATGTGCATCAGCGAAGAATAACGAATTCATAGATAATTTAGAGCTTCGGGCTATTAAATCCACCTTTGGACTCATTTACACCAACGAACTTTGAAACAATTTGCGCACTTGGAATACAAAATTCTATTTTAAGCTATAACCCATATATATTTTGAATAGCTTTTGCTAATCGAAAGATTTCAAGATTAATTTTTTATATGCTACACAAAAGTCATGAAACTATCTCAAAGTCGTTAGACTGACCATTAAAATAAATAGGCTACAAGTGCTAGTAGCAATGAGTATTAATTATAAATACGATGTGACAAGCGAGCTGTCATACGGTTAGTTAGTCACATCATTCTACTCTACGGGACGGGACAGGACGGAACGAAACGGAACGGAGCGGAGACTTGCTCTACAGAGACGCTTAACCTTTTAACATGTAATATGTCGCTGCATTTTAATACAAACTACAAGTACTGCTCGATGTCATACATACAAATTAACATACACAGGCAGACAGAGACGCACGCATGTGTGTGTGTGTGTATTGCATGAAGATAATTTTCTCAGTGCTCGCAACAACGCGCTCACTATAAATCATGAGCAACTGTTGTCATGTCAGCTCTCTCGCTCTCGCTCGCTCACTTGCTCTTGCTACTGCTGCTGCGCTGCTGCTGCTGTTGATTTTTATCAACGTCATCAGCTTAATTGCCTCACTGTGCGCCTGCTGTCCGAGCTGCTGCTTGCTGTGGGCTGTGGGCTGCTGCTTTTGCAATTTTATCTAGAAAATGTTGTTCGGTGCACGCAGTACTTGCAATTATTAATGAAATATTGCTGTCAGTAATTATTTGTTATAAATTTGCATAGATATTGCAATTTGTACACTTCACTCGCTCTTTGACCACACGCTCCCGCTCCCGCTCCCGCTCCCCTCCCCTCCCCTCCCATTGCGCTCTCTTTCCATCCTCGCTCTCGTTATGCCTTTGTGCACTTGCTCAACTCAAGTCGGCGGCATTATTAATGACAATGTAAGCGTATGATAAATATCGTTGACACAGGCGTTTGAGTTATATCTCTGTTTTACATACAAACGCCTTACGTATGCACATACGGTCTGCTTAGTCGGTTAATTATTACAAAGCAGAGCAAATAACTGTTGTTGTTGTTGCCAACATGAATTTAAGAAGCGTCTATTTATCATATTTGCAGCAGAATTAGTTTCTAAGCATGTTCCAGCCTAAAAATCGAATCCAACTAACTAATTATGCAAGGCATATCTTAATTTTAATTACAAAATCAGCTTAAAATAGGCGTAAATAAGGCCTGGCAGCTAAAAATTAGAATTGATAATCAAGCCCCCGTCCGCAGCCGCTTATCCAATTCCCAACACCTAGTCAAGTTTCGAACCCGCAGCATAAGTAATTCAATTTTGATTTCAATGCAAAGCAAACATCGCCCATAGATCAAGTTAATGTGAAACACTGTCAAAGTGGCCAAGGTTTTAAGCAATTTATGATCTGCACCTGCAGCTAATACAAAAAACTTGAAATTCATTTTGTTTGTGTGCTTTGGCGTGTGCATGCGAAAATTGTGATTGGCATGTTAGAAATTACAAATTGCAATTAGAAAATCTAAACATGTCGCCTGAGAAATTAGATAGGCCAATTTGTAAACAATTTGTTGACAAGCAAAATACAAATTTATACTATTTGTAAATGCGCATGGCTAAGTAACTGTAAAATTGCAGGCTTCAACTGATTGCCATTGGATATTTTGGTAATTTACATAATTGAAAATACGAAAACCAGAAATGTATGTATAACTAATTAACCTACTACTAATTGGCAACAGACAGTTAGTTGAACCCACACACACACACACATACAGTTAATCGTCTTTGGCCAACAACAAAAAGTGCCACTCAACATGCATAATTTAGGTAACAAATGATAACTTGAAGAAATGTGAAGCCAAGCATAAATATATGTATAAACATCTAAGGCAAAAGCTGCAACTGAAACTATCTCTCGCTCTCATATTAGATGGGCAGGTGGTCAGGTTAAGTGACAGACCGACTGCCCAGACAATTGCAGAGACTCGAGAGCTGCTTTTGATTTATTACAGGAACAGACAGTGGGGGGGAGAGCAGGAATCGGAGCTGGAGCTGGAGCTGGAGTAGCTCAACTCAACTGAAAGTTACTCATCAGCAGCAGCTGCAGTCATGTCTCTAGCTTTGCTTCATAATTTATTAACCAATGTGTGAGTGTGTGTGTGTGTGTGTGTGCTCTGACCAGAGGCTGTGCTCAACTTGAAACAGTTGTGTGCACAATCTCTCTGCCATTAGAGCTAGAGAGCAGGAGGGTGTGAGAGTGAGAGCGAGAGAGTCTGGGTGGGCTGAGTTTATGCAATCCTTGAAGCATTGTTATTGATGATTTTGTGTAGGCAGCTGCATATATAATTAAAAGCCTACACATACATGTGTATTACTGTATCTGTGTGTGCTATATGGTCAAGAGCTTATGAACTGGTTTCTGGCCTGTTCTATCTGCTTGTAGTCGTGTTTATTAATGCGCTTATTTAACATGCTAATCAATTGAATTTATTTCAATATTTACCAAAGCATTTGCTATCGTTTAATTAGCGCAAATAAAACTCGACGAGCATGCTAATTAAATGCATTTTTAATTTGTAATCAATTAAGTGCATTTTACATCAGCAACAAAGCCACTTTAATTGAACTGCCCCCACCGACCGACCCCAGACCCGAGTACTATCTGCGAATCTGATAAATGCAGTAAATTAGTTTGCTAAATACTAATGTAAGTAGTGAGTGCCAATCATGAGTCAATCAATTAACAACTCTATGTACTTTTTTTTATTAATAAACATCAGTGGGCTTGCAGCTTAGCTATAGAAATTGTTGGGCAAAAGTTTGTTTGTATTCATTTATTTAGATTAATAAAGCACAGCAAGTATTATTTCTCAATTAAGATTTAATAAGTCATAGCAAAATTCGATAGAAGAATTATGCTAAAAGCTAAACAGCTGTTAAGATTTTTATTGATTTTTATAATATTTTTAAATCTTTATTTCATGGCTATGTATCCAAGTCTATTTTTGTGAAATTCAAAATGTTGCAAATCGAAGCTTAATATCAAAGCAAAATTACCTGTTTATTATTATGTTAATAAATACAAATTACTAAGCAAATATAGAACTGCTGGTGTGTGGTAGAGAGTATGTAGAGAGCTCTAAACTCTAAGCAAATATAACGATTATAATTAGACGCTTAAGAATTAGAACTGGAATTAGCGAATTTAAGTTAAGTCATAAGTGAACTCAGAGCATTAGTTTAAAATAAAAAAGGGAAATAAGTAGAGGATACGAAATTGGCTCATGGTGTAATCTTTATTTATTGTGAATTAATAGCTCTGATTTAATTTTATATTATTTCATTGCTAACATAATAACCCCATTCGAGCTTTTCTCAAATTTCAATGCAAATTTCTAGCCAAGTCTAGGCCAAAGCTATTCGTCTGATGGCTAATATATCTTCATAAAAACATTACTATGCTGTTTGGTAAGAAGATTGCCAAGCATGTTTAAGCTATGCCACGTACATTACTCTTTTTTAAATGCTCGACATCGTTTAACATGTTCCTGGAATTCAGTGGGTTTTGCTTTTGTTTTGTTTTTGTTTTTACTTTATGTGCCGGCATTGGGAGATCCAAAAGCAGTGGCAACATCATCATGAACATCATTAAACATTGCCTTGGTGCGTGGCTTGATTTTGTCTCTATCTCTCTCCCTCTCTCTCTATCTCTCTATCTCTCTGGTGTGGTTATTGCTGTGGTCTCTGGCCCGGTCTGGCCGGCACTTATTTGGTGACATTGTCATCGATATAAAAGTGGTTTGTTTTGTCCGCTTGGTCCACTGGTTAAAGGCATCGCCATCAGCATTGGCATCCGTTGCGCATACTTGGCATACTTCATGCTCAGCTTGGCTGCATCTGGAGCTGGAGCTGCGAGCTGGGAGCTGCAGTTGGCCATGGGCTGTGTGGTGTTGCTTTTGGGTCTGCAGCGGGTTTTTGTGCTTTGGCATTATTATCAAAGTGTGTGCATCAGCATTTGGATTCGCGTGAAATTCACTCACGACTTGTAATTATTTAATTTTATTGTTTGCTTAAAGCAACAGCAACAGACATCAGTGATAAAAACAAAAATAAAAAGCTTCCAAGAGCTTTAAATGATAAAGTCGCTTAAGCACTTTTTGTAAGTGAAAGCGCACTCAAAGCTATGTTAATAAAAGATATTAGCAATCAACAGATTAGCAAATTGGAACAACTCGAGAGAGCTTCTTTAAAAAGCGCAGCCCATATAATTTTAAATTATTCTGAAAGCAACATAAAATCAGCAATGAGCTTGTTTTAATGGAGACAAATTCCTCTTTTAGAGGCTTTAAGATATTTTAATGAATGGCAGCAACTTTCAGCTGTTGTAACTAAATAATCCGAATAATAAAATATTTCTAAACTTCATCAGATTTCAAGCTAAAATCTCTAGAAATTATTGTCGCAGTCCTGGAAAGCTAAAAGTTTGTTGCGATATTTATTCCAATATAATTATTTTCATTAATCTTATATAAATCGCTAAAAAAAAAATCACATTTCTTGAAAACTACATTAATTTATTAGTATTATGAATAGTAAAATTTCCAGCCATAGCTAATAAATTTCAATTACGATTACTAATCAAATAAATTTAGGACAAATATTTTCAATTACTTATTGATTACAACTAATGGAAAAAGAATTCAGTACTAATATTTGTAATATTTGAAAGCAGTGCGACAATTTTAAACTGTTTCAAATATTCCAATTACTATTGTCTTCTTAATCTTTTGTTTATTTTGCTACAAAATTATATATACGAGACTTAAGCTTGCAATCAATAAATAATGCTTTATGAAATTATTATTTCGATATTTCGAATAAAAATTATTAAAATAACCTTGCAGCATAATAAAAGCCAAATTAACTGTACTAAGCTCATGAAAATAATATCGAAATTTATTCGAAGGCTCACACTAGCTCCAGCTACATTAATTACATGCTAAGTCGCTATAAGTTGCTTATTTATTATAGATCAATTTAGTTTGCCACATAACAAAGCAACTTTTAAATATGTAAAGAAGCTTCTGATAAATTCAAAGCCAAATTTGAAACATTTTTGAAATTGTTTAACTAATGACTTGTGTCAGCAGTAAAGAATCATAAAATAAAATAGAATCACATAAAACATAATTTCAACATTATTTATAATGCCTGACAATCAGGGCGGTCGACAGTTCGCTTTGATCTGCCCCGTCGTGTGGCATTATCAATGCTCTTGTTATTATATTCGACTCGAGTCGACTCTTGTCGACTCTTGGGGCTGTCAGAAAGTGGGTAAGAGGAAAATTTATGCGACAGAAATATTTAGCCAACAACGAATCATTCATGAAATTACTTAATTTTTATGGAGGTTAAGTCGCATGTTTGAGTGAAAATAAAAAATAATGAAAATGTCAGCTCCAGACACTTTTGACTGCCGAACACATATTTGTAAACAGCAAAACAAATAAATATACTTGTACTAATACATATATTTATGCTTTTAAATAGAATCTGTTGCTTGTCGACCCGCTCGGAGGAATAAATTTCGGCGAGTTGCTGACAAATTGTTGGCACAGCTGTTAATGTTTTAAATAAGCAGACAGATTTTATTTAATGACCCTCAACGGTTTTACTTAAGTTGTTTATGGCCTTTATATATCGCATCGTGGGCATGCAAGTGGTCCAAATATCTGGTATGTATCGTATATAAACTCATAAATATTCCATGCAGCCATGGCTCGGGGTCTTAAGTTTATATAAATCACATAATAAATTGCAATATTCTCTTAACAACATGTTGAAAATGAAAATTCACACTGGCCACGCCACGCCACGCCACGCCAACGAACCGAACAATTTTGACTTTTATATGTGGCAGGAATTCGGGAAAGCATTTTGTGTAGACATGAACTCATCTTTTTAAGCAAATAATGCCGCAATATTCATAAATCATGCCACACACACTTAACACTAAACACTTTGTATTTCATCAACTCGAGAGATCTCTGAGAATAATCCGCCGGGGTTAACAATGTTTCGACTATGCATAGACTATGCCTGATTGTTCAAATAGCATAATATATTCAAGTCACACGGCTCATAAATAAGGCGCACAATTTAAATTTAGTCCGCATGCTGTACTACTATTCACTAGATATATATACTATATATATATAATGTGTACAAAAACACACATTAGAAAAACAAATAAATAAGCATCTTAAGCTTAAGCAGCGCTAACGCTAACGCCAACGCCCCAACTCGCGGTATATACCCCCGCGCACTAGCCCCTCGTAGTCATACCCACGGCTAATCGTATTTTCAAATTAATTTTTATTAGCAGACGGCTAATAAATAAAAATAAAAACACTCACTCACACACACACACACACGTTTGTCTTAAGAGCAAGTATAAATCTAGTCAACATATATATATCTGGTATATATATATTTTTATTAGCATGTCGAGACATTTTTCAAGGCATATGCCAGAAAATAATGTAGCCACTATTTAAACCATTTCTCTTGAAACGTAACCAAATTCTATTTCTCTATTTTACAGTTCGTGTGTCTTTCCCATTTAATTTATTAATCGTGCGTGAACATTTTAGTGGGTGATGGCAAAACAGAAATGCCATGTTCATCCAAAAATATACACTGCAAGTATATTTTACCACAACGATTCAACGATATTTCATTTGTGATTGCTCAATGAGCACACAAATTGAGTTGAGCGCCTAACCCACACCCCCCCATCCATGGGCCATGAAATCATCACACGGGGGCGCATTCGCATTCGAAAGTGGTCACTTAATAAGTTGCCTAAGAATAGGCCCCCACACCCAACACCCGCAACCGCCACCAACACCGCAAAGGGTGTGACAAGTTGTCTGCTTCACATACAGCAAAGGGACTATAAAGCATTTTGAAGTGGCTTTTATTTAAAATCAAACCACACTATCTACTTACCTCACTAATTACTTATCCAAATAACAATTTGACCCTAGAGTACATCTACTGTAATAATTTTATTAAAAACATTATTTTGCCTTTCATTGAAATTAGTCGAGATATTGCAATAACTTTATGTTATAGTCTATAGATTAAAGAGAAATTCTAAAAATGTTAAGCCTTACGCTATTTTTGTTTGATTTTAAAAATGTCAATATGAAATTTATGAAAAACTGTTTGGAATTTGAATTTGGTTTTTAAATTTAAAAGTTCTGATAGCCACTGGAACTAAAGCAGTTTCAATTGGCGAGCCAACAAGTTCTCAAATGAAATGAATGACACTAGAATTGCAAAAGCAGAACAGAATATTATTTAAATTAGTATAAACACACAGAGGCAGCGATTTGTTGCGTTCAGTGTATACAAACAGTGTACAACTAATGCATTTTAATTTATTAAACAAAAGTAAAGAAAACAATAAACAACTCGTCACTCAACTTGACACGATCTGACTGTCTGTCAATAATTCGATTGATTGATTTATGCATGTCATTTAACTTTTGATTTGTGTTTGCACAAAAGCCAAATACAAAATTTATACACATACACACACAGATACAGACATGTGCATATGTATTTGTTTGCATAGATGAAAAGAGCGACTGAAATGAATGAATGGAAATGTCTAAAATTTTGACTAAGAGATATATGACAAAGCTTTCTGTGTATTTTGCATAGAACTTCCGCTTCGTCGGTTTCCGTTGCAAATATTATTGTTGTATTGTTGTGTCTTGACGGCAGGCAATAAATAAGAAGAAGAAATGACAGACTTTGAATATAATGAATATTTATTATTTGTTTGCTTTAAATAAGTTAAATTAATTTAACACGCACTTCAAGCTTTGCTCACTTTGAAGATTGGTGAAATTTTTATGGCGTCAACAATCAACAATGAATACACCAACGTTCGTTTTTTATTTGAAACAATCAGCTGGAATTTGAATATGGCATTACTTAAGCTTTAATTCTGCCATATCAAACGTTGGTGAATTTTCATTGTTGAAATTCACCAATGCGCTAATTAGCAACCCAATTGGGTCCAGTTGAAAATCAACTTAATCTTAATAAACATGCTTGCTTACGTCTGTATATTTAGCTAATCGATTGCAAAATTCAGTGCATGCTTTGCTTAATTATAAAGATAAATTAAGCAGCGACAACATGTTGTGATTGCCTCGCTTTTTGTTGTTGTTTTTGGAATTTTTAATGCCAACTTGATTAAGCAAATGTATGCTAATTTAGCAAATATATTAATATTATTTATGGCACAGCATTGAATATACTTGCTGCTTTGGCTTTTGGCCTGCCACTTAATCATAATCAACTGTCGCATAGCTTACAGCTAAGACAGCCTCACCTAGCCAAGGCTTAGAGACTGCCGCTGCAGTCTTAGCCAAGCTAACTAACCAAAGCCGAAAGAAATATTTATTTGACTCATAACTGTGTGTACATAAATCAAGCCAACTGTTGACGCTCTGATTGTCTTAGAGTTGAAACTGCGAAAAAAATACAAAATAAAAGAAAATCGTGCCACGAGGTGTTGCCGCACTGACATTTCTATAAATAACATCAACTGACAGCTGCAAGCCTTTTACATAAATAAATTGTTAACACTGCCACATAAGCATAACAACAATTGCACGAGCTAATTAATTTGACCGCACTTGAAATTACGCAAAGCAATTAACTCAAAATACGGCGATGGCTTGTGTGGATTAAAATTAAAAGTAAATAGTTGCAAGTAATTAGCTTAGTAAGCGCCAAATGTGGCAGCAACCCAACTATAGAATACGCTTGGTAAGGCAAAGCGACTAAGATATATCTTTATGATCTTTGTGAGCTAGCAAAATATCAATGCTTGCTACATAAATAGTGAATATAATATTAGGCAAACAGCTGTGACAATAACCAACTACAATATACGCTTTGTTATGCAATTTTAGTCACAGCTCTACTATATTATAAGCTCTTTTATTTTATTTTTGCAACACTTATCTAACGATCTTCCAAATGATTTACGGTTTCGCTGGATAAAAGAGTTGGCTGCATCCAACTTTAGCTTGAAAGCAAAGCGTATAATAATAAGCTGAGGGGCTTGGTTCGTCTAGTGCTCAATTAAAAAGCATTTATGAAATTAAAGATCTATTGTCTGCTTCTAAAGTATGTCGCAATTAGCAAGCAATTAACATATATTATGTTAAAATTATTATATCTGCTGCAAATGACTTAAGCTGCAGTCGTATTGTTATTAATAAATAGTATTAATTAAATGAGCTTATTGTATTGTTTTAGCTCTTTTGAAGACTTTACATATCATTAGCCATAGTTTGTTATGCATCAAGATATTAACACATTTCAATTTGTCCGCAACAAAATATTTTGTTTAAATAACAAATGCCACCGATTTTTTGCGGTTTGCTGGCTTGGCTATAAGTAAAGTTTGTTTTTAAATTATATACAGACAAGCCATTAGCACAAGAGATAATTTCGCATAAAAATATTTTAGCGTATTTTACGATGCTTGCGAATATGGCTGACATTAAATATTGTGTTAATTTAATATTCAAATTTAATGAAATGCCAAATGAAACGACAACAATGCTAAAAATATATAAACAAAAGTCGAGCAGCGGTATACACTACCTCATAACCATTTGGGAATTTATCTATAAACATAAATAAGCATTTTAGTGTTTTTAAAATATATTTTCATATTGTGGCTGAGTTTAGAACAAAACGTTGAGCTTTATAAATCTAGCGAACATTTTTATTAAGAAAACAAAAACAAAAGCAAAACAGGAAATGCAAAAATAAATGTTTTATCGTTGAATTAAATGTTTATTCAAAACACTTAAGGAACCAACAAATAATTTCTGAGTGGTCCAGTCTATTAGCTAATATTTTAGTCAATTTTATGTAAAGTTGTGAAATGTGTGAGCGATAATGTTAAAACTTTATAGCACCTGCGTTTTACCTTAAACATATTTATTAAGTTTCTTGTTTTTGTTTTGCTTTGGGGTGAGCACAAAATTAAAGCGTATATATATATTTGGTAAGCGTATATTAATCGCTGATGTTTATAAATGTCATTTTTAAACAAATTCGAATACAAATTCGAATTCAGCGCCCACTTTGCAACCGAATGGACTTATAGGGCAGAGCGATCGAGCGATCGATCGATCATTAAAATACAATATTTTAAGAGTGTCATAAGATTTTATAACCAACTTCATTAGTGGCGCCACAAACAGATATCGACAGATGTGTTTAGATAATTTGATCAAAATAAGCTCGAAAATAAACAAATTAAAACTTAAAAACGCGACATTTAAATATTTAGTCATCAATGCCGCACCCAAGCGAGCAGTCAGTCTATTTGGGATCGAAAGAAAGACTCACTGACGCACCGACTCACCGACTGACTGACTGACTGAGTTTAGAAAGTAGTCTTGGGGCTACTCCTTATCTGTAAAGCCCCCTGAATCGCTTTATAAACGCATGTCATGCATTTGATTGTACAAATTGCGAGTAAACTAATCGACGTCAGCGCGCCTCAGCTGCAGGCGTTGAGTTTTAAGATTAAACGCCAGTTTAACCAGCCCCAACAACATGACCAGTTATTTAGCTAGACTATCTATATCGACTGTTCAGCTGTCCAGCTGTCCAGCTGTTCGACTGTCTCGAGCTCGAACTCCGCGTCCGATTCCAACTGTCGACTGTCTGTGGTCTGTGGCTCTCTGACAGCCCCCCAATGCCCCAAATGGGCACAGTTCGTGGCTCTGGCTCAGAGTTGGCCATGACAACGACAACATCGTTACCATTGCTTGCTTGCTGCCTGTCCTATGCATATCCCATGCATTTTTTATTAAAATTTCAAAATGCCAAAACTGGCAAAGAGACTTACAGTCCAATACGCTGACAGTCCGCATTGCGTTTAGCTAATTGGACTATGGAACCAAATTCAATAATTAATTGAGTGCCGTTGCTTTGAGCCAAAGCCGATCAAATGCTGCATGAGTAATTGGCCACTATTTAATGCCCTAAATTCATATTCATGCACTAAAATAGTAATAAAATAATAAATTTATAGCATAGATATTTAATCAATTTAATTCTTAGCTAAAATAGTCAAAATGATTAAATGTATATTGCCCGGATAAAATATCAAATAATATTTAATATTGAAATTTAATTAGATTAGATTGTGCAAAATAATTGGATGAATATTTTTAATTATTTTAATAATGTCAGCAAAACAACAAAACAAAGTCTGAATCGTAAGTTTAATGTACTGGAAAATATTTAATAAATTCCAAAATAAACCAAAAAGAATTGAAAATAAGACCTTTAAATTCTTTTGAATAATCTGAAATAATACCGCATTTTAATTGTTCATAATCGCAATCATTAAATAATTGAGTAAAACATAAATTATTTGCTAACATTAGCAATTTATTCATAAATATTTAAAATTTAAAATAAATAATGAAATTTATGATTAAAGGTGCTAATTATAAGTAAACAACAAGTGTGCTGTATTATAGAATATTTTATACAATTTCTGGAACTTAAACTCAAACTTTTGTTGAGTTTCAAACGACTTAAAGCCAATATTAATACTGCTCCAATACTTGGAATATATAAAAGTCTTTGATAGAACCCAGATTGTCGTTTCTGATGAGATCTGTATCTTCTGGCTGTATAATAAAATACAATGTTATACGCATAATCTTTGATATCAGTGTCCAGTGCTAGTTAATGCTGAGCAGCTGTCATAACTTATTCTCTCTTCTTGCGCTCCCGCTCTCCACCACCACTTTAAGTAGGCGAAGAAGCCATCTCTCATCAGGTTCAGCTCCTCAGATCAGATTTCCCTTGGCTGCTTGCACATTTTCTAGCCAACGTGTGGTGCATTGAATAAATGGTGTTTGTTTGCCACTTCCCCTCGCCTGCCTATGGTCAGATTTAACGGACAACTCCCCACACCCCACCCACCACACCACACCACTCTCTTCTCTGAGCGTGTGTGTGTGCGAGTGTGTTGGCTCATATTGTAGGTTTGTAACGTTTTTATGATGCCTGGCGGCATGTTAAAATTGAAAAACGCATTTGCGTGATAAATTGCAATATTTAACACACACGCCGGCACATAAATACACTCGCACACACACCACACGCACAGCATCAAGTGTGTGATATATAGACTGTGATGGCAGCTGTAGCATGTGGTGTCCAGTTGTAATTGCAACAACTGCTCGTTGCCCCCGCTTCCCTCTCTCTCTCTCTATCGTGTACGTCTTTGAGTCAGAGACTCATAGTCGGAGTTGGACTCTCCAACTGGCAACGGCATCGGGCCATGAGTTATGGCACCCGTCAACTCTGCAGCGTTGTTGAATGTGGCGAAATACGAGCGTATAATGCAAACGCCATTGCATGCACACACACACACACAGGCAAGCACACACATACAGTTGCAAGAAAGCAGTTAACATGTTTCTCCTTCAGCTCTCTGATACACTTGCCCCAGAGTCGCACCAGCTTTCAACTTAATTCCGTTGATTTAAAAGGATATTTTAGCATCCGAAATTCTGTTAAGTGTGAACTTTAGTTGAATATTTGTAATAAAAAAGAATTAAAGTTTTTAAAAATGTGAATAAAATATTAAGCAATAAAAAATAAATCTGAATATAATATAAATATTATACTGATACAATTATCAGTCAATGTTTGCAAATTTTGTGTTTAAACTTAAACTAATAAGGCTAATCCAACTATTCTTAGATTGCAATATTATTTATTCAATTTCAAACACATTTTGTGAATATTATATACAATATTATACAAAGCTAGGAACAATGTTTTAAAAATGAAAAAATTAAGGCTAAAAAGACTCGCATTATCCGCTTTTGCTCATTTAGACAATTGAGTAATATATTATAAAAAAAATACTAAAATGTTACAATAATATTATTTTATACTTTACTTTAATAGTTGAAGATAAGCAATAAATTCGCGTATTTATTGTTTTTAGGATATCAATATCCAATGATATTAAAAATATTTAAATGCGTGAAGCTTAAAAATTCAAATTAAATTTGTTGCTATCCTACATATTACCAATCACATAACTAACACACTGTTAAGTTCCTCAACTAATGCAAGTCTGCTCACCATGGGAGGGCATTTCGAATTCGTTGTTAGCCTGGTCATAACGATTCTTTCTTGTCTTGTTTTAAGCCAACGCGATGCCGACGCCGCCTGACGATATGAGTTACATGCCGTGCTTAATGGCATAATTTAAAGCTGCAAATTTTGTCATAAATTTTAAAATTGATTACCACGACGTCGGCAGGGGCAGTTTTTGGTTTATTGTTGTTGTTGCTGTCGTTATTACTGTTGCTGTTTTGTGTTGTGGTTGTTGCTGTTGTTGTTTTTGCTCGTTAGCCGAACATTGCATGCCGCCTGATGGCTACATTGGCAGCGGTGTTAAATTGTGTTAGCCATGTTTATATATACATATATATGTCTGTGTCTGTGTGTATGTTGGCCATAAAAATTACACACTTTGCCTTTTGTTTTAGCCATTTTTCTTGCTGCTAATGATTTGGATAAGCCGTTGTTAAGAAAATGCTACAAAATTAACTAGCAAACGACAGCGCATTGAAACGAGAGGTCATTACGGCTAAGACTGGAAATTAGATTTTAGATAAAACAGCTAACTACTGCACTAATTTAAAAAAATATTAGCTTTGACATGTGCAGTTAAAATTTCTGCATATAAATTGTTAAATTTGCATGCAACTATAGCAAAAAATTATAAAAAATAATAAATAAGAATGCTTGAATGCTAAAATGCAGATTAAATATTTATTTATACATTAATTTTTGGTTGCATGCGAACTAACAATTTTTGAATATTTTAGCTTAGTTTAAGCTTTAGTTAGTTTGATAATACTTGAGTGTTTAAAATAATTAAACTGTAAGCTTTTCTTCAAATAGGTATTGTCTTCTTCAAATATTACATTACATTATTAAATAAAGTATAAGTAAAATATCTTATTAAATTATTAGTGAAAATCATAGATCTTGGTAATTGAAAATATTTCTTTATTTACACGTCCGCTAAATAATTAAATTGTTTGTATTTTTTTAACTTATGCTTATAATTTGAGCAATTGTTTATAATATTCTTATATAATTTAGAGTAGGAGTTGATGGCCATAGTACTAGCACTTACCATCTTTAGTCTAAAAACTAATGTTTGTATAACAATTAATCTTGTAAATAAATAAATAATTTCGAGTATAACTAAATTATTTAATTTTATTGTTGTAATTTATGTAATAATGCTGTGACAATTTAACAAAAATCTTAAAGTTTTCAACGAAAATTTTAGAAATAATTACCGAAATTTATTTATTTTAATTGTAACTTAGAATTAATTCTATATTTCAATTATGTAGCCAGAGCAACTGAGGCCTTCAGGCCTGAAATATTTATCAATATATTTAAATTTGCCTGTTTTAAATTACTTAAATAGTTGCATAACTGTTTAATAAATATGCTTGCAATAATAGTTTTCGGTTAGCTGACAGATGGCTCCCAAGTTGATGGCTAACCATCCATTGGGAGAGAGAGAGAAAGAGAGCAGAGAGAGGAGAGAGCGAGAGCGAGGACCAATTGCAGTGAAAAGCCGCCAAAGCATGCAAGATGGTGTGACTAGTAGACGTGCCCAAAAGTGGGCAATTATGGACAAGTTGGTATCTGAGAGAAGCTTATTATAGAGTTTAGGTGTAACCCAACAAAGAAAGAGAGCGCGAGAGACAAAGAGAGAGGGGGGAGAGCAGGCAAGTGAAAACATTATATTATACTAATTTAATTTTAAACGAACAGCAAAGCTGCACACATGCTATAATTTAAATAATTGCATAGAGCCTGCAGGCGAGACTATTGATGATGTTATCTCCCATGTAGTCGGAGTAGTCGTCTTATCAACAATTTCCGTTGGGCAGCTGCAACACACGACTTGATTCGCCATGCCAACTTGGCTCAAAAGCCCCTTTGAGTTAATTATCATGTATCGCTTAATGGCCACACTTTGTGCCTTTCAGACACATTTCCCGTCTGCCTAATTATAAGCCACGAACAAATCAACCTGCCCCAGTCCCAGTCCCCAGTGCCAAGTGCCCAGTCAACAACAAACTATCGACTGATAAAACAATTTACTCAAAACTCTCTCGGTGCGCTTGCTAAATTATGGTTACAAAATTTTATGAAGCCATTTATTTCACTCACAGCTCCCATTTCGAAAGGGTTACCTCTGGAATTCTCCTCATCGCGCCAGTTCGCGTACTTAAACTGAGTGCTTATAATCAGTGGGGCTGCCCACCCTCCCCTGCCCCCTCTCACACACGTTTACCCCTCTTGATCGCTCGCTCTGCTGTTTTCAATTGCAAAACAGGAATTTCCTGTGGTCAAGCCTACATTGCCTGCATCTTGATCATTTCAATATAAAATTATTTAATTATGCCAATTGTTAAAGTTTATAAGAAAAAGTGTTTTCATCCGGTAATTGAGAGACTTTCTGGTTGTTTCGCTTAATTTCCTAGCCGACCTAATTTAATTAAGCTGGAGCTTAAGCATCATTTGTTATAGTTAGTAAAAAATCTATAAAACTGAACTAAAAAAAATAAAACAGTTGAATTGAAAAAATTAAAATTTCTTTCAAATTTATAATTTCAATTGCGTTAAACCTCTCTAGTTCAATTGCAACAAATTAAAGTTTTGCTATAAATTTAATATTGTTTTCGGAACTCTCTGAGAAACTTACTTAGCAATAGTATAAAATAGCAAAAAACTACATTCGATATTGTCAAAAGTACAAACAAGTTCTATAAGTTTATGACATAATTGTACTAAAACTTGAAGTTTTTCTTAAAATTATTTAAAATTGAAGTATTTAGTATATTTTTTCTTATCCCTATTCGAAATTTCGATCTTAAGCCACACTCACCAAGTAAGTTCTAGCTCAATGGCAAACAATTAAAGTTCAAAATATATTAATATATATTATTGTTTTTTGAACTTTATTCTAAATTGTTGGAATAACCAAATTCTATAAAGGTACGCCATAAAAAATTTTAATTCAAATTACGATTACGAAAGCTCGATGCTTAAAATTTATTTTATTCACTATTTAAAAATCAGGTTAAGCAATAAAACTAAAATAATTAAAATGCCAAAACACACGTGTGTATTGAAACTTGAATGTATAAAATTGTTTGCCAACATCAAATTAACAGTTAAGTTTTTGAGAACACACTACAATTAAAAAACTGCATACGATATGCAAATGGCAGGTATGTAAATTATATTGAGCTGCGGTAGTTAAAAAGCCGTCGCAATAACCACACAATTATGCAGATAAACGTTCCAACCTACACTTAAGTATCCGTCCGTCTATATGTGTAGTATATGTTTGTACGTTCCATCATTAAGTCCAACAGATAATTTGTCAATAGGAAAAACAAGAAAAGCGACATGAAAATTTGCATGCAAAATAACAAACAACTAACATTAGAGACACAGACACAAGACCAAGCCAAAATTTGCATGTCTGGCCGAATAAGTTGGCCAGCCAGGCAGCAGCAACCGACAAGCAATAATAATAACAACAGCAACACCAACAGGCAACAAGCAACAAGCAACAAGTTAGCTACCAATAACAATTTTTGAGCCAAACGTCTGGCGATTGGCGGTTAGGCTAGTTGGTAACACAGAAGCATAGGTCCAAGGTGCAATTACTAAAGCCACAGACGAAGCAGCCGCGATATCAAAGGAGATCGACCAACAACCAACAGCAGCAGCAACAGCAGCAGCAGCAGCAACAACAAGAGCGACAAACGCTGTGGCACCAACAACATGTGCGTTTGCGTTTGTGTCCGCAACGATTAAGTAAAAACAATTTACACGCCTGCCTGCCAAGTGAATGTCGAAGTCGATGATGATGACGATGGCGATGGCGACGACGACAAGGAGGAGGAGAAGCAACAGCGCCGAAGCTGGACGCAGGCCGGTCTCTCCACCTGGTTGTGGCCCCTTCGAGTTGCCCCTGCCCCTGCCCCTGCCTGCCTGCCTGCTTCTTCTTCTATTAACTGTGGGCAACAGCCCGTGTGGCGTTAATATGCGTCGCTACGGCTTAACTCGCTGCTTGTTGCACGTTGCACGTTGCTTGTTGGCTGTTGCCTCTTGTGCTTCCTTTTGGCATCGCCAACATGTCAATTATATCCTATCAAATTAATAATTGTACGAGCCGCGCGCATGAAAATACATAAAAATAAAAAAGCAACAGCCGCAGCAATAAATAAAAATGTGCAAAACTAAATTAGCTTGTGGCATAACGAAGGCTAAATACACTTATTATATTTTAGTTATGGTTGACTTAATATGCGTTGATCTGCATTAGGTTTAATTAATAGTTGAACGCAGATATATACATAAATAAAAACAATAATTCTTTGCGAGATGATGAGTTATAAAAATGTTAAAAGTGTCACATAGGCTTCAATATTGTAGTAGATTAAATTGCACTAAATTCAGTTGATTTTATGTTCTCGCTGCTTCGAGATTCCTCTGCTAAAGTGTAGCTCAACTATGGGCAATTAATCAACCATATTTAGAACGTCTTATTGAATTAGAGCTTAAAAGCAGACAGCAAGCATAACATAACAACTGGCTTGCAAAAAAAAAATATAGAAAAAAATTAGTTTACTCTTGTTGTTGCCACATTGTGTTGGCGTCGCTTTAGTTGTCTTTCCGTACATAAGCTGAAACGGTAATTATCTTTTGACAGCACTTAAGTGGGAATTTGGTTAAAACACATACAAGCACACATACATACATACATTTAAACACACATACACGTGCTGTGCGGCGAAAGATCGAAGGCGACAAGGCGCTGGCAACGTTAACGGCGACAAAGCGTTTTAACTTCTACACGAACTGACAGCTGAGGTTAAAACGAAGCCGATAATATGACAGACTGTCAGCTAATATTTTTCTGTAAAGGAGTGCGCAATTAACTTGAAATATTGATAAATGCATGCGAATTGGCTAAAATAAATCAACAGCGACTTTACGGGGTCTTTACTTACAGGTTTAGTGAGTTGTCTGTGTTGAAATTGTGTTTTGAAATTTTGAATATTGTTGTTACCACGCACAATATTCACCCCTGCTAATGTTTGGTGTGTTGGCAGTGTTGACATTGTATTTTGAAATTTTGAATATTTAATATTCACCACAAAGTACTTGTGGTAAGAACAAATTCAAAGCTTGAGCGGTAAGTGCTTCACAAAAAATTTGAAAAGTAGCGATCCAACTCAATGAGCATTACTAATGATATAAAAAATGTAACAGCACTGGAAATAAATTATGTTTTATGTTATATTTCAATTTCACATAAAATTATGTGTATATATCATAGAGCCTTAAATTAAGTAAGCAATTGTCACAATTGTAGCATAGCAAAATTATTATAACAATTTTTGGGAAATTTCAATAAACAGGCTGCAATCAGCTGCAACTAACACATGTGACTATGAAAGCACAAGATCGAACTATTGTCCATCCCTGAAGCTAACCATATGTATGTATGCGTGTGTGTGTGCGTACTTGCGTGTGTGTGATGATAGGTGAAAAATGAAAACGGCGCCAACAATAAAAGACAACCGCGCAGAGAGAGAGAGAGCGCGAAAATCAGTGACGAGAAAAAACAGCGTTTATCAAGCAGAAAAATCGAGGCAAGGACAACAATTAAGCAATTAAACCAAACAACGCGCATCAAAACGATAAACAAACGATCATTGGCAACAGCACGATCAGCTGTGCAAATCAAAAAATGCAGATGGAAAGAGGACACCGCATGGCAGGCAAGCGCTTGAGCCTGCTGCTCGACGACTGCGCCGTGGATCAACCAGAGCAGCCCGGCAG
This sequence comes from Drosophila busckii, assembly GCF_011750605.1. Classification (NCBI taxonomy): domain Eukaryota; kingdom Metazoa; phylum Arthropoda; class Insecta; order Diptera; family Drosophilidae; genus Drosophila; species Drosophila busckii. The sequence goes on from NC_046604.1 coordinate 5,851,600, forward strand.
CGAAGAGGGTGTGGGCGAGCTGCGTGCTCCAAAGCGCTACAAGACACATGTACACAACTTGGGCTGCGAGGGCAGCGTGCTTTCGCCCATGACACAACTGTCGCGGCATATGCGGCTGCTGGGCAGAGAGGATGACACTGAGGACGGCACACCCAAGTCGAGCATGCGGCGCAGTTTCAATAGCGTCTGCTCCAGCTATGATTCCAGCAATAGCAACTCGCTGGATGATGAGTACATGGCCATGTTTGAGCTGGAGAATTTCGATGCAGCAACAGTGCAGCCGCAGTCGGAGCTACCCAACGATCTGGCTGCCTTGATCAGCGGCAAACTGAACACAGAAACCCAACAGCAGCTGGATACACCGCAGCGACCCAAGAGCAACGCCAGCACTGCTGCCAAGAAGCAACTGCGCAAGGCCATGTCCATGAATGATGCAGAAATCCTGCACGCTCTGGACGGCGAGGAGCCCGATTTGATTGGCGATCTTAGCAAACCGTGTGCTCTGCCCGTCATGCTCAACGGCCTGCGTCATCGCGATCTCAAAACCATCAGCTGTGATACTTTGGCGCGTCTCATGCGCGGCGAATTCGCTGAGCTCCACAACCGCTTGCAGATCATCGATTGCCGTTATCCCTACGAATACGAGGCGGGGCACATACGTGACGCCCTCAATCTCTACACGCACGCACAGATCAAAGAAGCCTTCCCGGCGCAGGACGAAGCCACTAAACGCATCTACGTCTTCCACTGCGAGTTCTCCTCGGAGCGCGGCCCAAAGCTTATGCGATTCCTGCGCAGCGCTGATCGCAGCGCCCATACGCATGATTATCCCACGCTGGATTATCCGGAGCTGTACTTGCTGCACAATGGCTACAAGGAGTTCTTCGCCAGCTTTGCGGACCTATGTGAACCACGCAACTATGTGCCCATGCTGGCGCCCGCCCACAACGAGGAGTATCGCTTGTTTCGTTCGAAAACCAAATCCTGGCAGAGCGGCGACAGCGACGCCGCTGCCGTTGATTCTCTGCCGCCGCGCTTACGTAAGTCGCGTTCACGTCTTCTCTATACGGAGTGAGGAGAGCCTGCAACTTCGGTCCAAGTGTTAGTTCAGTTCAAAATATTTTCAAAAGTTAAGCATTATTTATTGGCGGGGACTGGCCATGTTTGGTTGCGTTGCCAATCCCCACCCACCCCCACCATCGTTCATAAATTTATTTCTCGATTTTTGCTTTATTGTTGACAGTTCTGAAGTTTAGTTCTAAATGTCCTCTAGTCAGTTAGAAAAAAATTTATATTTTTGTTCATTTTGGCGTTGCTATAATTTTCAGTTACTAAAATAATTCCGGCCCTTTTTAATATTAATAAATTAAATTTATTTGTTATTATAAGTTCAATTTTAAGTGGAGAACCTCGCAGCTTTAACATTGACGCCAAGACTAGTTTTAAGTTTGAAAAATTAGCTAGTTAGAAATTTTAAAAAAGTGTTAAATACAAAAAGAAAAAGAAGTTATGGATAACGTTGTGATTAATTAAAAAACTAATTTTTATTTTGTATTTTTAATATGTAATAATATATTAATATTTACTATTTATTTAGCGCACAAGGCTTTTAATTTTAATTGAAAGTGCACAATAGGCTTAGCTGAAATGCATGTAAACGAATTTAAACTTAATAGTCTTCCCGCAGTATTATAAATAAACAATAAAGGAACACCTATAACAACAGATTTTAATATTTAAATTAATCTACTAACAATTAACCCATCTAAAAAAATATATAGACAAAAACTAAGCATAACCTTAAATTACAAAAAAAAAAGACTCAATTATCTCGTGTAATAAACATTTTATTTTGTTCGACAAGTACAAAATCAACAATTTAATTGCATTTTACAACTATAATAATATTTAAGACTTGGTCTTGTATAAATAATGTAAATTATTGTTATTTGAGATTTAGTCTTGTTCAACGACTGGAGGGTCGAAGGGCGCAGTGCAGCCGCCTCTGTTGTAGAACTCTACGGGTATGGAATCGTCTCTGTCAAAAAAGTCCGAGTCTCGGGAGCAACAAGGCCCCAGCTCCAGTTTGACAATCTTTTCGCTCCAGAACTCCAGCATGTTGCGTTCCAGCAGCCTGTCGCGCAACTCGACAATCCAATCGTTGTAGTCCCAGGGACCGTAGAAGGCAGCATCGCTTTTGTACTCCTGCAGCAGCTCGGAAGCCGTGTCGTACTCTTGTTGAGTGGGCGTGCCTTCAAATAGTAGCTGGCAGATGATGCTGCGCACAGCTGTGGCAATCTTCTGGACGCTTGCCTTATGTATATCATCGTCCACATGAATATTGACTACAACAAAGCGCTTCATTAGATCGCGGTACTGCTTCAGTGGGTTGTCTGCTGTAATCACCGCCTCGAAATTGCCCGTCATCGCAGCCACACGGTCGGCATCTGTCTCTGGCGTTTCCTCCGTCTGATCCGTGTTGCTGGCTTTGACCTTAAGGCTAGCGGCAAAGGGCGCCACACAGCCTGCATGCGCATAGAACTCCAGTGGCGGCTTGTCCTCGCTGTCAAATGCATCCGAGTCACGTGCCCAGCATGGACCCAGCTGCTTCTTTACAACCACATCACGCCAAAAGTCCAGTTGCTCTTGCTTGAGCAGCTCATCGCGCAGCTTAACGATCCATTCGTTGTATGGCCACGGCGCATAGAAACATGCATCGCTTTTGTATTCCGCCAGCAGCTCTCCGGCTTTGTGCTGTGACTCAGTGCGTGCTTCTTGTTTACAGTCGAACACTAATTTAAAGATGACATCATGAACAGCTAATCCAATTTTCTTAAAATTCTCTTTTGAAGTCTTATCGTCCAACTCTTCAGACGTAACATTTGTATCCATTAACTGCTCATACTCTTTAAGTGGCTCGCATTCGCTGATAACAAATTCGCTGCTGGCCTAAAAGGACAAATGTTGTTTTTACTATTGTTGATAGGTAATAAACGCCATATGGTAATTTTTAGCAATTCATTGATAATATAAAATATGTTTAATTACTTACCTGAGCGGCAGTTGTGTTCTCCGCTTTATCTGACATTTTTTTATTATTTGTTTCGGCTTTAAAAACTACCTGTAAATGCTTTGTTTACTTGTTAGCCACATTTACAAATAGGAGAATTTCATTAGTGGTGCAATAAGTTGCTGAATCGATATATCGATACGAAATCAGTTTGTTTACGTTGTGTACTGCTTGGCACTGGAACAGCACTGCTTGCACACCAGTGTGGAGCGCTCGTATAATTTGTTTGCAAAACAAGCAGTTTTAAAAGCATTGTCACCGATGGCTCTCAAACTGTATTGCTCGTAAATTAGTGATGTGTATTTGAGTAAAAACACCGATGTTTTCAAAATAAAACATCGATATTAACAACATCGTGAAATATCGTGGCAAAAAGACATCGATGGTTGATGCATCGATGTATTTACATCACTAATTTGAGGTTACAATATTTGACCACGTCGTGCTAAATGTCGCCTAATCGCAAATTCTTACTACTATTAAATATTACAAAATTGTAATGCGAATGTGCGCAACACAAGTTCAACTGTGAATCGAAGATATAAAAGAAATCAATCGCATTCGTAGAGTGCCCAGTGTCTGTGCCAGTGCTTCTGTCTGTGTGTGAGTGAGTTTTGGTGTGTGAGTGTGCGTGAATTACATTTTCTCGTACAAAAGGCAAAGAAAAAGAAACCAAGTTATACTCAAATGTGTATGGCAATTGTGGTAAGTTACAATCAATTAATAATTCATATAAAGCAGACTATAATAGTTACAGTAATGAGCTATATACATATGTATGTATTTGTTGCTATTAAATGCAATAAAGTGTGTATGCACTACCGCAATATAAATATGTGTGTACACAAGTTGTATGTAGACTTGCATTTGTATGTGTGCCTTGACATGATTGCATATGCATGGGTGTGTGTGTGTGTGAAACCTATTAACAAAAGCACATTATATTAACTGTTTAGTGTTAAAATTACTCAGTCTGGCTTCCGAGCAGACACTTGCTCACATACATACACATGTGTGGGCGTTAGCCCCATTGTACACACATGCACATGCAACATTAAATTTACCTTTAAATTGCATTGCTTAAGAACAAACATTTGTATACACATTTTATGTAAATATAAATATCTGTATATAGGCAAGTGTGACAGTTGAAAGTAAACGTCTGCAGTAGATTGACCTGGTTAAAGTAACTAGTGCAGCTGAAATGAAAGTAGGACATGACCGGGGAAGTAAATTACATACGCAGGACATATGCATGTGTGTGTGTGTGTATCATATATGTGTGTATGCTCCAAATTTTGCTTTTGCCATTCATCAATTTCAGTTTAAAATAGTGTACGGCAACGTACATAAATTAAATTCTAAAATTAAATTGAAATTTGTTTGCTTAAAGCAGTTGAAACTTTAATAGCTTTTCTAAGAAAAATGTTTAAATACAAAACAGAATATTGCTCAAATATTTATTTATTTTTATGTGGAAATTTAAAAGTTTCTTTAAACACAATTTATGCTACAAAGCGAATTGACATTTATTTTTAAAAATATGAATGTATGTACTTTGCTCTTGAGTTCACTATCATGTGATTGTACTGTAGCTACATATCCGCTTTAAAAATTCATACTGCTGTTGATTAAAGAAATTTAATCATTTGCAATTATTATATACGTCAGTGCATGAGCTCTGAGTTATATCTAATCTGTTGAATGTTAAATAGATTTATCATATCAAAAAGTAAAAGCAAACAAAAGACTCATAAGAAAAATAAAAAATAAACTCATGAAATCGTTGAGCATGTGGATGGAGGAGAAAAACAACAAAAACCAAAAATCAAGCGAATCAGTTGAATTTTATTCTGAGCAATTGAGGACGCGATACGTATCTTGTCCGCCAAGTTTTAAATATTATTTTCTTACGTACCGGATAAATATATATATAGGCTATAATTTAACTTTTAAATACTTAATGCTTGTTCGGTATGTACAATAATTTAAATTGCCATTTGCAAAAACTTTAAGTACTTATTTCATTATCAGACACATGCCACAGTGTTTATCTATATACATGAATATGTATGTATATATATAAAGCTAATCAAATGTTTGTCATTTACGTCATTGCGCGGCACATTAGCTGCTAATTGATAAAAAATTTATATAAAAAAGCATAACTGTTGATTGAATACTTTATGCTGCTTTAACTTTTACCCGTTCGTCTGTCCTTGAACAAGTTCAATGATATTCCTCGTTAAGCGCAAATGTAGTTGTTGATTTTGAGTTTGTTATATTCCCCAAAAAAAGAGAAAGAGAGAGAGAGAGCGAGAGAGAGGAACAACTTACATAGTATATAAATAAAATTAAAAGATTGCTGCTGGCACTTTCAACCAACGCGTTGTTCTCTTCTGTTTTCTTTGTCTACAAGACACATGACAGACGATAGAAAGTATTTATGTGAAAGAGCATATATATATATATGCATATTATGTACATAGTATTTAGTTGTGTACATGTATTGTGTACAAAAGAATTCATGTATGTCCGCACCATACGTAAGAAGCAAAAGTAATAAGCGATAAGGCTTTTAAAATATACTCACAGCCAAATAGCCATCTACGTAATAGGTTGTAAAATTATAAAAATAATTGATGCAGGTAATACAAAATGTAATTTACAGTGGGTCTATATACCAAATAATCGAATAAAAAATGCTATCAATGTATCAAAAGATAAATCAAGAAGATTCAATCTGTAGTGTCACTTTATTTTCTATAAAAAATACATCAATAATCTATTGTAAAGCATTTATTTAGAAAAATTAAATAAAAATGTGTTTAATATTTATATCGTAGTACTGCTAAACTAACTGCAAAATCAAATTGAGTAATATTTTTATAAAAATTAACAAAAACATATTTATGTTTGAGGCTCTTCCCAATTTACTTGCCACTCTTGATAGCCGCTATCAATACAAGGAATCAAAAGTTCAGGGTCATAGACAAACAAAATATTTGTAAATATAACAAATTCATAATTTATTGCGTGCTGTAAAGTTGTGAAACTAAATGGCATTGAAAATTATTGCACACATTTTTCATTTCGATTGATTGGAGCTGGATCTGAAGCTCCCACGCTTGACTCTCTCTCTGTTCATAACAACTGACAATTGTCAACGAGACAGAAGTATGTACATATGTTTTTTACATATATCTATATGCTGTATATCTAGCATTGTCACGTTTCCGGGGAGCGTGCAATTTTCACCAATATATATATATATACATATATGTGCATGTCATGTCTAAATATAGCCCCAAAAGGAATAATAAAAACAGAACCGAATCCGAAACACATGCAGCACACTTACAACGTCATTTGTCGTCAGTTGACGATGAAGAAGAGGAAGCAGACACTAAAAACCACTAGCCAAATCTATAAATAGCTAAATACTATTGTGGTTGGCTTAATGGCTGAAGCAAAGAGTAGCGTAGTACATGCAATAAAAAAACAACAACAACAGTAAGAACAACAAACATTTCGCTAACCTTTCGAGCAAACCGCCCAAACTAAACAAAGATTGATTAAACTTTTGAAATAATATGCAGGCCTTCGAGCTATACAAATAGTTATGGTTGACTTTTAGTTGTTGTAAATCAGAGCAAATGACGCATTTGTTGACTTTACAGTTATCAGCTAAAGTGCTCGGAGAGTTCAAGTACATGCGCTATATATGTCGCAGGCAGATTATTTTTTATCTTTAGCTTCAGTGCGCGTATAAATCTAAAAAGTTTTTAGCAATTAGTTGAGACACTTCTTTTATTATTATAAAAAGCAATTTTCTTATTAAATTTCGAATCAATGACGTACTTGGCTTAGCCTTTGCTATTTCATTTAATTACCAAATGTTCTTTCTTAGCCAAAACTCCCTGTTATGGTGAAATAGCTAAACTACAGTTACACAGTTATTTAGTTTGGGGCAATATTTCCACTTGCCATGACGCCCATGCCATATTCCCAGCGAAAAAAAATCAATAATTTGGAGCAGATTCGTGTGCAGTCGTCGTTTACCACCCACCTCAGCCCCCTTTTGTTGTTAGTGCGCTTATTGCGATTCTGTTTGTCATGTGCTCTTTCGCCAAATACATATATATACAGTTATATATATTAATGTTTAAGTGTAGTTAAGTGCCATTAGCCCTTTGGTCTAACTACTTAGATTTATTACCAAAACGCTGCTTAGCTTAGCTTATGACGAAATTAAATGAAATAATGAACTGATTTAATTACAAGATATTTTTTATAACGCAAATATTTTTATGAATTATTTCTTGCTTTCGTTCAGCACAAGTTCAATTGAACTAGAAATGTGAGCTGATAAAGCTAAAGCCTAGTACCAGCTTTCAATTTGCAGTTCTAAAAATTTGCATATGTTAAGTAAATTATATTTGTTAATTGAATGAATTGAAGCAAAACAACAAATTGCTAGCAGCTGTGCAAGCTAAAAAATACAAAATTGAATTTTATGTGCAGCTTAAATCGAAAATATGCTTAGTAAATTGTTATATTTCGCTGTCGCGACTAAACAAATAAAATTCAAATAGTATAAGCGCTTTGTTGCTGCTTTAACTCAAATGTTATATTATTATTATTGAGCGATATTAAGTGACGACAGACGGTGTCGAATTGCTTAGCGCGTGTCTGGACTTTAAGTTATGTACTATGCGCTATTTTAAAGATAATATAAACAATAGACTGTCAGACCAACACAGTCTGGGAATTTGGCTTAAAGCTGGCAATCAGGCCTAGACATGCAGCCATTAAACTCGAGTTAACCCAACGCACACGCATTTACCTTTATTTTCTTATTTTGCGTGCAGACAACAATTCCTTCTTGACATTACTAAGGTTCCTGGTTTGTAGTCTTTGTCTCAGCCAGGGCTTGTTGTTGTTTTTTATGTGTGTGTTGTGTGTGTGTGTGTGTGTGTCTACCAAACGACTTGCTTCCCAAATGGCATTGACTCGTCGTCCGACCAGAGTGCAGTCAACTTTCAGCTCGAGACTCTCTCGCTCTGACTCTCGTTTTATCTTTAATTCTTCAGCAGACAGAAAATACTTGACAGCATATTGTTGCTTTTGAGTGGAAGTTTAGCCTATCAATGTCAATGCTGTCGTTATCGTCAATACTTCAGTCCCAAAACTCTCTTCCCATTGCTCTTGGAAACAAAGCTAAAATACTCATAGCTTATGGAATCTCAGCATAAATCGCTTGCTGATTAGATTAGTTTATACAGAAATATATCTCAGGGCTATAATATTGTTTAGCCAAACAAGGAAATCAAATATTTCATTGCTTGTCCCCAAGTTTCCAACATTTGTAAGGTGTTAAATGTAAGGCTAATTTACAACAATGCTCGAAATGCCTGAGACTTCCATAATTATTATAATTATTGCCTTTAAAGGTGATTTATTTTATTTCTAGAACACGCGCTGTGTGCATATTTATTCTATGAATTATATTAGTTGTACTTATTAGTCGCGAATTTATGTGCACTGAAGTGAAACATGGGGCTGTAGCTCCCGTGCCTTGGATTACGTATACGTAATACACGCGAAGAAATTTGTTAGATACGAGTAAAATGGGAAAAAAAAACTTTTTCAAAATATTATAATAAAATAAATGAATATATATTTTATTTATCGAGTCAGAACTTTTATTAATGATTTTCTTATGCTTCAATTACACTAGTTAACAAGTAAGTCCCAAAGCGTTTATTGCCAATTGTCAACATTGACATTGTAATAATTTAGAATTTAGTTATTTTCATGTTGAGTTTATTCCTTGCATAAAATAAAAAGCTGGTTTAAGTGTCCAATTTATTCTTCTTACATTTAAATACAGTTAGAAATACTGAAAGTGTAATTGAAAATACTTATATAACAATTATTTTTCTCAGTGTATGCATAGGCTGTTTGTATTTGTGACTTCCCACATGAACACTTCGACCTGGTACTACATATTAAATGAAATTTGCAATATAAATACATGCACACATACACATGTGTGTGTGTGTGTGTGTGTAACAATGCCGGTTACTTAACATTGTTTTATGCACAGTGTGCCCGCCTACAGTTGCTTACTGCTTTGATAAGCTTTCAACTGGTTTCAATTTCTGGCATGGCTTTCTCATTCGGTTTCCAACTGTTTTGTGCGGTTTGCGGCCTTGGATTGCTTATAGTTGTCGTAGTTGCTTTTCTTATTGTTGTTGTTGTTGCTGTCGTGTGGTCGTCCGACAGTTAATTCTATATAATTTAAGTGTCACAACGTGGTTTTTTTATTTTTCTTAAATAACCATTGACCTTGGTTAGCTGACAGGCTTTTCATGCTGAGATAAATAGGAAAAGCGTGTCGTGAGCTAAAATGATATTAAACTGATGCGAAATTTGCATATTGCTTAGCAAATGATCTATTAACGAGTTGAGAATATATAAGCGCCAGTTAAGGGCAGCCTCACCCAAGTGTAAACAATAAGCAGCATTTATAAAAAAAAGCAATTTAACAATCTTTTTGCTGTCAATTGAAATTGTTTTAAAAGCTGCGACAGAGCGTAAAATTTTTTTTGCATACAGAGACAATCAGTATGGATGGCCAGCAGCAGATCCAACAGAGCGAACGAGTGTAGACATGTGCGTCATAGGGCGACGACAAAAGGAGCCAAGTGCGCCCAGCTCAACTGCCTGCGTCAGCGTAAATGGAGAGAGAGAGAGAGAGAGAGAGCGGCAAAGCAGTGCGAGAGAGTTTACAAACAAAGCAGCCGCCTTTAAATGAAACTGAAAACAAGTGGCGCGTCAATCGTTGCGCGCTCACACACACACACATACACATACTCCCACTCTCTTTGGCGCGCGCTCTCTCTGTCTCTCTGTGGGTGCCCACTGCTTGCTGGCAGCGGTGGCGACAGTTGTTAAACCGTTGTACTGCGTTCAGTCGATAGCAAAAGATGAAACAGTGCTCATCACGCAACAATTGGTGTCTGCTCAGTGTTCAAATCGATCAGCGTCTTAGAATTGACACCTGTCGATATCTAATCGAGATATTATCACGTCGCACAACGGGCGATTAATATATTCAGTACCATATATATAGAGAATTAAACGCGCTATAACTCTGAATTGTGCTAATAATCAGTGTCAACTGTAAATACCAAATGCCATAGGTATGGGTCCTCCCCCCCCAGCGTATGAGAGTATGAGTGATTTTTCAAAGACGCAAAAATTGCATAAGTCAAAAGTAAAAACCAGACACAAGCATCATAATTTTCCTCCATACGTGCCAAAGTGTTTCGAAACGATTCTACAAGTGAAAGTTGCGCCTATGTACATACTTTATATACATACTGTGTATACAGACTCATACCTGTATAAATTTTGAAAAAGCTTTGTGCGAATTTGCTTAATGTTTCCAACTAAAAAGCCCCCCAGGCGCAAATGTTCCTAGAATTATTATTGTTTGCTTTCGGTATTTGCAAAAAGTATTATCAATATACAAATATACATACAGACAGACAGACAGAGGTTCGAAAGTATATAATCTAGAGACTGTTTGTTTTTTGCGTACATTGTATGTATGTTATACAATTTTGTGTTCCTTCTATCGTTTTGTTGTCTATATTTAATGGTCTGTTGCATATACATGTCTATACGTATGCTGAGTGTTGTTTGTTTTCAAACGCAAATGTGACGTAGATGAAATTTATTTTAAATATGCACTCACACACTTGACGGATCTATGCATATATATATATCAATGTCTATAATTTTGCCTTATCATGCATTTAAAATAAATAATTTGTATCTTCTACTTGCAGTTGGTTAGACCTGTTCCCACATCTATGGAGTTTCATCTAGACAGCGCAGAATACTGCCAGGCACAGCACAAATAAAAAGTAAGTTTAATTATAAAATAAATGAATATGTCGCAAGCATAATTTAAATTGCATGAATAAGAGTAAAAAATATATGCAAATTTAATGCTTGAACAACAGCTGCGAGACTGTAATGAGTCACTTTAAATTGTTTGCCAGGGCTGCACAAAAGTTAAAGATTTGTATATTATTGTGTTATTTTGCATTTACATAATAACTTTAAGTTTTCTTCTTTGACGAAATTAAGCAATTCAATTTAAATTACGCAGCCCTGGTAATGTTAACTTAAGCCCAAATTAAAGTAGATCCACTGTCAATTTTAATTGAAATTTATTTGTTTTGTTGTTAAGACAATTGTTCAAATAAATTAATTGAGCGCTTTGCAATTAAAAATTACAAACAAAATTAAATTTTTATTTTTTATTGCTAAAACTTCGTCTAATATGAAAATTGTCTTGTCTGTTTTACAGGTAATCAAGAAAGAATTCGATCAAGGCTCTGTTTAGCCAAAGAGATAACGCGATTGTGGCAGGGAGAGAGAGAGAGAGAGAGCGAGCAAGAGCGAGAGCGAGAGAGAGGGCAATAAGCCAGCAGCGCTCGCAGATAACAATACTGAAAACAGATTATTTAGAAATTCTAGGTGAACGTAGTTCATATCACGATAAGAATATTATAGGTTAACTAGGAGAGCCACAACGAAAAATAGCTTGGCTGGCAATTGGCAATTGTTTTAGAAAGAACTGAATCTGAATCTAAAGAAACATATATATAAATCATTTATTTCAGTTTGAGTTTGATTGGCGTGGAGTAAAAACAGGGATCTTTTTTGAATAGACGTCTTTCGGTTTTTGAATTCAACTTTTCATTTCTTGTGATAGCATTGCGAAAATCCCAAATTGTACTTAATTAATTTATATAAACAATCAAAAAATCAAACTTGCGTTTTGTCGTATATTTATGAAATATATATACACACTCACACACATACACATACACATATAGGTATATATATATTTTTTATAAACGAAAAACTAAAGAAATTTTCCAATTAAAATCGAGCAACTTCCCGAAAGTCGAATCAAATATACATATAGGCTAAGGCTAAAGCGCAGATTTTGCAATTAAAATTCAAAACGAAATTCTAACCGGTCTTAGAGTTTAGAGTCGAGGTTGTTAACAAAGTTAGGCAAACAAAATGCGTCAAAAGGATCTGCGCCCAGCACCTGCCCTTATCGAATATAAGGGCATGAAGTTCCTAATCACCGATCGACCATCAGACATAACAATTAATCATTACATTATGGTGAGTATGAGTGAATATCTATATAGAGGATGGACATTTATTTATTAAATAACTCTCTACGCATTGCAGGAGCTTAAAAAGAACAATGTTAACACTGTGGTCCGCGTCTGTGAGCCGAGCTACAATACGGACGAGCTGGAGGCTCAGGCCATAACGGTTAAGGATCTGGCCTTTGACGATGGCACCTTTCCGCCGCAACAGGTCGTTGACGAGTGGTTTGAGATCCTAAAGGATAAGTAAGTAATGCGACTTGTATAACTATTTTCCACATATATATAAAGTAGTTGCTCAGTAACATAATTGTACAAAATACTCGACATATTTCATTTGCTGTAAGTTTTTAGTTTGACTTGGAATATAAATACCAAACTAAATACCAAATCAATAAGCCAAATTGTAAGCGCTCTAATCTCTCACCCAGCTAAAGCTCACGCTATATAAATAAACATACATATCCTGTAGTTAAACGCTTAGGCTTTGCTTAAGCTTTTGCTTGATTTATTCAATTTATACTAGCAAATATTTTTTACCTTTCTGTTAAACAAAGCGAGATACATGTGAATGTGAGAAATTTCAATTCTAAAACTCACTTTATATTAAAATTTTTAGCAATTAATAGACTGATTAAGATCAACAGAGTTTGCTTATTTTTATCTAACAAATAATGCAGCCCTGCATGTATTCTATACATACTGTGTATATATTCTATAATTTAGAAATACTACTTGCTTGAATTCTTAGAATGTTTCATAACAGAATTTTGCACTAATTCCATTTAAAAAGAAACTGAAATAAACAAAGCAGTTTTCATAATTTTAACAAGTCGAATAAAACGGAAGCGAAAAGATTTTTTTCACCTGATAAAGTATTGCAAAATGATGAGTTTACATTTATCAGTAATATATAAAATATATATTAATTCATAACTTAAAAAGAATGTATACATAAATAAAAATGTATATGCTAAGGAACAAAGTTCAAATACAAATTTATATAAAGACAGTTTTTTAAATGCAAAATACATTTAGATAAAATCTTTTAAATTTTTTAGTCTAAAATAAACTCTTACAAACATTTGCCTCGCTTAATTTAGTTCCTTTTTGTACATTTTCTTCCCCTTTTGATTTCAAAGTGTTAAACTTATCTCTCAAGTTAAATCGTAATCTTACCTTACTTCCTTCCTTATATACTTTTGTGTATGTGAATGTTCAACGTTTGTGTTCTGTTTAAAAATCAAAATACCAAAAATACCGCTGGCTAGTTTTAGAAAGTCCACAAGCGCTACACTATCCTACTACAAACATAAGCGTTTCTCGCTCAGACACATACCAAAAACAGCTCCAATGACAGCAACCACAACCACAACAACAACAACAGCAACAAGAAAAAGCGCTAGCCGAGCCAGTCTCTCGGTAGCAGCAGTAACAGCAGCAGCAGCGTCAACAGATTATGATAGAGATACCATGCCCCTAACAGCCAATGAAAATCCGCAAAGCGAAACTGCAGTTAGTTTTCAAAATACTACTACTCCTACTACTACTTCCACTACTACTACTACTACTTCTACTACTACTACTACTAGTACTGATAATGAGACTTGTCGGTAAGCGTTTTGCCTCCTCAGAGAGCCTTGCTAACAATTTACCAAAAAAAAATTTATAGAATTATATGCAAAAGCAGCAAAAGTTGTGTTGAAATTTTCAAGCTTTAATTAGTATGCTTAAGTAGCCCGAAAGTAAACTGTTTAATTAATTTAATTAAATGCTCTTCTTTTTGTAGATATCAGCAGAACACAGAGGCCTGTGTGGCGGTCCACTGCGTGGCAGGTTTGGGACGTGCCCCAGTCTTGGTGGCACTGGCTCTCATCGAATTGGGCTTGAAGTACGAGGCGGCTGTGGAGATGATCAGAGAGTGAGTGTCAAATGATAAAAAGGAAACTGTTTCATTCTTAAACTAAATTGAATCTTTTCTCGCTTGCAGTAAACGACGCGGCGCCATCAATGCCAAACAGCTCTCATTTTTGGAAAAATACAAACCGAAGGCGCGGCTAAAGCACAAAAATGGCCACAAAAACTCATGTTCTGTGCAATAGATTTTCCAAAACCACACACACACACACACACACATACACATATATATATTTATATATATATATTCCCACCAGATAAAAAGTGTTCATTTTTTCAAACAAAAAAAAAAACAACAGCAACAATTAAACTATAAATCTAACTATTGCCCAAACCCCACAAACACCCACACACAGTCTATAGAAAAGGAAGAGATCAAAAGAGAAGAGAAATAGCCACAGCCCAGTTATGTATTCAAGAGAGAAAGTAAACAAGTCACAATCTGTATTGGCTTCATTTGTATTTATTGTATTTTGTATTATTTAATGTGTTTTGATTTAATTTTAATTAAACTTTGTGTAAACCCCAAAGTTAGTTTCCCCCCAAAACCAAGAATATATAAACTAAACACCAACTTGAGCATAATTGTACATAAATAATATTGCTATGCAGCCAAAAACACAAAAACAAAACAAAAGAAAAAGTATGAAAACATTTAAAGTATATATATACATATATGAAAAAAATATACATGAAATCAGTTATATAGCAACTAAATGCAAATAAATGTTTAGAGACAGCGCTTAAATTACAGCAAAGTTAGTCGTTGATGTAAACTCGAAAAGGTTCTACTTACATACAGATACATATATGTCTACATAAAGCTCCACATCTAAATGATATCTAAATGATTGCCGCATTTGATAATAAATGTATAAACGTACTTAATCGCATGTTTTAGTTTAGCTAGGCGCTCATACTTACAGTTATACGTACATATTTAAATATGCATAGAAATGTCTCGGTTCGCTTCGTTTCGTTGTGAGAGAACAAAATTCTAAAGATTAACACCAAACAAACAAACAAACGATTGAACGATGTATCTAAACCTAACAAAAACTATCTTAAGCCGATCAATGTTTTACTGTCAATTAGTTTCAACTTTTTATGTACATGGATTTTATATTGCAATATTTGTTTTATATGCTTCAAAGGCAGCGCCATATACTATTTATATATACTATTTGAAAAGCTCCGCTGACAACACATCAATTATATTATTATGGCTTATACGAAGCTAATTCTAAATGTCTACATTGCATTACAATTTCCACAACCACAAAAATAATTACAACAACAACAAAATATATATGCAGCATTTAAATATATATATATATATATGTATATGCAGCAATACAGACAGACAACAAAAAGAACAACAACAATAAAAAATTGAGAAAATGAACATGAAAAAATGAAACAAATCTTATATAACAAATTATAGTGAGTATATAATGCAGAAACGTAAAAACAAAAACATATAATGCTT
Organism: Drosophila busckii; assembly: GCF_011750605.1. Taxonomy (NCBI): domain Eukaryota; kingdom Metazoa; phylum Arthropoda; class Insecta; order Diptera; family Drosophilidae; genus Drosophila; species Drosophila busckii. Next base: position 5,867,285 of record NC_046604.1, read on the forward strand.
ACAATTAATTTATCCGATATTGAAATGTAATTTTTTAAAATGTTAGTCATTACAATGAAATAAAAACTCATATATGAAAACTAAATATTTAATCGAATACATGTCACATTTAATTTTCATTTTGGAAACAATTCGTCTGAGATTCTGTTAACAGCAGATAAAGCGGAACAGTCATCGCTCTATTCAAAATTAAATTTAAATGCTGTTTGTTGTGCGATTTTTCATGTTTGTCTCCTATTTTCAGAAACCGGAAGCATAAACTCCTTCGGCTGGATTCTGGATTTCTTCTACATCGTTAATGTATGTTTAGTGGCTCCTGAACTGTTGTCTCAACTGGAACGATGGGAAAAGTTACTGTGAAGGACTCCCACTGCTAGACAGGGGCAAACCCCATAGCAATTGGTCATTGGCTGTCAAAGATTTGTGGCATACGCTCTTTGTATCTACATTCAAGTGCAATAACTACGCTCCAATACGATAATGCAACGATTTAAATGTTCCCTTAGTTGTAAGATCTATTTAAGTCAAAGCTCAATTATATAGCTATTGTTTTTATATTATAAGATATTATAATTAAAATTGTTCATCGCACTGGCGAATGCGCTGTATCGTATTGAGAATATACTTACCTTGCTTACCCTATGTTTCCAAAGATTTTTTGTACGTCAGCAACCAAAAGATATGTTGTACCCTAAAAACCAAATGTTGTTTGTACTTCAGCAACCATGTTGTTTGCACTTAGTACTTTTCTTTATTCGATCTAAGGCAGCACTTTATTAATCACAAAACACAGCAGCATATATTTATTTATAATCTCATGAGTGAATAAGGCCAAAAAATGGCTTCTCAAAGTTAGAAACTGATAGGAAATGAAGACGGCATCATTTTTGGCAAAAATTTACGGTGGTTACATTCACGATTTTTTGCAAAATATCGAAAAAGTGCGTAGACTTCCAAGATGAATGCAAGGTTTTGATCGTATGCATTCACGAGTCTAAAGATGCATGAAAACTCCGCAACCGGACTGCATTTCGCTGAATTTACGGCTTATCAAAGTGCGCTATTTCACAAAAATTTGGCTTGTTAGTTTACTATTTTGTTTATAAAATGCAAAAATTTTTATATCATACAACCTTATACTCCTTTTAATTGTGCTTTCCAAGCCAACATATAAACGTGTAAGCCATTTGGATCGGATTTTTTTAGCTGAGTTATAGCTTTGCAAAGTTTGAAATTAAACAAAACATAAGTCTACACGATTGCTTTCTTGCCATAACTATTTCAAAAACAAGTTTTTATTTATCTTACCACTTACAGCATATGTTATTTAGTATCTCATGTGAGTAGCATAAGCCGAGGAAACTGTTGTGTGGGATTTTTTTTGGCTGAGATATACTTTTGCAAGTTAGAAAGTGATAAGAAATGAGAAGGCATCATTTTTGGCAAAAATTGACAGGGGTACATTACGATTTTTGCCAAAATATCGAAAATCGTAGACTTTCCAAGTGTTGAATGCAGTTTTATTCTTATGCATCTCACGAGTTTAACAAGGCAAAAACTCCGCAACCGGATGCAATTTCGCAGAATTACGGCTTATCAAAGTGCCATATACAGACATTTGGCTTGTTTGTTTACTATTTTGTTCATAATTTCTCCAAATAAATTTTATATCATACGACCTGTTATAAGCTCATTTATAATTGTGCTTTCCACGCCAACATATAGACGTGTACGGCATTTGGTCGGATTTGTTTTAGCTGAGTTATAGCTTTGCAAAGTTTTATATTTCTAACAAAATTTGGCAAATATGGAAAATCGGTAGACTTTTCCAAGTTTGAATGCAGTTTATTCTCTATGCATCTCACGAGTCTAACGAATGGCATGAAACTCCGGCAACCGGATGCAAGTTTCGCTGAATTACGGCTAGTCAAGTGCATTTTTACAAAAATTTGTTTGTTAGTTTACTATTATGTTCATAACTTCGCCAAGATAATTTTTATATCATACATCTTAGGACTCATTTTATTGTGCTTCCACGCCAAATATAGACTTGTACGGCAGATAGATTTTTTTTAGCTGAGTAATAGCTTTGCAAAGTTTGAAATTAAACAAAAATATACTCTGCAGCATTGGTTTTCTTGCCATAACTATTTCAAAAACAATTTTTTATTTATCTAACACTACAGCATATGTTTATTTAGTATCTCATGAGTAGATTAAGCCTGAGAACACTTTTGTGGGATTTTTTTTGGCTGAGATATAGCTTCTCAAAGCTTAGAAAGTGATAAGAAATTGAAGGACGCTCATTTTTGGCAAAAAATTTACAGGGTTACATCTACGATTTTTGGCAAAATATCGAAAATCGTAGACTTTTCAAGTTTGAATGCAGTTTTATTCATTATGCATCTCAAGAGTCAACCAATGCATGAAACTCCGCAACCGGATGCAATTTCGCAGAATTACGGCTTATCAAAGTGCGATTATTTCACGAAAATTTATGTCTTGTTATTTGCGTGATTTGTTCATAACTTCGCCAAATAATTTTTATATCATACAATCTTGGACTCATTTATATTGTGCTTTCCACGCCAACATATAGACGTGTACGGCATTTGGATAGGATTTTTTTGAGCTGAGTAATGCTTTGCAACGTTTGGAAATTAAAAACAAAAGATACTCTTCA